>NC_041729.1:16835841-17184841 GCF_004115215.2 Ornithorhynchus anatinus | reverse complement strand
ACTGCAAGCTCCTTGTGGATGGGAATCGTGTCTACCAATTCTATTTTAGTGTACTGTCTTGCACTTGAAGCAGCATGGCTTAGTGGAAAAAGCATGGGCCTGGGAGTCAGAGGACCTGGCTTCTAATCTTGGCACTGACAATTGCTTTCTGTGTGACCTTGGGCAAGTCACTTAACTTCTCCATGCCTCAGTTCCCCCAACTGTAAAGTGGGGATTAAATCCTACTCCCTCTCACTTAGATTGTGAGCCCCATTTGGGACAGAGACTATGGCCAACCTAATTAACTTGTATCCACCCAAATGCTTAGAACAGTACTTGACACGTAGTAAGCGCTTAACAAATACCATAATAATAATACTACTAATAATAATGAAAATTTCCAAAGGATTTAGTCTAGAGTTCTGCACACAGTGAATGCTCAATAAACTGCACTGATTAGACTGACTACTTGTCAACAGCAGAAGTTAACATATGTTTACGGGTTCCGTTTGAAAGGACTAATGACCTCAAGCGCCTTCTGAGCAAGAATTCCAAGGGCTGCAATGCAGAGACAGGGAGCCCGTCATAGCTGGAAGTGACCCTTGGAGACTTCCAAGAGAGCACAAGAGACCATCTCTGAACCCCACACTCTCTTCTCAGGGAATCCAGGGGCAAATGCTAAAGACTCCCAGCCCTCTCCGGGGTCATGACCGCCTCCTCCTTCTGAACGTCCTGCCGAGGCCTCGTCTCGGAGTCAGAACCGAAAGCTATGGGTCAATGGGGTGGGGGTGTGTGTGAGCTATCCAAGGTCACTCTCAGGAGACTGGTGTTAAGCCAACTACAGAGCTGGAGTAGGACTGGCTGGGGTGTCCTCATCCCGAAGGGGCCTAGGACCAGATGGCAGAGCCAGTGCCCCATTTGGCACCAAGTGAAATTCATTCTTTAATGCTGACGACGTAGGTGTTAGAGAATAGGGAAGCAATGTGGCCTAGCAGACAGAGCCTGGGCCTGGGAGCCAGAAGGACCTGGGTTCTAATTCTGGCTCTGCCACTTATCTGCTGTGTGACCTTGGGCAAATCACTTCATTTCTCTGCACCTCAGTTACCTCATCCATAAGATGGGGGTAAAGACTGTGAGCCCCATGTGGGATAGGGACTGTTTCCAACCTGATTTGCTTGTATCTATCCCGGTACTTAGCACAGTGCCTGGCACATAGTAAGTGCTTAATTTAAAAAAAAACAAAAACAAAAAACCAGACAACAGGGTAGTGCCCACAGCCCTCTCAAGAGTCTTAAGCCTATGGAGAGGCAAAGCAGCTAGGAATCAGAGTCAGGGCTCTGGTGACCTTGAGCTCCTGGGGCACTTCTCCCCCAGGCTTCAACTCCCCACCAGTAAGCCATATAGTATTGAATCCCCGCAGCTCTCCAGGGGGAAGGCAATTTAGATGATGCAGATAATGCATTTGGAACAGACTTCTATAACTCAAAGCTCAAAGGGGAGGGTGGGAAGGTTTGAATATCTAAGGATTATTATTAAAGCTTAAATCAAATGGGCTGAAGCCCTGAATAGGAAGGTGATAGGGTGTATTAGAATAAGAAGGAGAGAGTCCATGACTCGAAGGAAATACTGAAAGAATTGAGTTTACAGAACATAATCTTTTTTCCATTATTAGATACGATTTGACGTCACTGGTAGAATTTAAGAGCGAGGCGGTGCACAGAGACCGTTTACAACAGAAGGATGGAATCAGTCCAAATGCAATATAGCTGCACTGTAGCTATTAAATCTCGATACAGTTCCCTGGGTAGCCAAACACTTGCCTTGCAAGGAGAGGGTGGGGGCGTGGGGTGAGGGAAAGGGGAGAAGATTCACAAAATAGCTTTGAATGAGGAGCTACAATACCTTATAACCATTTCTATTCATATTATTTGCCTGGCACCTGGTTGGAATATTTTTTCATTCTTTTTGAATCTGGAGAATGTTTGAATTGTGTAAGATCCCTGCAGGGCTTCCTGGCCAGGCCTCTCTCTGCATTTTACTTCAGGGAATGTTGGTATTAAGGGAGTGGAGACAAGTTTGAGGTGGCTAAATTCGAAGTTCCTTCATTCCCAGAGGTTATTCAGACCTCAAAAGATAGACAGCCACCCAGTGAGGTCTGGATCACTTTGCGGGAAATGTGAGAGCCAAGCCCCATGAAGCAGTTTAGGCGCATGGGAGCATGGGAGCTAGCAGCAGGAATGCAGCAGAGACTAAATGACAGAAGTTTTCCAGTGTCCTTTATTTTGTCCTCGCAAGAGACATGATGAATTTCCTGCAGCAGAGAAGGGATTCTTGCCAGTTAGGCACCACGAAAGAGAAATACTCAACCCCACACTCCACTCTCTACAGCTTCTGACCTGAACTTGGAGTCCCTCAGTACGAGTGACCTATGTGCATCTGCTGAGAAATTCAGAAGAAAGGAAATGCAAGTGCAGATAAAAGAATGCATCCAGTTGGAAGGTTTCTGCCAAGTCACTGCAGAGAGGTTTGGGCTGAGGGAGATGAACTGTCCAGGGGCGCCTCGGCAGTGGTCAGAAAGTCTGGAGTGTAAATCTGCTGTGGCAAGCCTGGGGATACTTATCTGCCCTTCGGGAGAAGGCTAAGGAAGGAAAAAGGAGAGGAAGAATGGGTGAAGAGCCCCCAGGGGGTTTTCTCACTCCATCAGGGCTCCACTGTTTGCATCCAGGATCAGGGGATGGGTTGTTGGGGGTGTGTTGGGGGTGGAGGAAGAAGGAATGTATGAGGCAGGGTGGGAAATTCAGGAGACAGATGGGGTCAGGGGATAGGCTCGAGGTTGGGAAGCCTTCAGCCAAGGGCTGGGCTCCACCACAGGACAGTTTATTAAGCCACCTGACTGCCGTACTTAATGTACATATCTGTAATTGCCTTATTTATATTGTGTCTGTCTCCCCCTCTAGAAGGTAATCTCATTTGGGGCAGGGAATGTGTAATATTGTTGTATTGTACTCTCCCAAGCACTTAGTGTATATATTATTTATTACCCTATTTATTTTGTTAATGAGGTGTATATTCATTCAATCGTATTTATTGAGCGCTTACTATGTGCAGAGCACTGTACTAAGCGCTTGGAATGTACAATTCAGCAACAGATAGAGACAATCCCTGCCCAATGACGGGCTCACAGTCTAATCGGGGGAGACAGACGGCAGAGCAAAACAGAATGAAACAAAAACAAGACAACATCATCACGACAAATAGAATCAAGGGGATGTACACCTCGTTAACAAGTATATCTCCTTGAATCTATTTATCTTGATGATGTTGTCCTGTTTTTGTTTTGCTGTCTGTCTCCCCCATTTAGACTGTGAGTCTGTCATTGGGCAGAGATTGTCTCTATCTGTTGCCGAACTGTATATTCCAAGTGCTCAGTACAGTGCTCCGCACATAGCAAGCACTCAACAAATACTATTCATTTATTCATTCATTCAATCGTATTTATTGAGTGCTTACTGTGTGCAGAGTACTGTACTAAGCTCTTGGAATGTACAATTCGGCAACAGATAGAGACGATCCCCGCCCAAGAATGGGCTCACAGTCTAAATGGGGATGACAGCAAAACAAAACAAGTAGTCAGGCATCAATACCATCAAAATAAACAGAATCATAGATATATATGCATCATTAATAAAATAAATAGAATAATAAATAACATATATGCAATTGCAGCCACACAACTCATGGATTAATCAGCACTGTCTAGTGGTTTGGTCAAGCCTACCACATCTGTGGGCTCCTTTCCATTGGAGGCTCCTGGAGGTGAAATCGCTGGATGGGGACATGGCCAGTTGCTATGAGGCAAGACCATCTAGATTTGGGGGATGGACCGAAGGACAAAGCTGAACAAAGGGGGAAAGGACCTTCTAAATTCTCCTACTGGGCCATGCCAGAGAACTTGGGGCTAGGGAAAGTACCAAGCTGGAACTGAGGGATTTTTTAAATGGTATTTGTTCAGCACTTACCATGTGCCAGGCACTGTATTAAGCACTGGGGTAGATACAAGGTAATCAGGTTCATTCATTCATTCAATAGTATTTATTGAGCGCTTACTATGTGCAGAAAACTGCACTAAGCGCTTGGAATGTACAAATTGGCAACAGATAGAGACAGTCCTTGCCCACTGACGGGTTTATAGTCTATTTGGGGGGAGACAGACAAAAACAATAGCAATAAAAAAACAATAGGTTGGACACAGTCCATGTCCCACACGGGACTCACAGTTTTAATTCCCATTTTACAGATGAGGTAACTGAGGCACGGAGAAGTGAAACGACTTGCCCAAGGCCATACAGTATAACAAGTGGCAGAACTGGGATTAAAACCTAGGTCTGCTTACTCCCAGGACTGTTTTTTTTGAACTAGGCCATGATGCTTCTCAGAAACAGCAGATTCCCTTCAGTCAAATCTTCACCCATTTAAACTACCTTTATTTCCTCAGCATAGTAGACTTCTTCTCTCATTCCTATTCCCAACCCTCGCCTGCTCCACCCTGCAAGGGATCCACACAGAACCCGGTTCAGCCTGGCTGTATTTCAAAGGTGAGGTGTGTGTTGGGTGGGGGCAGGAGAGAAAAGGGAAAGAAATATAATCACACTGGCTGATCACACTACTGATTGATTCAGTGGTTTGACTGACTGTTGATTCTGGAGCCCTAAGCCTCAGTGGGCAGTAGGGACCTGAAGAAGAGGGTGTTGATGGCCAGCCTGAAGGAGAAGTTGGAGGAAAGAGGGAGATACAAAGCAGAGATAAACAGAGAAGCCTGCAGGCACCTGGGAGAAAGCTCCATATGGGCAGGGAACATGTCTGCTAATTCTCCTGTACTGTACTCTCCCAAGCGCTCAGTACGTAGTAAGTGCTCAATAAATACCATTGATTGATTAGGAAAGACTACTGAAAAATGCTCAGTAGCTCCCAGAGAAATCCCAACAGCTTGATAGGCAATCAGTGTCAATCAATCACACTTGTTGAGTGCTTTTTTATGGCATTTGTTAAGTGCTTCCTATGTGTCAAGCACTATTCTAAGAAATGGGGTAGATACAATGTAATCAGGTTGGACACAATCGCTGTCCCACATAGGGCTCACAGTCTAAGTAGGAGGGAGGATGATTTAATCCCCATTTTCCAAATGAGGTAACTGAGGCACAGAGCAGTTAAGTGGCCTGCCCAGCATCACACAGCAGATAAATGGTGGAAGCAGGATTAGAACCCAAGTCATCTGATTCCCAGGACTGTGCTCTTTCCACTACACCATGCTGCTGCTTCTTGTGTGTGTGTGTAATATGGAGATGGTAGACCCGTAGAGAAACTGAGAAACATCCTGTATGCACGTTATCGCTATTTAAATAGATTAGAGGACTTTCTCTCCAAGTGAGGTCACCACCAGCCAAGCTGAAGGCATCTGGGCGGCCTTTCAGGCCGGGGCAGACACTGATTCAACCCCAGCACCTGGGAACTTGCTTTCCCAATAGCGGTGATCATGAGGAAAACACTGGCTAGCCAAGATGCGATGTGTGGAACCAGAAACCCATACACTTTGGGGGCCATAAAGTCTGCAGTGGCCCACACCATGACTTCCTCTTACTGCAAAACAGCAGGGGAATCCACCGAGCCCTCCCCCCAAGCCCAGAAGACTCCAATCCTGCAGCTGGCGTCCCTAACCCTTCTTCCCCCGAGCCTGGAAGTGGACACCCGATCACATACGCACTAGTACAGTTACCCTCAGGAATAAGAGTGGAGATGGGGGTTTAATCGATCAATCCTTCAATCAGTTAATGTGCAGAACACTACTGTGGGCTTGGAAGAGTTCAACACAATTAACAGACACATTCCCCGCACATGAGGAGTTCAGGCTTAATCTCTCCACAGCACTATTCACCAGCATTGTCTTTCCTACTCCACACATATCCAAATCTGTCACCAAAGCCTGCCAGTCTCACCTTCACAACATTGCCAAAATCCACCCTTTCCTCTCCATCCAACCCACTACCACATTAGTACAATTACCCAACCTATTCCGACTGGATTACTGCATCAGCCTCCTCTCTGATCTCCCATCCTCCTGTCTCTCCCCACTCCAGTCTATTCTTCATTTCACTGACCAGATTATCTTTCTAAAGAAACGCTCTGGGCATGTCACCCTCCTCCTCAAAAATCTCCAGTGATTGCCTATCAACCTTCGTATGAAGC
Source organism: Ornithorhynchus anatinus (assembly GCF_004115215.2). NCBI lineage: Eukaryota > Metazoa > Chordata > Mammalia > Monotremata > Ornithorhynchidae > Ornithorhynchus > Ornithorhynchus anatinus. The sequence goes on along the minus strand of NC_041729.1, from coordinate 17,178,619 downwards.
AAAACCTCCTCACTACTGGCTTCAAAGCTCTCCATCACCTTGCCCCTCCTACCCTACCTCCCTTGTCTCCTTCTACAGCCCAGACCGCCCACTCTGCTCCTCTACCGCTAACCTTCTCACTGGGCCTTGTTCTTGCCTGTCCCGCCATCAAGCCCTAGCCCATGTCCTACCTCTGGCCTGGAATGTCCTCCCTCTTCACATCTGCCAGACAAGCTCTCTTCCCCCCTTCAAAGCCCTACTGAAAGCATACCTCCTCCAAGAGGCCTTCCCAGGCTAAGCCCCCTTTCCCTCAGCTCTCCTTCCCCTCTGTGTCGCCCCAACTCCCTCCCTCTGCTCTACCACCCCCCTGCTCCATATAGCACTTATGAATACATATACATATCTATGGTTCTATTTATTTATACTAATACCTGTTTACTTGTTTTAATGTCCATCTCCCCTCTTCTAAACTGAAGCCTGGTGTGGGCAGGGACTGTCTCTATTGCTGAATTGTACTTTCCAAACATTTAGTACAGTGCTCTGCACACAGTAAACACTCAATAAATACGAATGACTGAATGCTCATCCTCCCCTCCTGAGAGGTAGACTGCCTTCCCTACGAGAAGCAGCGTGGCTCAGTGGAAAGAGTGCGGGCTTGGGAGTCAGAGATCACGGGTTCTAATCCCGGCTCCGCCGCTAGTCAGCTGTGTGACCTTGGGCAAATCACTTAACTTCTCTGTGCCTCAGTTACCTCATCTGTCAAATGGGGATTAAAATTGAGAGCCCCACGTGGGACAAACTGATCACCTTGTATCCCCCAGCGCTTAGAATAGTGCTTTGCACATAGTAAGCACTTCACAAATACCACAATTTATTTATTTTTAGATGGCTAAACTGAGGAAATTCTCCTGCCTTCTACCGCTATTCTCCCAAGCATGCAATAAAGTGCTGTGGACAAGAATGAGTGTTCAATGACTACTATTCATTGCTTGAGTGATTAATTAACAGCAAAATTCCCTCTCCATTCCTCACATGACTCTAGCAATTCCCAATCTGCTGTTTCTTGTCCAGGAGAGTGTCTCTAAATGGCCTCATCTCTCACTAAACCCCTCCTCCCTGGAGAAGGCCCCAAGCAGCTCAGACTCCTTGCAGGAAAGTGAGGAGAGGGAAGAGGGACCCCTAGAAATTCAGTTTGACGGCTGGGAAATGTTTAGTATACATATACATATTTATTGACAGACAATTACTCTGCCCTCCTTCAAAGCCTTATTGAGGGTACATCTCCTACAAGAGGCCTTCCCAGAGTAGGCCCCCCCTTTCCTCTTCTCCCACTCCCTTTTGAGTGGCCCTGACTTGCTCCCTTTCTTCTTCTCCCCTCTCCCAGCCTCACAGCACTTAGATACATACCTGTAATTTAGAGAGAGGAGATGGTCATTAATATAAATTAATTAATTACAGATATGTTCATAAGGGCTGTGGGAGAGAGAATTGGGCTGCGTACTGAGCATATGTAAGTGCACAGTGGGTTGGTAGAGAGTATGGAGTGAGACTTGAACCCTGCCCAGTAGATCAGTTTTGAAGTATTAAGGGGGTTCACTGCCCTGCAAACATGATGCATTGTGAGACAACTAGATGAAGGGGTAAAGTGGAAGTCAAATCACTGATTTCCCATGCATCACTCAGTGTGGTATTTACTGAGTGCTTCCTGTGTGCAGAGCCCTGTATTAAGCACGGAGGGAAAGTACAATAAAACAGAGTAGGTAGACAACTCCCAAGCACAGGCCTGGGAGTCAGAAGGTTCTAATCCCGGCTCCACCACTTGTCTGCTGTGTGACCTTGGGCACATCACTTCACTTCTCTGTGCCTCAGTTCCCTCATCTGTAAAATGGGGATTAAGACTGTGAGCCCTATGTTGGACAGGGACTGTGTCCAACCCAATTATCTTGTATATACCTCAGAGTTAAAACAGTGCGGCACATATTAAGTGCTTAACAAATACTTTGATTATTATTATTATTTACAAAATCCCTGCCTGGGGCTGCTGGTGAATGGACACTACCCAGGAGCCTGGAGGGGGAACTCTGCACAGAGCCAGGGGTGTGCAGGGAAACTAAGCTGTGGCTATAGAAACAGAGCCCTGCCTGCCTGCCCCCACCCCCCACCTCCTCCTACCTAACCTTGCCAATCTTCTTTTTTTTAAAAAAGGTATTTTTTAAGCACACACTATCTATCACACACTGGGGTAGGTACAAGTTAATTAGGTCAGATGCAGTTCCTGTCCCACATGGAACTCACAGTCCAAGTAGGAGGAGGGAAACCAGGTAACCATATTTTACAGCTGAGAAAACTGAGGCACAGAGAAGTTAAGTGATTTGTCCATTGTCACAAAGCAAGTAGGTGACAGAGTCAGGATTAGAACCCAGGTCCTTCTGACTCCCAAGCCCAGGCTCACTCCACCAGGACACGCTGCTTCTGATCTCCCCCTACTACCCAGTCCGCATACTTCGTTCCTCTTAAACCAACCTATGCTCTGTACCTTCGTCTTGTCTGTTTTGCCGCCGACCCCTTGCCCAGGTCCTCTCTCTGGCCTGGAACTCCCTGCCCCTTCATCTCTAACAGCCCACTACTCTCCTCACCTTCAAAGTCCTCCTAAAAATCTCATCTCTTCCAAGAGGCCTTCCTGACTAACCCCACATCTCCCCTCCCTTCTGTGTTGCCTAAGTACTTGGGTCTGTACTCCTAAAGCACTTTGATACTCACTATACCCCCAGCCCCACATCACTCATTTTCAAATCCTTACAATCTTGCTTTTTCCCCTATCTGAATTTATTTTAATGTCTGTCTCCCCCATTGAACTGTAAAGCCCTTGAAGGGAGGAATAGTGTCTCTCAACCCTATTGTACTGTAGAAGTGTTTATAATAGTGCTGTGCACATAGAAAGCACTCAATAACAATAATAACAATAATAATGGTGGTATTTGTTAAGCACTTACTATGTGCCATGCACTGTTCATTCATTCATTCAGTAGTATTTATTGAGCACTTACTATGTGCAGAGCACTGTACTAAGTGCTTGTAGATACAAGGTAATCAGATTGTCCCATGTGGGGCTCAGAGTCTTAATCCCCATTTTACAGATGAGGCAACTGAGGCACAGAGAAGTTAAATGACTTGCCCAAAGTCACACATCTGACAAGTGGCAGAGCTGGGATTAGAACCCATGACCCCTGACTCCCAAACCTGTGTTCTTTACACTAAGCCATGCTGCTTCTCAATCAGACCAGCCAGAGTCCCTGCACAACTCATATCCTCCCTGGTTTGGTCTGGGAGGATGTTTTTGTGAGGATAAAAAGACCCAAGTCAAAAAGCTTTCTGGGAAAGCCGCACCCTGACTGCCAATTGATTGATTACCCCTGCTTATTCCTTCCTTCAGCTTCTGGGAATGCCTGCATCAAGCCTGACCCCAGTGAATGACCATGTAAAACCAAAGGCCTAGTTGGTTCCAGAAAGAAAGCTACGAACAACTTAACTCTGTCTTGTGCAAATCAGAAAAACCCAAAACTGAACCTATGAACAGGCTACTTTAATACAACCTCAGCCAGATTAAATTTGTAGCCTGTTAAACCAGCACAGATTTGCTTGGTTTCCGGGACGCGATGTAAATAGTGTTCAAAATGTACTTTGCAGCAGTCCCCTCTGAGAAATAAACACCCCTTCTCAAAGAAAAGCTGCAGCATCTGATTCAACCATCAGCCCCCAGCCCCCTGCAAGCACAAATGAGCACAAAGCCCACCCCACCCCAGAGAGGGTTGAGCACCATCCGTTAGGCTGGACTGAACATCTGCTCCTATCCTTAAACCACTGAAAAACCTGCATCTTTAAGGCTGTCATCTTGCCTGGTGTGTGTATGAGACACACCAGGGCTTGGGGGAGGAGCGAGAGAGAGAGAGAAAGGAGAAGGGGAGAGAGGGAAGGGAGAAGAAAGAGGGATGAAAGGAGAGAGGGATGAGGAGAGAGGTGGGGGACAGAGTCTGGGAGAGAGGGAAGGTGGACATATGCATTTTCCTGTTTTCTTGTCTTCTATGGTGTTACGTTGTATATCTGGGTGCAGGTGAAAACCGAGTTGGTTGGAAAAACAGAGGTTATAAATACTGGCGACAGGCGCAGCACTGTGTACTCCCAGGCCATTAAGCATTTTCCAAGAAGCTGGAAACACCTTGCAAGGAGGAGACAAAGACCATCCTGAAGTGTGGGTGGGGGGTGGGGTGGGGCAGGGTGAATCAGGTTATGGGGATAAAGAGGCCTTTTAAATCTCCTGGTAGATCTTGCCACTTTTGGGCCCGCTTTCTACCACAGGAGTCCCACCTTATATATAGTCTGTGCTCTCACAACTTCCAGGAAACCTGCCACTCCAGGGAAACGTCCCAGGCAACTGGATCTTCCCTCGGGAACTAACAGTTTCACTTCCTAGTTCTATAAAATTCTAGGGAAGGGAAGTGGAAGGGGGAAGCCTGCAGTATGATTATTCTCCTTCAGAAGCACAACTCAGGGGTGACCTAGTGGAAAGAGCACAGGCCTGAGAGTCAGAGGACCTGGGTTCTAATCCCAGCTCTTTAATTTACCTGTTGTGTGATTTTGGGCAAGTCCCCTCACTTCTCTGTGCCTCACTTCCCTCATCTGTAAAATGGGGATTCAAAACCTCCTCTCCCTCTTTTTTAGGCTGGCAGGTTTATCTGTGATTATCTTGTTCCTACCTCAGTGCTTAGTACATGATAAGCACTTAATAATAAATACCACATACTCTGTCCCAGAGTCAAGGGCTCAATGTCACGCCCTGAATACCACCCTCTTTTCAGAAAGACCAGATGGCCTTAATCACAAGTAGGAAGGAAGATGGGCTGAGCAGGTGTGGCTCAACACTCTTGAAGGATGTGGAAGCTCAATGCCCCTAATTGCTGAGAGGGAGGTGCACATGTGAGACCCATTAGAGTATAAACTCCTTTTGGACAGAGAATCAATAAATCAATGGTATCTATTGAATTCATTCATTCAATAGTATTTATTTAGCGCTTACTATGTGCAGAGCACTGTACTAAGCGCTTGGGATGAACAAGTCGGCAACAGATAGAGACAGTCCCTGCCGTCTGACGGGCTTACAGTCTAATCGGGGGAGACGGACAGACAAGAACAATGGCAATAAATAGAGTCAAGGGGAAGAACATCTCGTAAAAACAATGGCAACTAAATAGAATCAAGGCGATGTACAATTCATTAACAAAATAAATAGGGTAATGAAAATATATACAGTTGAGCGGACGAGTACAGTGCTGTGGGGATGGGAAGGGAGAGGTGGAGGAGCAGAGGGAAAAGGGGAAAAAGAGGGTTTTGCTTACTCTGCACTGAGCAGTGTACTAAGAGCTTGGGAGAAACAGCATGGCTCAGTGAAAAGAGCCTGACTTGGGAGTCAAAGGTCGTGGGTTCTTATCCTGTCTCCGCCACTTGTCAGCTGTGTGACTTTGGGCCAGCCACTTAATTTCTCTGTGTCTCAGTTACCTCATCTGTAAAACAGGAATTAAGACCATGAGCCCCACGTGGGACAACTGATTAGTTGGATCTATCTATCCCAGTGCTTAGAACAGTGTTTGGCACATTGTAAGCACTTAAATATCATTATTATTATCATGAGAGGGAACAATAAAACAGAGTTGGTCACCAGGATCCCTACACCCTTGGTCTTTACAACCTAGTGGGATGTATCCCTTTTTTAATAGTATTTGTTTAAGTGCTTACTATGGGCCAGGTACTGTGTTAAGTGCTAGGTTAGATACAAGCAAATCAGGTTGGACACAGTCCTTGTCCCATGTGGGGCTCACAGTCCCAATCCCCATTTTACTGATAAGTTAACTGAGGCACAGGGAAGTGAAGTGACTTGCCTAAGGTCATTCAGCAGACAAGTGGCAGAGCCAGGATTAGAACCCATGACCTTCTGACTCCCAGGCCTGTGCTCTATCCACTAAACCATGAGGCCCCACCTGCATGTGTAGTGGATAGCACACGGCCTTGGGAGTCAAAAGGTCATGGGTTCTAATCCCAGTTTTGCCACTTGTCTGCTGAGTGACCTTGGGCAAATCACTTCACTTCTCTGTGTCTCAGTTACCTCATCTGTAACACTATTAGTCTCACGTGGGACATGGACTAAATCCAATCCAATTGGCTTGCATCTGCTCAAGTGCTTAGTACAGTGTTTGGCACACAGTAAGTGCTTAGCAAATAACACAAAACACACATGCCTAGCTTTCCTGGGAACAAGCAGATGAGTTTGTTTTTTTAAAAATGATATTTGTTAAGTGCTTACAATGTAACAGGCACTATGTTGGAGTAAAGAAACCAGGCCACATCCTCCTGAGCAGTTAATGAGCACTTATTGTGAGCACAGCCTCCCAAACTCAGGTTCACACCTCCAAGGGCCACGATGCACCACCCAGGTGAATCCCTGGCTCACTTAGTCTTGTCGAGAACTTGCATGGTTTAAAATAAAACCAAGAAGTAGATGCCAGTACCCTGCTGTACTGGTGGGAGGGCTTTTAATAATAATAATAATAATGTTGGTATTTGTTAAGCGCTTACTATGTGCCGAGCACTGTTCTAAGCGCTGGGGTAGACATAGGGGAAGCAGGTTGTCCACGTGGGGCTCACAGTCTTAATCCCCATTTTACAGATGAGGGAACTGAGGCACAGAGAAGTTAAGTGACTTGCCCACAGTCACACAGCCGACAAGTGGCAGAGCTGGAATTTGAACTCATGAGCCCTGATTCTAGGGCCCGTGCTCTTTCCACTGAGCCACGCTGGCTTTTCCTATCTCCCAAGGGCAGAGAGGCTGGATTCGGCCCCAGCCTTGCTATTGGCTAGCCCACTCCTAAGAGTGAATGAAAGGGACAAAGGGGTCTGAATCATGGACTGTTCACAGATTAAATCCCAGGATTTGCTCACAGAGTAAATCCCACTTTGGGGAAAGGGAGACAAAGAGGAGAATCTGGATCTTGGGGGGAAACAAGAGAAACTGGGATGCCAGAAATGGGTGGGAACACCAATTATACGGTCTGCAGAGCTGTTGTCTTCTCAGGACCACAAGAACAGCAAAATAAATAAAAGCTTGCCGCGGTGCCACTCAGCACAGAATTTGGGGGCAGACAGAGGGGGGGAAATCACTCAGCCTTGTAAGCGACGCTCAGCCTTCACAAGCCCCCAAGGCACTGGGAAACAATTAAAGAAACAATTAAGATGGCACCCAATAGTATTGAAGGCTCTGTGAGGTGCTTCATCCTAATCTGCAAACTGCCAGGAGGTGTGGTTCCAGCCACAGAATTGGGGAGGTGGGGTTAGGGCTGGCAGTTCTTTGGCCTTCTGACTGGGATGGTTCTGCCATCGCCTCTACCCTTCCTGAGCCATCCCAAGAGTACCCCAATAGTCCTGGCAAGTACAAGTAATCAGTAGTGCTCATGAGTCATGGCTCATGAGTTTGAATCCCAGCTCTGCCACTTGTCAGCTGTGTGACTGTGGGCAAGTCACTTAACTTCTCTGTGCCTCAGTTCCCTCATCTGTAAAATGGGGATTAAGACTGTGAGCCCCACGTGGGACAACCTGATTCCCCTGTGTCTACCCCAGCGCTTAGAACAGTGCTCTGCACATAGTAAGCGCTTAACAAATACCAACATTATTATTATTATTATTAGTGTGGCATAGCGGATAGAGCATGGGCCTGGGAGTCAGAAGGACCTGGGTTCTAATCCCAGCTCCGCCATATGTCTGTGTGACCTTGGGCAAGTCACTTTACTTCTCGGGGCCTCAGTTACCTCATCTGTAAATTGGGGTTTAAGAGTGTGAGCCCCATGTGGGACAGGGACTCTGTCCAACCTGATTAACTTATAACTACTCTAGTGCTTAGAACAGCATTTGGCACATAGCAAGCACTTAACAAGTACTGTAATTAGCACCTTCTTTCACCCCACTTGTTGGTGAGCTGCTCAGGGACAGTGCCAGAGTGGTATAGATTCTTATTTGAAGGAGACAGTGCTGATAGGGAGATTCACCTATGAGGATGTGTGTGGCTGAGGGACCTGCTGTCAGGGCCGCATCACACACGCTTATAAAAAGCCTGTCCCTTGAGGCACCACTTCTTGAGATCAGTCAATAGTATTTATGGATCCCTATGTGTACAGCACTGTACTGAGCGCTTGGGAGAGTGCAATAGAGTTAGTACAATGATCCCACTCACTCTCCAACAGCTTCTTCCCCTCTGCCTTCAAACATGCCTACGTCTCCCACATCCTAAAAACCCCCTCTCTTGATCCCACTGCCCCTTCCAGTTATCGCCTTATCTCCCTCCTACCCTTCCTTTCCAAACTCCTAGAGCGAGTCATCTACTCTCACTGCCTCGAATTCCTCACCTCCAACTCTCTCCTGGATCCCCTCCAATCTGGCTTCCGTCCTCTCCACTCCACCGAAACCACCCTCTCAAAGGTCACCGATGACCTTCTTCTTGCCAAATGCAATGGCTCCTACTCTATCCTAATCCTCCTCTACCTCTCAGCTGCCTTTGACACGGTCGACCATCCCCTCCTCCTCAACACATTATCCAATCTTGGCTTCATGGACTCCGTCCTCTTCTGGTTCTCCTCTTACCTTTCTGGCTGTTAATTCTCAGTCTCCTTCGCGGGCTCCTCCTCCCCCTCCCATCCACTAACTGTAGGGGTTCCTCGAGGGTCAGTTCTTGGTCCCCTTCTGTTCTCCATCTATACTCACTCCCTTGGTGAACTCATTTGCTACCACGGCTTCAACTCTCATCTCTATGCAGATGACAACAAAATCTACATCTCCTCCCCTGTTCTCTCTCCCTCCCTCCAGGCTCATATTTCCTCCTGCCTTCAGGACATCTCCACCTGGATTCTGCCTGCCACCTAAAACTCAACATGTCCAAGACTGAGCTCCTCATCTTCTTTCCCAAACCCTGTCCTCTCCCCGACTTTTCCGTCACTGTGGATGGCACTACCATCCTTCCCGTCTCAAAAGCCCACAACCTCGGTGTCATCCTTGACTCTGCTCTCTCATTCACCCCACATATCCAATCTGTCACCAAAACCTGCCGGTCTCACCTTCACAACATCATCAAGAACTGACCTTTCCTCTCCACCCAAACTACTACCTTGCTGGTACAATCTTTCATAATATCCCAACTGGACTACTGCATCAGCCTCCTTTCTGATCTCCCATCCTCCTGACTCTCCCCTCTTCAGTCTGTACTTCACTCTGCTGCCCGGATTATCTTTCTACAGAAATGCTCTAGGCATGTCACCCTCCTCCTCAAAATAAATCTCAGATAAATCACCAGTGGTTGCCTATCAACCTTCGTATGAAGCAAAACCTCCTCACTATTGGCTTCAAAGCTCTCCATCACCTTGCCCCCTCCTACCTCACCTCCCTTCTCTCCTTCTACAGCCCAACCCGCACACTCCGCTCCTCTACCACTAACCTTCTCAGTGGGACTTGTTCTTGCCTTCCCGCCATCAAGCCCTGGCCCATGTCCTACCTCTGGCCTGGAATACCCTCCCTTTTCACATCTGCAAAACTAGCTCTCTTCCCCCCTTTAAAGCCCTACTGAGAACTCATCTCCTCCAGAAGGCCTTCCCAGACTGAGCCTCCCTTTTCCTCTGCTTCTCCTCCCCTCCCCATCGCCCGATTCCCTCCCTCTGCTCTAACCCCTTCCCCGCCCCACAGCACTTGTGTATATTGGTATATATTCATTATTCTATTTTATTAATGATTTGTATATATCTATAATTCTATTTATCTATTTTGATGCTACTGACGTCGATCTACTTGTTTTGTCTGCCTCCCCATTCTAGACTGTGAGCCCGTTGTTGGGTAGTGATTGTCTCTATGTTACCAAATTGTACTTTCCAAACACTTAGTACAGTGCTCTGCACACAGTAAGCACTCAATAAATACAACGGAATGAATGAATGAATGAATCCCAGCCTTCAAGGAACTAAAGATCTAGCAGGGGAGACAGACCCGCAATAGGACAACATTCTTGGACTAGCCTTGTGATAATCCTCACAGTCAGACAGGTGAAAGAAAAGAGAGACAGACCGAAAAAAAGGTACTGGGACCAAAATAACACAAAATGGGAGCCCTTAAGCTGGAATGTTACTGGACTTTGTATTGGCTCCCTGCCAACTGCCACAGGGGTGAGAATTACTATCCTCAGGCTACAGATGGGAAAATGAAGGCCCAGAGAGGTCATCCAGTGAGTACCTGCAAGTGCTGGAACCGAAATCTGTCTCCTGATCAGACCCCTTAAGGAAGAGCCTAAAGTGTCCCTCCCGGCACAGACATAAGGGGCCAGGGAGGCATGCCTTGCTCAGATTACTCCACTTCTCAGCTACCAAACACACTGGTTCTCTTCCACTCTCTCACTCCCACCAAAAAGTAAAGCTGAGCAAGTTACCTCTCACCCTCTGACCTGGGGAAGACTTAGATTATTTAGGTGGAGGGGGCCTTCCAGAGGAAACAGTTGGGTGGCCATGCCCAGCACAGAGTTATGATGGCAGCTTCCTTTAGGTATGACCCAGAACCCCCTGGGACCCCTTCCAGCTTGGTCCAGCTGCCTTCAGCTCCCTTCTGCCTTGCTGTGACTTGCTCCCTTTATTCATCTCCCCTCCCAGTCCCACAGCACTTATGTAAATATCTATAATATTTATTTGTATTAAGGTCTGTCTCCCCCCTCTAGATTGTAAGTTCATTGTGGGCAAGGAATGTGTCTGTTATATTGTACTCTCCCAATCACTCAATACAGTACCCTGCACATAGTAGGTGCTCAGTAAATATCATTGACTGAATGACTGACTTCCAAGAGATGGCATTGCAGATGGGGTCAGGCCAGGCTGACGGGTCCAACGGGAGCTGGGCTCTGGATTTCTGAAGAGGCAAATTGCTATTTCCCGTGGATCCTCTCTGGGTACCTAACTCCAGCCATCTTCTAGCCAAGACCTGAGGCTTCCTCAACTCTCCTCCTCCTCCTAGTCCCAGTTTCATGGGTGCCATAGTCTTAATTTTCCTTTGTGGCCCTGCTCTTGAGACCCAAACTGAGCCCATTTTTAACCCCTTCTTCCTGGCCCCTACTAACATGCTGAGCCCAGTTCTGTGCCAAAGAGCTGAGATAAGCTGCCCCTTGCCTCTGACACCTCCTCTTTCCTTGATGCTGCCGCCCCTAGAAGACAGAAGCCAAGTCCTCCCTCAGGCTAGGTTTCTTGGATTTGAATTTCAAAAAATCTGTTCATCAGCACTCCAGGCAGGAAGGGCTTGGCTGGTCTGCCACAATCCCCAATCTACCCCTGGGCCAAGCTCTCAAGCTACAAGGACAGGGGGAGCTGTACAGGGCCAAGATGTTCTTCCTGGTCAAAGTGGCCCACCTCCCCTCAATGTCTCAGTGAGTGACTCCAGCACAGCTTTTCTGCTCCTCTTCCCCCATCTCCTCTGTCCCCTCAGCTTTTCTTTTCATTTTATTATCTTTTGTAAAGACTTGGTTGCTGCCTCTGGCTCCTTCCTCACTTGCGGGCCCCCTCCTCTTAGAACTACAGTGCTGTGGGGTAGGGTAGAATGGGGCTTGAGAGGGAAGCACTGGGAGGCGAATTCTTGGATCACACCAAGGACTTCTACACCACCCTAGGCATGTTCCACAGTCAAGATTAAAAAAATGGAAAGATGGGCAAAAAAAGCACTTCATCAGGGAGAAAAATTCCCCAGGCCAGTCACTGAACCAGACTGGAGGCCCTCGGTTGTTTTCTTCAGGGTCTCTAGTCTCTAAAAGTGTCTACCAACTCTGTTATATTGCACTCTCCCAAGTGTTTAATATGGTTTTCTCCCACTCCCTTCTGCATCGCCCTGATTTGCTCCATTTACCCTCCCCAGCCAGCCCCCCAAGCACTTACGTACATATCCATGATTGATTTATTTATATTAATTTCTGTCTCCCCCACTAGACTGTAGTCTCGCTGTGGTCAGGGAATGTGTCAGTTATACTGTATATTATACTCTCTCAGGCACCTGGTACAGTGTTCTGCACACAATAAGCGCTCAATACATATGACTGACTGATTGCTCTGCACACAGTAAAGCACTCAAAATACACAACTGACTGAACTGAACCGGAAAGGATGGAAAGCTGCACCCTAGGCTGAAAGGGAATTTGTAAGAGGAAGAATAAGTTACGGGTCTTTGTCCTGGGGGAGTTTTCAATCTAATGAGGGAGACAGGACAGAAAATAAGTCACAATCGAATGAGAAGACATATGACACAAATGACCAGAAGCTCGGAACATTTCTGGTACATAAGAGTATAAAAATGGATATATAGCACCGTATTAACCATTTGGGAAAAATACAAATGAGTTAGTAGACAGGTTCCCTGCTCTCAAAGAGTTTACAATCTAATGGGAGAGGCAAACAAAATAATTTAGAGATTAGAAGAAGCAACAGAGTATACAGCTTATATGTCCTGAAGTGTCACAGGGAGGGGAGAACATCCTAGTGCTTAGGTGATGTGGAAGTGCCAAAATGGCAACTGTTGCGGGAAGGATGGAAGCTGGGGAGAATGAGAGAATAATCAGGGAAGGCCCCCTGGAGATGTGATTTCAGGAGGGCCTTGAAGATGGAGAGAGCAGTGGTCTAGGAGATGTAAATGGGGAGGGAGTTCTAGGCAGGAGGGAAGGTCTGAGCAAGAGGTTGGCAGTGAGGGAAGAAAACAAGGCACGGTAATTAATAGAACCCTAGTACCATATTCCCGAATGTGAATCCGTTTATATGTGTTAAATGCCTCCCCATCCATTATTGCTGGAGGAAAGGGGGAAACTGGAGGAATTAAGAATAATCGCTGTAAGGTGGGACCTCATTTGGGAAGGTTTCATGGAAGAAGTGGGCTTTGAAAGACAAGGCTCGATTGACAAAAAAAAAAGAGGGGTGAGGGCAAACAGGTTGGATGAATGGCACATATTCTTTTTTTCTGACCACACTGCAAGTAGGACACATAGGTGAATGGGTAAATCGAAGCAGGACGGAAGAAGTCTGGCAAGGTGGACCTTCTGACACCTCTTTGGGAGGACATAAAGGAGCTGCAACTCAGCTCCAAAAACACTACCATATCTCTATCGTTCACTAGACCTGCTGCTGTGAAGAATGTCACCCATTTCACCTCTCGGTTTAGCGCCTCAGCTTCCCTATCCATCAAGGGGACACAGCTCTCAGTGGACCGGCATTTGAGCTCCTTAAGGGACAAAGCCTCTTGCTCCTCATACCGAGTCAGTGGTTCACCAGATCACCTCCCCGGTCACATCAACTTTGGAGCTTTCAGTCCCATTTGGGCTAAAATTGTTTTGTGCCATTACTCATCAATATTAAAGACAGCTGGCCCCGACGGGAACCTCCTGGAGTTCAGCTCCGAAAAAGCAATCGGCTGACAGCTAATCCCCTTTCAACGCTGCCATTAAAAGGCGGTAAACAAAGTGGAAAGACCAATCCGGGATGTGCTCCTCCTGGAATGCCATGTGGCCTGGCGCTAAATAGATACAATACTTCAAACTAAAATAAACCGCGCTCACTTGCATCTTGAAACGACTTCACAGGAACAGCAGGCTCTTGTGTACACATTGTACCACTCGGCGCGTCTATTTGTAAATTAATCACATATTAGCAGATTTCCTTTCTTACTAAAACTCTTTTCCCTCAACTTTAAACACGGCCCGTGCCGCTTGACATTCGGCCCAACTCCAAAGCCAGACTCGTCTTTTTGAGGCATTTCGCGGGCAATGGGATGTCGGGGGAGCGCGCTCGATGGCTCTGCAAGTCAGTTTTGAAATGTCCCCCACGTGGCCGAGCGGCTGCTTCTAAAAGCACCTGTCCCGGCTGAATTGCCGGGGAGCCATCTGCACCGCTCCCTCCCCACAGAAGCATCACCCATTCCCCTGACTCCCTGTCCTCCTTGCCGGGGCACTGGGAACCAATCCATCAATAGAGAGAAGTTGCATGACCAGGTGGATAGAACACAAGCCTGGGAGTCAGAAGAACCTGGGTTCTAGTCCCAGTTCTGCCACTTGTGTGCTGTGTGACCTTCCGCAAGTCACTTCACTTCTCTGGGCCTCAGTTACCTCATCTGTAAACTTATTCAATCGTATTTACTAGGAGCTTACTATGCACAGAGCACTCTACTAAGCGCTTGGAAAAGTACGATTCAATAATAAACAGTGACACTCCCTGCCCACAATGAGCTCACAGGCTAGAGGGGGAGAGAGAGACATCAAAACAGACAAATAAAATTGCAGATTTATATATAAGTGCTGTGGGGCTGGTGGGGGCAGGGGTTGGGGGGAGGGGAGAGCAAAGGGAGCCAGCCAGGGTGACGCAGAAGGGAGTGGGAGATGAGGAAAGGTGAGGATTAAGAGACTGTGAGCCCCATGTTGGATATGGACTGTGTCCAGCCTGATTAGCTTGTATCTTCCCCAGTGTGTAGAACAGTGCATGGTACAATAAGTGCTTAACAGATACCATTAAAAAAATCAATCAGTTAGTTAATCCATCAATCAAATGCATTTATTGAGCACTTACTGCATAGACCACTGTATTGAGCATTTGGGAAAGTACAATACAAGAGCATTAGTAGACACGTTCGCTACCTATAAGGATCTTATAATCCGGAAGGGGAGAAACCAGAGGCATGAATCCCATAAATTCCATGTGGAAACCTAGGCTTCGGGAGGAGGACAGGGATTTGGCTTGGGGATCCAGAGAGCAGAGGGCAAACAAGAGTGAAGTTGGTGGTCTTTTTGGCTCTGGCAATGTGACAGTCCCTCTAACTCTGACGGCTTCCCCGCCCACTGGGCCTGTATGTGACCTGCATGCAAGGAAGGCTGGGGTATCCATCTTTCAAGGGTTCATGATGCGCTTAGGGTTAAGGGAGAGGAAACAGCATCAGTTTCTAGAAAAACTAGGGAATTGAGCAATTTCCCCTTAAGCATTTCGATACTCACCTCAGGCCCACAATACTCATGTAAATATTTTTATATTGTGGTATTTTACTCCACAAGTTCCCCTATTCCTAGTCCCCCTCTAGACTGTAAGCTTCCTGAGGGCAGGGATTGGGTTTAACAACTCTGGTGTATTATATCTTCCCCAAGCACTTAGTACACTGCTCTGCACACAATAAACACTCAATAAATATGACTGATTGATTGATTAGTCGGAAGAAGGGGCAGAACTATGGTCAAAGACCTGTTTCTTCCAGCTCTGCTCCCCCCTTAGGAGAGGAAGTCATCTCACAAACTTCCCCTCTTCACCCCAGCTTGAGGCAGAAGTGATCAGAGGGGTTCTGGGTCTCTTCTCCCTGGGCCCAAGAATAAGGCTTCCGTAGCCTAGACTTGGGTTCTACCTCTGGTCTAATTCTGTATGATGCCAAGTTTTATTTAAAGAATAAGGGAAGCAACTTGGTCTTATAGAAAGAGCACTGGCCTGAGAGCCAGAAGACCTGGTTTCTAATCCTGATTCTGCCATATGCCTGTTGTGTGATGCTGGGCAAGTCACTTTATTTCTCTGTGCCTCAGTTCCCGCAGATGTAAAATGGGGATTTAATATCTATTCTCCCTCCAACTTGGACTGTAAGTACCATGTGGGATCTGATTATCTTGTATCTACACCAGCACTTAGTATAGTGTTTAGCACATAGTAAGCATTTTACAAATACCACAATTATTATTATCATTAGGAGGAACAGCACTGGGTCTAGTAGAAAGAGCACAGCCCTGGGAGTCAGTGGATCTGGGTTAGAACCCCAGATATGTCAGTTGTCTTTCTGGGTGACCTTGGGCAACTCACAACTTCTCTAGGCCTCCATTTCCTTATCTGTAAAATGGGGATTCAATACCTGATCTCCATCCTACTTAGACTGTGGGGTCCATGTGGGACAGGGACTGTGTCATATCTGATTAATTTGAATTTACTTCAGTGCTTAGTACAGTGCCTGTCTGCTGTCTGACCTTGGACAAGCTACTTCACTTCTCTGGGACTCAGTTCCCTCATCTGTAAATTGGGGAGTAAGAATGTGAGCCCCCTGTGGGACAACCTGATTACCTTGTAACTACCCCAGTGCTTAGAACAGTGCTCCCTCTAGACTGTAAACCCGGTGTGGGCAGGGACTGTCTCTCTTTATTGCTGAACTGTATTTTTCAAGCGTTTAGTAGAGTGCTCTGCACACAGTAAGTGCTGAATAAATACGAATGAATGAATGAATGATATTTAATAAGTGCTTAACAAAATATAATAATAATAATTTGGAGCTGCCTCCAACAACTTGTTTTCCATTTCCTCTGGGGACAGACCAAGAGGAGAAGGTTTAAATTGAAGCAGGAAGGCTCACTGTCAATTTGAAAGAACAAACTGGATTTTTCAGTACAGGAACATCCTGAAGGAAGGTATGGAGTGTCCCCAGCCTGGAGGTTTTCCAGGAAAAAGCTGAACCTCTTGGGAGTTGGTCGGTTAGATGTGGTCTTAACCAATCACAAAGACGGACTAGAGACCTTAGGACATCTCTCCCTTTCAGACTAGAGGGTTGCTTTCCCTGTGGTTTGAGTCAGTGCCAGCTCCACTCCGAAGACCAACTCTTGGGCCTTGCACACCTGTGTGCCTGCCTGCTGAAATCCACCCTCCGTCCTCCAGCCTTCTGGGATTGGGGGGGTAGGGGAGTACTCTCCTTGTAGAAGAGCTGATTCCGCAGTGGGAGAACTAAAACTAATATTCCACTCCACCTCTCCCTCCTACACCTACCTCCCAGCTCATCTGGGTTGCCTGGGAGACTATTCCTTTTCTGTTTGGGGCTGGGAGTTGCCATGTGCTGCAGGCAAGATGCCAGGCTCTCCCTGGTGGGGGCTTTCACCTGAGCTGAGACATGCTGTAAGAGAGTGACTATGGCAACTCACTATGGGAAAGTGGAGGCGGAGGCTTGGTCCCCCAGAAATAGGCATGTCACTCCTTACTCCTAAAAAACATCTTTGTGCCCAAGGCTCCCTCTGGTCAACCATCCCAGCAGGAACTATAGAAGGCAGAAGCTTCCCAGGGTCTGAGTTGCTGTGGGGAGGGGCTGTTGGGGAGGGGAGGAGAGGGCAAGCCCTGGGCTATGCCACTCTAATGAGCTAGTACTCCCATCACCCAACCCCCTCAGGGAACCTTGGGGCAGGCTAAAATTGATTGTCACCCAAACCAGAAAGCCTTTCCTCTTTTCTGTCAGGGGTCAGGACTGGTTTGGCCCAAAACATCTTTCCACCCTAGTGTCAAGCCTTGTCCACAAAGCTCTATGCCCCAAGCTTCTCTAGACTATGTTATTTTTAGCATTAACTTGCTGCTTCTGTAGAGGCCGAGTATCTGGTTAATTTGTTTCAAGTATATAGCCCCAGTGGACAATTCAAGCTCCCAAACGGATTTATGTGGCCTGAATTACGCAGCGAGGCTATGTACGTGGAGCAAATTAATGAGCTACTGTGCAAACCCAGACAGGGCAAGCAACCCGAAGACATTCAAAACTTGCACTGCATCTTGGACTGCCATTTCCATTCAAAAATCTCACTGGCCTGCAGCCTTTTTTCTTTCAGGGCATGTGCTGGTCAAGCAGCCGCAGAAGGTCGAAGGGGTTACTATGAAGGTTGCGGGGGGGGGGGGGGGGGGGGGGGAGGAGGCACTCTGAAATCTGAACAGAAGAGAGGCAGTCATGGCAAGACTGCTGGACCCTAAATGAAGCAGGAGAGAAACCAGTCTCCCCCTCTAGCCTGTAAGCTCCTTGTGGGCAGGAATTGTGTCTATCCGCTCTATTCAACTGAACTCTCTCAAGCACTTAATGCAGTCTTCTGCACACAGGGAGTGCTCAATAAATGTCACTGATTGACTGATGGAGTTTGGCTCTAATCACACCCTAGAAACTTCGGAGAAATGATCCAAGCAGATTTAAGGATGGGGAGGTGGACTGGGGGAAAAAAAAGAGGGCACTGTACTTTTCCCAGCTCAAGACCTGGATCTAGTTTGGGGCTGGGTCAACCGGTAGGTTGGGGGAAAGTTGTTGTAGAGGGAGTGGGCCAGATAATCCCTCAAAAGCTCTCCCACATTTATGATTCTATGATTATGAAAGAGTAAGCTTGTTGTAGGCAGGAAATGTGCCAACTCTGTTATATTGTACTCTCCAAAGCACTCAGTACAGTGCTCTGCATTGAGTAAGTGCTCAATAAATAGGACTGATTAAGAGGCACACAAGACATTGGAAAACTAAAGCAGCATTAGAAAGGGTGACAGTTATAAGATAATCTTTGGGGTTTTTTAACTGTCTTTAAGGGAAGGCTACTCCTGGAATCTGCAGGCCCAGGACTTTGAGGCTCTGTCAACTCTGTTCTGGGACAGGGCTGAGGTGGGGAAGCAGCAAGTCAATCCACACTGTTGTGGAGCTTGGGCCTTCTGGTCAGTGGCTCTTGTCCATTTGTCAGGGAGCAAGTCCCCTCCCTGGGCCCTCAGGTATGAGCCTGGGCTCTCTCTGGGACTCCTCAGAGGCAAAGAAGTGACAGGCAGGGGGAAGCTTCAATCAAACACTTTAAAAAGGCAGGAGAAGGGGAAAAAAAAATTCTGAAAAATTAAGCCATCTGGCCAGTCCTGAATTATTAAATACTGCACAAATGCATTCAGGGTGAAAAGCCGGAACACTGTAACACAGGGAGGCTAACACATTTGCTAAATATTTGGGGGGTGGGGTGAGGGGGTGGGAAGAAGGGATGGTTCCCCTTCCCTTCTCCCTACACTGTCCAAACCACACGTGAACCTGCCGAATGTACAGCCTCCTTGGGATCCCCTCTCCCCACCCTGATCTGCACCCACAACCCACCCGCTGTGCCAGCCTCTGGGGCCTGTAGGGCTTGGTGGGGGGAATGGGGAGGGGAATGGGAGAGGTGGATGTGATGGGGGCACTCAGAGTTCTGCAGGCTCACTTTGGAAGCACGGTTCTCTCCCCAACCCCAGTCCATGTAAGAATGCAAACACATCAGGGCCAAGAAAATAAAGGCAGCACAGTCCAGGTAAAGCCCCTGATCTAGGCCCAGCCCTGACAGTGAGCCCCTCAAGGGACAGGGTCCGTGTCTAATTCCCACTTGAACACTCTTTCTCAAAGCTTAGGTATTGAGCTCTGCAGACAGGAAATGCCTTATTTATATTCATATTTACACTTATATTCCCCTCAAGACTGTAAGCTCTGTGTGAGTAGGGAGCATGTCTACCAACTCTGTTGTATTGTACTATCCAAGCACTTAGTAGGTTGCTCTGCACACAATAAGTGCTCCATAAATACCATTGATGATGATGATGATGATGGTAAATAAATACTATTACTACTACTTCAGGGAAATTTTCTGCTTATTGACTGACTTTACGGATAATAACTTTCTTTCTGCAGTGGGTGGCTGGTGTGGTTTGGAAGAATTTCTTCTTCCCCCCGAGAAGCTGGGAGAATAAAGCTTGAAAGGAAATTCCACCCCTGCAACCGAGCACCCAAGCTCCCCAATTCGAGTTTGCTCTGCCCCCTGAGCTCAATGGCCACAACTTCTCCTCAAGGCCAGAGAGCGGTCAGATTGGAGCCTACACATGTGGTGACCAGTGGTGGCTATTTCTTCGGGGTCAAGTATTTCCAACCACCTCCACCACTCCAAATGGGACACACCTGTGGGAGGGCTGGGCTTGGCCACGGAAGGGAGCAGGACTGGAGGAGGGCTCTAGGTCATTTGGATTTCAGGGGCTCAATGGGTTTTATTAAATGGAGCTAACCTCCCAAGCACCACACCATTTCCTCATGTCAAAGGGGAGGTACAATATCAGACATTTTGCCTGTGAGGGAAAAGAGTCTCTAATTCTCACTCCCAGAGGGGAGAAAAGACCCGAAAAAAAATGGTTAGCCAAAGGGAAGAGATAATTGGTTCTCTTTGCAGTTCACTGGACAAAAGCAGAGGAAGCAGAGAAGCATGAGAAGTGGAGAAGATAGGAAGCCGTGCTCTAGTGGATAGAGCGCAGGCCTGGGAGTTAGAAGAACCTGGCTTTCTAATCCTTGCTCTGCTACTTGTCTGCTGTGTGATCTTGGGCAAGTCACTTCACTTCTCTGGACCTCAGTTACCTCATCTGTAAAATGGGGATGAAGACTGTGAGCCCCATATGGGACCTGGACTGTATCCAATCTGATTACCTTATATCTACCCCAGTGCCTGGCACACAGTGAGCAACACCATGTAAAAAAAAAAAAGTAGGGCACTGAGGAGAGCTGACCAAATCCTACAGCTCAGCTGAGCAAACATCTGGACAGCCTTCCACACCCTGAGGCTGAAGTACAAATGTTTCGGCAGCTGATCATGTCCAGGAAAAGATTGCCTGGGGAGACGTTTGAACAGCCACAGTGAAAGATGGTGATAAGTCACTGACTGCTTCCAAATAAGCAAAAGACTGAAAAACAGAAAGGAAAAAAGAAAAGGTCTTGGTTGGCTTTGGAGGAAGCACACTGAATCAGGAGGATAGCTGATGGGGTGGAGAGGAGATGTAAGCCCTCCATCTTCTCCCAGCTCAGTTCCTGCCTTATTTTACTACACTGGGCTAGCCATTTAACCTGTGTTCCAGTTAAACGATCTGTGAAATAGGGAGAATACCACTCGCTGGGCTTTACAGCCTCATGGAGCCTTCAAAGGATGAGTAATGCTAGGAAGGAAGGAGTGGATCAGGTGGGCATTAATTCTTTGTGGTCAAGGGAGCCAGGTGTGACTCTAGGAGTTACTGGCATCTTCTGTGCTGTCTAGGATCTCCTCTGGTTCTAGAAGAGGAAGTGCCTCTCCAGAACTAATAATAATAATAATGTTGGTATTTGTTAAGCGCTATGTGCTGAGCACTGTTCTAAGATTGTTCTGTTCTAACTACTGATTACTCTCTCTCACTGGCAGGACTAGGTCTAGATGCTAAGGTGCTAAGAAGCAGGCACTAAGTAATGGAACTGATAGGGTATTAAACGTTGATAAGGTTGTTCTGGGAGGAAGAACGCCTTAGGAACTTGAGAATATAAGAAAAGACATTACTGGGTCAGACCAATTGTCTTTCCAGCTCAGTTATTTGTCTCTAACAATGGCAACAAAGTAGAGTTTGAGAAGCACTGTGGCCTTGTGGAAAGAGCACAGGCCTGGAATCAGAGGACCTACATTCTAATCTTGGCTCTGACTCTTGACTTTTGTATGACCCTGGGAAAGTCATTTAACTTCTCCGCAGTTTCAACTGTAAATTGGGGGTTCAATAGCTCTTCTCTCTCCTACTTAAACTCCATGTGGAATAGGGACTGTGCCCAGCCTGGTTAAATTTTTTTTATGGTGTAAAGTACTTACTATGTGTCAAGCACTGATCTAAGAGCTGGGAGCAAATGCTAGTCCATCGGGTGGGACACAACCCCTGCCCTACATGGGGCTCACAGTTCAAGCAAGAGGAAAAACATATATTAAATATCCATTTCATAGATGAGGCAACAGGGAAGTTAAGTTGCTGTTCCAAAGTCTCACTGCAGACAACTGGCAGAGTCAGGATTAGAACCCAGGTGCTCTGAGTCCCAGGCCTATGTTTTTTCCACTAGGCCCTGGTGCTCCTTCCACTAGGCCACGCTGCTTCTCACAGTGCTTGACCTTTAGTAAGTGCTTAACGAATACCATAATCATCATAACCAGAGAAACAGTATCATGGTTGCCCTCTTTGAAATTCATTTAAATAGCTACTGATGTATCACCTAACAACCCTAAAATTTCTTTCAAATAAACCAGTATAAAGCTTGGCCCTAGTACAAAGAGTCTAGGCCTGGGAGTCAGGGGACATGGATTCTAATCCAGGCTCTTCTACTTGCTTGCTGTGTAACATTCAGTGAATAATAATGTTGATATTTGTTAAGCGCTTACTATGTGCAGAGCACTGTTCTAAGCGCTGGGGTAGATACAGGGAATCAGGTTGTCCCACGTGAGGCTCACAGTTAATCCCCACTTTACAGATGAGGTAACTGAGGCACAGAGAAGTTAAGTGACTTGCCCACAGTCACACAGCTGCCAAGTGGCAGAGCCGGCATTCGAACCCATGACCTCTGACTCCCAAGCCCGGGATCTTTCCACTGAGCCACGCTGCTTCTCTAGTAAATCAGTTCACTTCCCTCTGGCTCAGTTTCCTCATCTGTAAAAAGTGGATTCAATACCTGGTCTTCCTCCAATTTAGACTGCTAGTCCATGAAAAACAGGTTCCATGTCTGACTTGATTATATTGCATCTTGTATCTACCCCAGTAGACACACATGCTTGGCACAGAGTAAGTGCTTCACACAAATATCACAATCACCATCATCATCATTATTATTATTTCTATCACCCATATTTCTATTTCAATTTTATCAAGCCATCTCAAGAATCCCTACTAGCCCTATACATAAAATCTCTAACTTTCCCTCTAGTAACACATTATGAACTTAATCTAGGTCCAGGTCCAGACCCTCTTCACTTTGCATGACTTCCTAAGATGATAAAATGGGGCCCAACATGATGAGGATGGAATCCAAACCCAGATGTGCAGAGCGCCATTGGTTTAAAAGCTCCTAGAAGGCAGGAACTTTATATCTTTTATCCTAGTCTCCTTTCCCAAGGCCTCAATAAATCAATCAATAGTATTTACTGAGCACTTACTATGTACAGAGCACTGTTCTAAGCGCTTGGGAGAGAACAATGCAGAGAATTAGCAGAAATGTTCCCTGCCCATAATGAGCTCAGCTCTGGGAATCGAGAGACTTGGATTCTAGTCCCAGCTCTGAAAATAGGGGAATGCCCACAAGAGCTAAGCCATCAATAGATCAGGCTTTTCACCAAAGAACCACTTAGGGTGGTTGGACAACTGGATAGGACCAGCAAGGATCCAGAAGAAATACCTAACAAACATGGTGGCAAAGACTGTAACAGCTACTGGGTTATGACACTACGGTTCAGCACCAATTACCATGGTAAACAGCTGCCGGGTTATGGCACTGTGGCACAACACCAACCCTATACACAAAACCTTCACATGGTCTTCACAGTGTGTTGCACCACTGCCCACCTACCCACTTGTTGCACTCTGTGCCCTACAGAAAACACAACTGGCAGGAATTAGAGAGTGTGAGTGTCACAAACCACTACTCCCAAATAAATTCCAACACACAGGTCCTTTTGTCCCACAGTCTCAAAACTGAGGTTCATCCGTACTTTCAACGAGAGAGTCCATCATCAATCATTCTCCCAAGTGCCTCATAGAGGGCTTTGTCCACTGAAGGGGCTCAATAAATATTAATGCATAAATAATGGACTAGACTTAATGACTAAGCCACTTCTGGTAAAGTGTGGCAACTGTTTCTGGAAAGGCTGCATTTTGTAATCTAATGAGAAAACAAAGGAGTCCTTTAGAATGACCATATGGAAGAAGCAATTGGTGGATGATTCCCACAACTACCTCTCCTCTGCAGTCTTGCATTTCCTCCTGCCTTCAAGAGATCCCTACTTGGATGTCCCACAAACACCTCTAGTTTAACATATCCAAAACAGAACTCTTCATCTTGCCACCTAAACCCTGTCTTCCCCGACTTTCCCATCAGCAAACATCACCACCATCCTCCATCTCACAAACCCGTAACTGTGGCATTATCCTCTACTCATTTCCCAAACAACCTGCCTGTTCAGTCTATCACCAAACCCTGTCTGTTTTACCTTCACAACAACTTTCGAATCTGCCCCTTCCTAACCAGCCATGCTGCTAACACACACCCACAAAACTCGATACCTGTAATTTATTTTAATGTCTGTCTTCCCACCTAGACTAAGGAGTTTCTGTTGATCTCTCTAGATCAACTGTAAATTTGCTGTGGGCAGGGATCGGGTTTACCTACTCTAATGCACTGTACTCCCCTGAGCACTTAGTACACTGTTCTGTTTACACTCTAAAGGCACAGAAAAGTTAAGTGACTTGACCAAGGGCACCCAGCAAACAAGTGGTGGAGCCGGAATTTGAACACAGATCCTCTGACTCCCAGGCCAATGCTCTTTCCACTAGGCCATGCTGCTCCTCTACTAATAAACATAGGTGGATAAAATCAGTAACAAATACACAGATAAATGCGTGGTAGAAAGGATGACACAACAGGAACGTGGGAGGCTTAATCAAGCAAAGCCACTTGAAAGAGGAGGCTTTTTAGAAGGGCCTTGGAAGGGGCTTGAGCACTCCATTAAAAATATGTAGTCCCTTCACTGCAAGGGACGCCCCTGCCCTCTCCCCACAATGCAGAGCTCTTTCAGAGCAGAACCAGGACAGACGCCTAGCTGTTGCTTGCTCTTTGAACTCTTTGGAGTCCTCTAGACTGTAAACTCGTTATGGGCGGGGAATGTGCCCACTAATTTTGTTGTACTGTACTCTCCCAAGCTCTTGGTACAGTACTCTGCACATAGTAAGCACTCAATAAATGTCATTCATTGATATCAGCAACTTCAAACAGAGTCAATGCATAAAAGTCTAATGAGCTACTGAGAGGATGGCTAATTTAACAATGAATAGTATCAACGGATAACTTATTGTGTGCTGAGGACTGTACTATGTGCTTGGGAGACTACAAAACAACAGAGTTGGCAACCACGATTTCTGTCTTCATGGCTGAAGGTCCCAATCTAAGGGCGAGAGATGCACTCTTACACTACTAGACACTTCAGGGAGCCCTCCCCATTTATGATGCAGGATGGAATGAGAGGATTCCATTGTTCTTGGGACTATCTTGTCTTGGGGGCAAAAACAAAACCCAATTCTCAAACATGGCTGAGAAGCCACAGAATAATGAGCTAGGAAGACCCAAGCTCACAAAAGTGGTTCCAACTCAGCAGAGGATAGAAAAGGAGAAGATCCTAGGGGAAAGAGGCTGGAGGGTTTTGAAAGTCAAGGTTTCAGAATCCTTTGGGAGGAAGGTTGGGAAGCCTGACAGGTATGTATCCTAAACAACACCCATAGAACCAACTCTGTCTCTCCTTTTCAAATCACTCCATCAAGTAATGGTACTTGTTGAGTGCTTACTGTGTACAGAGCTTTGAGAAAGTTAAACACAACAGAAATGGCGGACACATTGCCTGACCCCCAGGAACTTATAGTCTAAAGGGGGAGACAGATATGAAAATTAATTATGGCTATGTACATAAGGGCTGTGGAGCTGAGGGTGGGGTGAATATCAATATTCAAATTTCAATCTGGAAAAATGGATGACAGCAGGACACCCAGGCAGCTGCTGTACGGTAGCTGAAATGGGGCAGAAGTGAACAGGGAGATCAGAACAAACATTTTAATGACTTGGCAAAGCACTGCCTCAATCAGTGTAGTTTAACAGTAGAGTGGGGGAGAGGAACTGCACTTTCCAAGTAAGGACTTTGGGAAAATCATGATACCAGGAGGCTGATAAAATGAATGACAGGAACTGCCAGGAGCAAAGGGTTCAGTATGGCAAAGGAACTTTTGACATTCAAACAGTGTGGAATGATCGGTTATCACTTCTCCGGTCTTTTCAGATACACCCACTAATGTGGAGGGAAGCTCAGCGTTATTAGCATTTGTCATCAGTTGAATATGAAGAACTGTGACGTTGGTAGTAGTAATAGCATTTATTAAGTACTTACTGTGGGCAGATCACTGTACTGGGAAACAATATGTAGGTCTGACTATGGCTTCAGTTACAGGTCCAGGGAGTGGGTAAGGTGGGAGGAAAATTTGGCATAACCCAGAAAAATGTACATATTTGTACACATGCAATTAATTTTTACTAATGCAAGGTCTGACACTCCTGTCAGAAAATTAGCCAATTCCTTGGTTTATCCTCCTCCTGCTTCCTGCCGGCCTTTTGGACATTTCATTGTTCATTGGCACTTGTTTTATTTCCCACTTTTGGCAGGAGATGAAGTTCAAAGCAGTAAACTGTTACTTGTGAGCAGCTGGCACATACAACAAAAAAGGATTGGAGGAAAAGAGAAAGGTTGAAACACTCGGCTGAAAGGATTATCTGCGAATTGTAATAATCCAAGTCCTTTCTGTCCCCTAGGAGCAAGGATAATTGAGAGTTGGGTACACAAAGACACATACACTCACATTCTCTCATGGCACTTGCCAGAGGGAAGGTCTTTCCAGGAGGACTCAAGAACTTAGAAGCAGCATGGTCTGGGGAATAGAGCATGAACCTGGAAGTCAGAAGGACTTGGGTTCTAATCTCAGTTCTGCTACTTGTCTCTGTGACCTTGGGCAAGTCAATTCACTTCTCTGGGCTTCAGTTACCTCATCTGTAAAATGGGGATGAAGACTGTGAGCCCATGTAGGGAAATAGACTGTGTCCACGCTGATTAGCTTATAACTACCCCAGCGCTTAGTACAATGCCTGGAACATAGTACACGCTTAACAAATACCATTAAAAAAAAACAACACCCCTCATTGCAGGCACGTTCACTAAAGAAAAGGTAGTTCTGGGGGTTCAACCCTAGGAAATCCAAGAGAAAACAAATCAGCTCGCTCTGCCAGTCCTCATTCCCTATCAGCAGGGGCTGAGTTGGGCCACTTTACTCTAGCCAGCTGGTCTGCACAGCAACGAGCTGTTTGTGGGAAGAGTTGGGGACTTGCGGGGGATAGGTTAGGAAGAAAGTTGAGGAAAGGGGAAAAACAAGCTAGAGAGAAGGGGCCAGGGAGGAGATGAATTCATCTTTTAACTGGTGCAACCCCATTGCACAAAGCCTGGTTACACTATCTTTGGCAGAGTCCTGGGTCTATTTTTGGACACGGAGGCCTGCCCCATCACCCTGTCACTTTTCTTCCCACTTCGCTGAAGACATGGGCCAGTCTCCCTCACTGGGTCAAGGCAAAACCACCAAGTGACAGCTCTTCTGTCAACAGAGGGCAGGAAGTGAGAATGCTCTCCATGGAGCGGGAGAGGAGGCCTGGCGGAGGGATGGGTACAAAGAAGAGTGCTCCTTACTACCTACAATGCTGGGGAGAGGCTGAGAAGTTCGGAAAATACCAATGACTGACTGACTGAGGGGAAAGAAGGGGCTTTTGTTGGGGGGAGGGGGAGGAGAGACCGTGTTTCACTCAGATTCCCTGAAAAAAAAATTGGTGAATGAGAGAACAAGAAAACCACAACTCAAGTTACAGCAGAGAGGACTGAAGTACACACTGAGCCAATTAACTGAAGGAGAATATAGGCCACTTAACACTTTTAAGATTATACTGTCAAAGCACCATGAGTTCGGCTACCCAGTCTAGTCAGAGCCCAAGTGAAATCAATCAATCAACTGTATTTATTGAGCACAGTAAGTGTGCAGAGCACCAGACTAAGCCTTTCAGAGACTACAATTTACAGAATTGGTGGACATGTTCCCTGCCCACAACGAGCTTCCAGTCTAGAGGGGGAGTCAGATATTAATATAAATAAATTAGATATGTACATAAATGCTGTGGGGCTGAGGAAGGGGTGAATAAAGGATGCAAATCCAAGGGCAAGGGTGATGCAGAAGGGATTGGGAAAAGAGGAAATGAGGGCTTAGTTGAAGAAGGCCTCTTGGAGACGTGCTTTTAATAAGGCTTTGAAAGTACAGTAATTGTCTCTTGGATATGAAGAGGGAGGGAGTTCCAGAGAAAATGTGGTGGGGGGGAGAGGAGGGGAGCATTGAGTGGGAGAAGAAATTCCCCTCAAAGCCAACTGTAGAATTCTAGATCTAATTTCCAACACTGGGTCAATTTCAGGTCAACAATCACCACTTTGCTGCCTTGGTCCCTTAACTGGGGTTTGGGAGGCCAGAAAACCTCTGTGCCTGTGTCTTGTGACTGGGGCAGGAGAGGCCACAGTGTAGGCCACGTTGTATACAGGAAGGAAAGGTCTTCAATGCCAGTAAACGTTGTGTTAAACTATGCTAATAGACACAGAGGGATGCGCTAAGAATTGCAAGATCATAATAATTATTATTATGGTATTTCTTAAATGCTATGAGCCGAACACCGCTCTAAGCGCTGGGGTAGGTACAAGGTAATCAGATTGGACATAGTCCCTGTCCTACATGAGGTTCATAGTCTTTATCCCCATTTTACAGATGAGGAAACTTAGGCACAGAGAAGTTAAGTGACTTGCCCAAGATCACACAGCAGACAAGTGGCAGAGCTGGGATTAGAACCCACATCCTCTGATTCCCAAGCCCATGCTCTTGCCACTAGACCATGCTGTCTCCCGAGCAATGCGATGACTGAGTTGAACCAATGGTCCATCCTACCCGGAATTTTACCCCCAACAAAGGAATAATGGTCAAGTGTGTACCATTAAACCTCTCTAACTTTTCCCTATAGGGATTCACTATGGACCTCTCATCCAGTATTTATTTTTAATCCAGATAATCTCAACCTAGAAAACAGCCTGATGATGTAATAAATTTCATATGCTTATCAGCCACTGAGCGAAGAAGAGGTTTGTTTGTTATGAACTTTCCACTCTCAAGCTTCAGTGGGTTACCCTTTGTTCAAGTCACTCTCCTCCAGAACCACCACAATTCTGTTGGCAGTTCTATATCTACCAATATTCTGTGAAGCTCCTTGAGGGCAGGGGCCTTGTCTATTAACTATTCTACTCTCCCAAGTGCTTAGTACAGTACTTAGCACATAGTAAGTGCTTAATAAATATGATTAATTGGTCGATGACTTTTTCCAGACTGAAAAATTCTAATTTTTTCAAACTTTTCTCATTCAGAATCTGCTCCAACCTCCAGTCACCTTGGTGGCCCTTCTCTCTGCAGTTAATTCTGCTAGAACACAGTTATGTTCTTGAGAAATCTGGTGTCATTATAAAAACCATGGACTCAATCAAAATAAATGGGTTATGAAGTAGGTGGTTTGAAGATACACCCAGGACAGGCATTTTTTGACACAAATTCCTATGTTATTGTAAACAAAATGCTTTACACCCTTAACTATATTAAATATTACAAAGTAGCAATATGGACGTGGTGGGTCCATCCCAGGCTATTTTTAGACTGCTTCAACATTATACACCTGTACCCTTTAAACATTTGATACTCACCTCCCCAACCTCCCACAGTGCTTATGTACATAACCATAATTTATTTTCATGTCTGACTCCTCTTCTAGACTGCAAGCTTCTTGTGGGCAGGGAATATATTTTCCAATTCTATTGTATTGAACTCTCCCAAGAACAATGCTCTCCTTAAAGTACACACTTAGTAAATACTACTGATTGATATCTAACTTCCTTGAGTGCCTCCAGGAAAATACATTCACACATACATAATTTATCCCTCCATCCTTTCCCCTCCCCTCCTTTCCCTATCTCCTGACCGACACTCCTCCCTCAGACCACAGGGGCGGCAGATTGCTGACTTCAGGTGAGTGGTAGCAAGTGCCCTTAACAGACCTGGCTAATTGGTCAAGATTTCATTACAGCCACTGAAAGCATAGAGTCTCATTTGTTGGGCAAGTCTATTAAGAGTGATGGAGGGACTGAGGGATAGAGGAGGGCACAGGAAGCGACAGAGATGGATGGGCTCTCACCCCTGGACTGTAGGCTGCTGCGGTGGGTGGGGTCCGCTCAGAGGCATGATGTTTGCCAAGCCACAACCACACCTCAGATCCAGGGACCAGAATCGGTGGGACCTTGTAGGAAGAGCCAGGGCCTGGGAGTCACAGAACCTACAATCTCATCTGGGCTCTCCCATGTACCTGCTGGGTGACCATGGGCAAGTCACTTAACTTCTCTGTGCCTCAGTACCCTCATTTGCAAAATGACGATTCAACACCTGCTCTCCCTCCAAATTAGACCGGGAGCCCCATATGGGACTTGATGATCTTGTATCTACCCCAAAGCTTAGTACAGTGCTTGACACACTGTAAGCACTTAACCAAAAATAAAAAGGGATGGGGGGGGGAGTCCCTTCTGCCCCAGGTTCAGAAGCACCTTACTTTGAAGAGCCCTAAGGACTTTCAGCTTGATGACCTCATCTATTTTCCTATGGCTCCTTGGGGGACGGGATGAGGGCTGGAGCTAGTCCCACGCCCCAGCTGGAGATGTTGAGCAGGGATCAAGGCAGTACTGGAGATAAGGAAGAATTAAGCAGGCGTCCTCGTACAGGGGGTTGGACTAAGGGGGTGACTTCTCCCCTGAGTTACCAGTCCAAATTCATTCTGGAGATTGGGGCTGGGGAAGACATCCCTCGTGGCCCCGAGTGGGTGAAGGTTGGGGTGGGTGAGGACTTGTTCACTTTGGAGCAAAGTAGCTGCAGAAAGTCCTGAGAGGGAGGCTCTGGGATAAGGAGGCCAGATTCTTAGGGAATGAAGGGTGGCAGTGGTAACAGCTGCCACTGCCACTTAAAACAGTGCACTGAATTCAGCAGGCACCCAATAAATACTACCGACTGATTATGGTTGCTGCTGCTGCTGTCGCCAACAAAGAGGAAATGATGGAGCAACCTCTCTCTGTTCTCTGTTGCTGCTGCTAAACCACTGGACTGTTGGGTTTTGTCCTATACCGAGTTATGCCTTACATTTTATAGGTCTCAGGATGGACTCCTAAGGCCTAGTTGTTCCATCTAAGGCAGGTATGTGGCAGGCCCAGCAAACACCCGTACTTACAAGTCATTTACTTATATTAATATCTGTCTCCCTCTCTAGACTGTAAGCTCACTGTTGGCAGGGAACATGTCTACCAACTCTGTGGTATGGTACTCTCCTAATTGCTCTGCACACAGTAAGCACTCAATAAGTACCACTGATGGATTATACTACTTACCTGGCACCTGAACATTTTGGGTCTCCCATGCCTACTTCCCAGGGGCGGAGTTGGAGAGGGCGGGAGAGGGAGGAAAGAGAGGAGATGTCTGTGGGAGCAGTGACTAGCATCACTGCAGCTATTACAATACTCTATCTGGGCTGTTAGTGTCAGTTGCTCAAGGCTAAGGGGGAAGAGGGCTTTTGGGTCATTCTCTGTAGGGTCAGGCCAAGGGACAGGCACCCAGGGAAGGAGGGAGAGGATCCATGAGCCAGATTGGATGGGGAAGGAATAAAAGACCAGCCTGAAAAATTCTGGATTAGAACCCAGGTCTTGTGACTCTCAGGTCTGTGCTCTTTGCATTAGATCACGCAGATTCTCACCCTTCACCCAATCCTTCACTCATACAATAAGCATGGATCCTTCAGACCCAAAAGAAGATTCACTGTGGTGAGCCAATTCGTTATTCATTCATTCAATCATACTTACTGAGCGCTTACTATGGGCAGAGCACTGTACTAAGTGCTTGGAAGAGTACAATAGAACAATAAACAGACACATTCCGTACCCCAAGTAATGTTTCTAGAAGCCCTTGAAAGCACTCAAATCCCACCTCCTCCATGAAGCCTTTTGAGACAAACCCTAACTAGCTTCAGACATTCTACTGTCTCTGTGAAGTTTCATAAATTATGCCTCTTTTCAATGTGTAACTTTTATATATTTAAGGGCTTCTGTTACTTGAGTTCTATGCTTATTTTTATATTTATGCAGTTATACAGTCTCTGAAATTTGGTAAACAGTTCTAGGGTGAAAATTTTGTTCCCCGTAACTCTTTCAATGTCCAAGTCCAGTGAGTGTTCAATAAATTTTGTTGTCTGACCCCTCTTCCTATGCAGGTTATTGATGTTCACTGCTCTCAGATGCCTCTCCACTATGGCACTACTGGCTAATTTATTTCTGAAGTGAAAACTCTTGCATGGTAACAATGGTTTGTCTTTTAAACAGCAGAGGTATGAGATTTATGCAATATCAATAACACATAAAAGACTATCAGCATTGAGCATTCTTCTTTTGAGCATGCTATCTTAACTGTCCTCAGTGGTGAATGGGGCCTATTAAAGAGTTAAACTGCAGGAAGTAGCATTAAACTACAATCAGCAGAGAACCTCTCCCTATGATTTACTGCTTTCATCTTCTGTTCCAGTAGCTGAATGAGTTCCTTATCCCTGTTTTCTGGTGGAAATACCAATTTTTTTTTAAATTCTTTCAGTTAAGGATCTCAAAGAACTGCCCAAATGAGTACTTTTCTGTTTGCAGGTGGATGAGGGAACAGGGACAAGATGAGGAAGCTGAAAATTCTATCCTTTAGCTAAAATGAAGCAGAACGGAATGGGGCTGAGCCTGGTGTTTGAACCCAGTACTCTTTCTTCAGATTCCACAGTCTCATCCCCAGGGACCCTAAAATGAGGAAAGTAGTGAGGGGCCTAGGAGGGGTAAAAAATATTTATTTCCTCTTCAACCTGGATCACTGCTCACTATCTGAGTCTGCCAGCAGGCCAAATTTAGGTTCCAGAAACAGCAGCCCAACTTGAACAATGACAGTACCTCACTCCTGCTCTGCTCCACTCAGAATGAATGAGATGATCCCAACTTTAGAGAGGGAGGGGGGAACAAAATCAAGACTTTGCTCAGTGTAACCAAGGATGTCTCAAGCTTGGCAAATCTAACAGCAGCAACTCCAACAAAGAACCCACCCATCTCATAAGCTATTTCTTCAATTAAAAACTATTTTCTTCTTCCTGCATTCACCTAGTTTTCACCAAAGCATGGCAGCAGGGCTCTCATTATTGCTGCAGAAAATTCTCCATGGAAAGAAGAAAGCTTAAATGTGATTGATTAAGCTTAGTAAAAAGAAAGATTTGGAAATAAGTAACATAGCCACAGCTCCTGCACTGACTTGCTCAGTGACCCTGGGTAAAAATAAGAATAAAGGCATTTATTGGGCACTTACTTTGTGACAAGCACTGACCTAAGCACCGGGGAAGACACAGTACTTGAAGCTTAAGGAGCTAAAAATGTAAGAGGTAGGTAGAATAGCTATGATCTATAAAATGGGGAGATGAAACTGAACTAGTAGGAGCAGCATCAATGGGCCCACTCGATGCAGTGCACTAGGCAATAGAGAAATGCAAAATAACAAAAGTGAGATTTTCTGCCCATAAGGAGCTTTTACTCTAACAGGGAAATAACGATAAAAATATTCACAACTAGAATGGTCAAAAGAAATAAATTGAGCAGGAATACAGGTGTGTATGAATGTGTGTATATGTGTGTATGTATTTATGTGTGTGTGTGTGTGTGTTTGTATGTGTATGGGGAGGGGGTGCACTAAGGAAAGTGTGAATAAATTCTCAAGTGCAAAGTATGGCTGAAGAGATGATATGGCACAGTATGCTGGGAAATTAATTAGGGAGAGCTTGTTTGCAGGAGATGGAATTTGGGGAGGGAACTAATGCCAAGCTGAAGGAACAGTGGGAGTGAGGGAATGGTAGTGGGCGAGTTGGGAGTGAAATGCAGCTAGAAGACTGGTTCAGGAGGAACAAAAACTGTGAGTTACGGAAGATGGACTGAAGAGAGGAAAGATGTAAGGTGGGGCCAGATGGTGAAGAGCCTTGAAGCTGATTGTGAGTATTCTTGATGCAAAAAGACACAAGAGGCCACTGGAGTGTTTTAAGATGAGAATCCTGGGTTGAGCACTGCAGTAACACGTAGGATGATGGGAGTGTGGAGATGCTGTTTGTTAGAGCAGGGAGGAGGCTAATGAAATACTCTTGTTGTGGCAAGAATGCAGCTCATACCAGGTTGGGAACAATTTGGGTGGATAGGAAGGGGTGGATCAGGGAGATACCGTGCAGGAAAAACTGAAAGGATCAGGGAGGAGACAATATGACTGTTGAACAGTAGCAAAGAGTTCGGGGTCACACTGAGGTTGCAGGCTTCTGGGATGAAGATGATGGTGGTATTGTCAACTGAGATGGGAAAATTAGAGGGTGGAATGAGTTATGAGAGAAAGATGAGTTAGTTCTGTTTAGGCATGTTGAGTTTGAGGTGCTGGCAGGGCTTCAACTAATCAGTGAGTCACATTTATTGAGCACTTAGCTTGAGCAGAGCATTGTATTAAGCACTTGGGGGAATACAATATAACCGAGTTGATAGACATGTTCCCTGTCCACATGTGCAGCCAAATGGAGATGTGCTGGAGCCAAGAGGAGATGCAGAACTGCAGGCTTAGTGAAGTTATATGACTTGCCCAAGTTTCCACAACAGGCTAGTGGCCGAGCTGGGATAAGAACACAGATCTCCTGACCCCCAGGCCTAAGCTATTTCCACTAGGCAACGCTGCCTCTCAAAAGACTTTTCCTCTCTAAGACGATTTTCCCAGTGGGTCTCTCCACTCCTCAAAACCTCCCACTGGCTGCCCACCCCTCTCCGCATCAAACAGAAACTCCTCACCAACAGCTTTAAGGCACTCAATCAGCTCTCCCCACTACTTATTCTCACTCTTTTCCCACTACAAGCAGCCTGCATGCTTCATTTCTCTAATGCCAACTTATTGTGCCTTGCTTTCAACATCGATCTCCCTCCTGCCTGGAACTCCCTTCCCCTTCATAACCAGACCACAAATCTCCCCATCTTCTAGACCACAAGCTCCTTGTGGTCAGGGAGATTGTCTACCAACTCTCGTACTTTCCCAAGCAAGCACACAGTGCAGTGTTCTGCACAAAATGCTCAATAAATACCTCTGATTGATTAAAATCATACCTCCTCCAGGAAGCCTTCCCTAACAAATCTTTCACTTCCCCATTCCATTTCCCTCCCTACTGCATCACCTATGCACTTGAGCTTTTAAGTGCTCACTCTGCTCCCCCACACTGACCACAGCACTTTTAGATGAACAGCATGGATCAATGGATAGAGCATGGAACAAGGAGTCAGAAGCTCATGGTTTCTAATCCACTTGTCTGCTGGGTGAGTTTGGGCAAGTCACTTAACTTCTCTGTGCCTCAGTTCCCTCATCTGTAAAATGACAACCAAGATTGTGAGCCTTATGTGGGACAGGGACTGTATCCAACCCTATTATCTTGTATCTTCCCCAACACTTAGAACAGTGCCAGCCACATAGAAATACCATAATTATTATCTTTATATTGTTGCTGCCTCTACCTGTAATTTACTTGAGTGTGTTCCTCACCCCCTAGATGAGTGCACTTGAGTGTAGGAATCTTGTCTACTAATACTACTGAGCTCTCCAAGCACTCAGCATGGTGCTCTGCATATCACTAAGGGTTCAAAGAGTCCTACTGATTGAATAAAAGGGTTACTGCTGCCCCTTCCCTGTCCCCCAATGTTACTGTAAGCTCCCTGTGGGCAGGGAATGGGTCTACCAATTCAAGTGATATTGTACTCTCCCAAGCACTCAGTACAGTGTCCTGCACAATGTACTCATAAATACAAATGATTGAGGAGAAATGAGATGGTGGAAGTGAAAAATGCTGAGCACCTCATAAGAAAGGCAATTATTCTCCCCACCTTCAAAGCCTTATCGAAGACACATCTCCAACAGGCCATCCCTAAGCCCTCATTTCCTCTTCTCCCACACCCTTCTTCATCACCCTTGCACTTGGATTTGTTCCCTTTATTCACTCCTCCGTTAGCCTACAGCACTTACCTACATATTTATATTAATGTCTGTCCCTGCCTCTAGACTGTAAGCTCACTGTGGGCAGGGACCATGTCTACCAACTCTGGTACACTGTTCTCTCTCAAGTGCTTAATATAGTGCTCTGCAACATAGTTAACCCTCAGTAACTACAACTGATTACTGATAAGAAAGATGCTCCAGGAATTCTGAGCTTTGGGTTATTTCCACTAAATACATTAAACTTATTTCCTCCCTTAGCCAGCCTTGACATACTGCCTGTAGGATTCTGGCAGGAAAAGGCGGGGCGGGGGGAGGAACTGGGGCCACTGGAGCTTGCTCTCTGGCTTCGTGGGTGAGAGAACATTTTTTCGTCTCGCCTCAACAATCACCCAATACACCCAGCCCAGGAAGAGTCAGTTAGCTGGGCTGAGGTCTTTTAGAGAAAACAATTTCATCCAGCTGCCCTGGGGACTCCAAGATCCGCACAAACTCTCTAAACATTTGGAAGCTTGATAGGAAGCAGCTGGGACAGGCCTGACTGAGACCTTAAGCATTAAAAATGGTAGTTTAAAAACCATTCTTTTTCAATGCAGCTGCAAGGCAAGGAGAGTCTCTAAGCTGCCTAAAGAGCCTGCATAACCCAAGAGACTAAACGCGGGAGGAGATATGTCCCCTTCCCTTCTCTTCAAGGAGTGGCCTTCACATGATCTCAGCCACAAAAACAAGTCAGGGCCCGTTTGTTCATGGCCCTTACAGACAATCATCAGGGACTGAAAGACAAAGTGAAACTATGGCCCCAGGCATTGACTCTGGTCTTCAGGCTTCTCACCTCTTCCTGAAATGCTGCAGTTGAGGATGTTTTTGAGCCTAAAAATAGTTTCAAACTTGCCTCAATTCTGCATTACCTCAGAGGATGTCGATCAGTTATTTTCCCTGTCCATGGAGAACTAAAGAGGAAATGGGGTTAAAATTGAAGCTAGACAGCTCGTTTAGACTTCTGATTGGACAGGTTTCAAAATAATGGAGCAGGCTATGCAAAGGTTAATTTTTTTTTTTTTTTTAGTTGTCAAGTAGTTGCTTTAGTTCATTTAGCTACACCCTGCCTCTAGAAAGTGGGGGCCAGTGCCTCTGCTGGTTCTTTCCAGTTCTAGGATTCACCAATCAACCAGTCAGTGGTATTTATTAAGCATCTACTGAGCATAGAGCACTGTACTAAGCGATTGGGAAAAATACAAGAGCCAGGAAACATATTCCCTGACCTCAAGAAGCTTTCAATATGAAGTGGAAGCAGGAAGAACATGGAAACTACGGGCAATAGTGCAACCATGTCAGATAAATTTAGTATGTATATAAGGGTTGAGAATAAGTAAAAAATATCTAAGTGTTAAAAGTAGGTGTTGGGTTGACAAGACTGGGGTGTTCAGAATTAATCGGGGAAGGCTTCCTTGAGCAGGTGGGGATTTAGGAGGGCTTTTAAGATGAGAACGGTAGAAGAGTGAATTCTTTAAAGGGGCAAGGAGTTCTAGGCCAGGAGAAGAGTGTGAGCAACAGGTCAGAGGCAGGGGAGTCAAGAGCCAGGTGAGTTTTGGAGGTGAGAGGAATACCAGCTGCAGAGATTCGGATGAAGACAGCCAATATGTCAGAGAAGTAGTGTGGTCTACTGGATAGAATGCGGGCCCTGAGAATCCCAAGCACCTGGGTTTTAATCCCAGCTCTGCCACTTGTCTGCTGTGTGACTTTGGGCAAGTCACTTTGCTTTTCTGGGCCTCAATTACCTTGTCTGTAAAACAGGGATTGAGACTTTGAGCCCCACGTGGGACAGGGACTGTGTCAAACCAATTTGCCTGTATCCACCCCAGTGCTTAGTACAGTGCCTGGCACATAGTAAGTGCTTAACAAATACCAAAATTATTATTATTATTATGAACTAAGCAGGTGAGTGGAATGCAGACTGAAGAAACACGTTGGGAGCCCAGGGAGGAGTCTGATTCAATAAAATACAAGATTCACCATCTCAACATTTCTAAAAGGTAAGAAGGAGGGTTAAAATGCAACTACCATTTTGCAGGTGAGGAAAATGAGACATATAGTTAAGTAACTACTCCTCTAGTAGTACTTCTACACACAGTAGAAGTAGCAGCAGCAGCATTTATTGAGCCCCACTTGATGCACTGGACTCTAACTCTAGACAGTAACCTCCTTTTGGGCAGAGAACATGTCTACCAACGTTGTTAGATTGTGCTTTTCTAAGCACTTAGTAATCAATAAACACCACTGACTGTACTATCTAGAAGTGTAGAATAGTGAAGTGACATCCTCCCTGCCAATTAGGAGCTTACACACTAATAAGGAAGACAAACGTAAAATTATTTCTAACTAAAGTGGTCAGAAGAACTACATGAAGCAGACATATATACATGAATGTTAAGGAGGATGTACATACGTTTTAGGTTTTTTTGTTCTATTTGTTAAATGCTTCGCTGTGCCAGGCACTGTTATTGTGCCATACATTGAGGTAGACATAGCATTATCAAGTTGGACACAGTCTGTGTCCCACGTGGGGCTCACAGTCTTAACCCCCATTTTACAGATGAAGCCACTGAGGCACAGAGAGGTACAGTGACTTGCCCAAGGTCACACAACAGGTAAGTGATGGAGCCAGAATTAGAACCCAGGTACTCTGACTTCTGGGCCCATACTCTTTCCATTAAGCCAAGCTGCTTCTCCATGTTTATATTCATTCATTCAATAGTATTTATTGAGTGCTTACTATGTGCAGAGCACTGTACTAAGCACTTGGAATGTACAAATGGGTAACAGATAGAGACAGTCCCTGCCCTTTGATGGGATGTGATAGAGTTCGCTGAAGGGATGACATGGCTCAGGGTGGTGGGAAATTAAGTGGAGAAGCTTGTTGAATTGGGGATTTTAGGAGGGATTTCAATGTGGGAAGAGCTACGGTTGGTCCAGTCAAGAAGGATATAGTTCCAAACCTGAGTAACAGCATGAGTGAGGGAATGGACTTGTTTGTTGTGTGATCTCGGGCAAAACACTTAACTTCACTGTGTCTCAGTATAATAATACTGGTATTTGGTATTTGTTAAGCACTTACTATGTGCAGAGCACTGTTCTAAGTGCTGGGGTACAGGGTAATCAGGTGGTCCCAAGTGAGGCTCACAGCTAATCCCCATTTTACAGATGAGGTAAATGAGGCACAGAGAAGTTAAGTGACTTACCCACAGTCACACAGCTGACAAGTGGTGGAGCCGGGATTCAAACCCATGATCTCTGACTCCCAAGCCTGGTCTCTTTCCACTGAGCCATACTGTTCTCAGTATACTCATCCACAAATTTTTTTATGGTATTTAAGTGTTTACTATGTGCCAGGCACTGTAGTAACCACTGGGGTAGATACAAGTTAATCAGGTTGGACACAGTTGAGGTTACTGAGATACAGAGAAGTCAAGTGACTTGCCCAAGATCACACAGCAGACAAGTGCTGGGGCTGGGATTAGAAGCCAGGTCCTTCAGACTCCCAAGGCCTGTGCTCTATCCACTAGGCCATGCTCCTTATCAATAAAATAGAGATTAAACATCTCTTCTCCCTCCTGCCTTACACAGTGAGCTCCACATAGGACAGGGTCTGTGTCTGACCTGATTATACCTACCCCAATGTTTAGCATGGTGTTTTGAAACACGGTAAGTACTTTAGAAATACCACAATTAATATTATTATTACTAATGGGAGAGTGGAGAGCAAGGTACTAATAAAAAGTTGTCTCTGGAGGAACAAAGACAGGGAGAGTGAAAAGAGCAGAAATCTAAGGTGGAGCTGGATGGAAGAGAGGAAAACAAAAGAGGATTTTGAGATTCAACCCCTAGTATTTCTTAAGCTTTTACTGTGTGCAGAGCATCAAATATGGTAGTGTTACAATTGACAAGATACAACAGACGAGATCTCCATCCTCAAGGAGCTTACAATTTAGTGGGGTAAACACTAAAATCAATTACAAATAGGGGAAACAGCTGAGTGTAAGAATATGCTCATATGTGCTGTGGGATGAGTGACAAAGTGCCTAAAGGGGTACAGGCCCAAGTGCCTAGGCCATGCAGAACTGAGGGAGAATAAGGCGGGGAAATGAAGGAAGGCTTCTGGGGGGAGAAATAATTTCAGTAAGGCTTTGAAGGTGGGGAGAGTGCTAGTCTTAGGGATATGAAGAGGGAAGGAGTTCCAGACCAGCAGGAGGATGTGAACAAAGAGAAGCAGTGTGGTCTAGTGAATACAGTACAAGCCTGGGAGTTAGAAGGACCTGAGTTCTAATCCTGACTACACTGCTTGTCTGCTGTGTGACTTTGGGCAAGCCACTTAACTTCTTTGTACCTCAGTCAACTCATCTATAATATGGAGATTAAGGCCCTGAGCCCCATGTGGGACAGGGACTGGGTCCAACCTGATTACCTTGTATCTACCCCAGCAATTAATACAGTGCCTGGCACATAGTGAGCACTTAACAAAATACCATTAATAAAAAGGGCGGGGGGTGTTGGTGGTGAGATAGGCAAGAGTGAAGTAATAATAATAATAATAATGATGGCATTTGTTAAGCGCTTACTATGTGCCAGGCACTGTTCTATGGCACAGAGAGTAGGTTGGTGTGGGAGGGGCAAAGTGTGCAGGCTAGGCTGTAGTAATAATAATAATAATATTTGTTAAGAGCTTACTTTGTGCCAGGCACTATACTAAGTGCTCAAGTGGATACAAGCAAATCGAGTTGGACACAGTCCCTGTCCCATGGGGTGCTCACAGTCCATTGGGACATATTACAGATGAAGGAACTGAGACACAGAGAAGTGAGGTGACTTGCCCAAGGTCACACAGCAGACAAGTGGGTAGAGCTGGGATTAAAATCAATGACTTTCTGACTCCCAGGCCCATACTCTTTCCACTATCGGCCACGCCACTTCTCCTGTAGTAGGCGATTAGCAGGTTAGGTAGGAGGGGGGCAACGAGATGTGGGCCGAGCAACGCTTCAGAAAGACGATCCATCTGGGCAGCAAGTACTATCACTTAAAAAGGGGAGATCCTGGAGCCTGGAACACCAATGAGAAGGCTCATGCTAGGACTAGGTGTGGCAAGACCACAGTTCATACAAGAGTAGAAGCAGTTTAGTTGGACAGGGAGGAGCAGATCTGGGAGAGGCTGTGCACAGAAAACCAGCAGAATTGGGCAGTCACTGACTGTGCCCAGGCCTCCCTGCCTCCCTAGGCCAGGGCCTTCACACTGTGAGGACACGGTTTCCAAGTCCCTTTCTCCTCCCTAAGAAGACTGACATGAGTGTTCTCGATGCATAGAACGGTGTGCTCCAAGTGAAAGGAAAGACAGAGAGGGGGAAGTATCTGAGGTTAATCTACACTAGTGAATCTATTACTGCACTTTCTCCACTGTGCTCCTGAACCAGGACCTAATTAATCATCTAAGTAACTGTCAGAGGGTACAAATTGGCCCCTTATTAAACAGTGAATTGAAAAGCTTTCACCAGAGTTCAACAGGCTGCTTCCCTCCAGCCTGTGTGACCCTGTAATGCCTTCAGAGGCCTTCCTGATGTCTAACAGTCAGTGCCTTGGGATGGATACACAACTCTGGACTTAGATCTCAAGAGAAGAGAGGAAACAGCTTGTTGTTTTAAGCACTTTGTTGTTCAGAGGGAATCGCTGCCTTTCTGCATACGTCTGGTGGATGATTTAGCATCTAAGCAGCAGACGGGTTATATTTTATTCTGCTCTTTCAGAAAAACTAAGTTCTGTTGGTGAAATGCTGAAGCAACTTTGAGTCCATGCATAAACTGGGCAATGATCATGTCCCTGTGGCTTAATATGAAATGGCCTAATGCAATTTATTTTTCCTTGGTAAACAAACCCTCCACCCTGTTTTCTTTATATTAAACTAATTCCTCCCTCTATCTCACCCTAATTTTTTTAAGTAATCTTAAATTTATAAAAATCAATATTTCATGTCTGAATGGATATAACTAACACCCTTAAATTAACTCACTGAATCAGGCCTTGCATTTCACACCTCAACAACCTCCAGGGGTTACTCATTCCTCCTTGCATAAACAAAAACTTCCAACCTTAGGCTTCAAGGCACTCAACAGCTCTCTCCCTTCTATTTATCCTCACAACTCTCCCACTTCAACCCAATCTACTAACATCAATCTACTCTCTTCAATTGATATCTTGCTCATGCGCTCCTCCTTCCTGCCAGGAAGTCCTCCCTGAATAAAATCTCCTCTCCCCATCCCATTTTCCCTCCCTAATGTTTCACCCACATCTCCAAGCACTTGGGTACTCACTCCACTCCCACAGCACTTTAGTACATACAAGTTTCACAGGGTTGCTTCTCCTACCTGTAATTTATTTATTGCTTCCCTGCTCCTTCCAACTACCCCTGCCCCTACAACCACCCACCAAGATTATAAACTCCATGAAGCCAGGTTCATATCCATGTTCTTTATTGTATTCTCCCAAGCATTTACTACAGTGTCCTGTATATAGCAAGTCCTCAATAAATTCCATTGACTGACTGACTGATTTTGCAGTCATAACAGAAAGCACGGTCAACAGTATAAGGGTCAACATTAGTAGTAAGAAACACCATATTTGATACCAATGGTTTTCAAAGAACGAGCACTTCTCTGGACTATTCTGTTGAATTTTATTTGCTCCAAGTCTCCCCACATTAACACCAATAACTCCAGTTTCCCTTAGGCTAAGCTCTATGTAAAATATTTGTTTTCGATTTGTGTGTCTTATACAAATATTTCTCTTACCTTATTGGACATAAAAATCTTTACTTTTAGGTTGGGGTATTTTATGTTCTTCCTGATCCCCTCCACGTTGTAAACTATTTTAACAGTAAGGGCGAGCCTTATTCTTGGCGGTAATCCTCACAGTCCCTAGTTCAAGGCCCTGCACAGTGAGTGCTCGATAAATACCAGCAGTAGATGCAAAATGGCCACCCTGTATGCCGGTCCTCTATATCTTCTCTCCCTCCATCTGTAAACATTGGACAATCTGGGACTGTCATTTGACACAACCTGGGAAAGCAGCACAGGAGCTAGGAACCATAGCACCTGGGTTCTAATCCCAGCTCTGCTAATTGCTTGGGGAAATCACTTAACTTCTCTGTGCCTCAGTTTCCTCAACTGAAAAATGGGGATTTAAATCCCTTTTCTTTCTCCTATTCAGACTGTGAGTCCCATGCGGGACAGGGACTGTGCCTGACCTAATTAACCTCATTGTTTAGAACAGTAAGTGCTTAACAAATACCATAAAAAAAAATACTTACACATGTCTTAAATTTGTTTCCTTGTAAAACCCTCTGTCAGAACTGTCTTGGAAACCTGCAATGCCAGGAGTACATGCCACAGCTATTCATATTACAGTATACAGAACTGAGTAGTATCTCCTGAAGAGAAGGGTGTTTTTGCCTCTACATGGAAAGGGATCTAATTGATACTATCATTATCACTATTATTTTGGTATTCATTAAGCACTTACTATATGCTATGTGCTGGAGCAGATACAAGACAATTTGGTAGGACATGGCCCCTGACCCATTGGTACTCACAGTCAAAGGGGGAGGGGGAACAGACTGAGAGTCCCTTGTGCAACAAGGACTGTGTCCCACCTGGTTAACTGCATCTACCTCAGAGCTTAGTAGAATGCTTGGCACCGAGTAAGTGTTTAATACCATTTTATAAAACTTTAAAAAACAGGTATTTGCATTCCCATTTTATAGATGAGGAAACCGAGAAACAGACAAGTGAATTGACCAAGGTCACCCAGCAGACAAGTGGCAGACCCAGAATTAGAATTCAGGTCCTCAGATTCCCAAGCCCAAGCTCTTTCCACAAGAACACATTGCTTCTCCTTACTGGTCTCTGCTAGGTTCCTAACCCACGCCACACAACTCTGAACTCTCCTCAGAGACTCTGTGGCTACTTTGAATCCACACTTGTTTTCCTCAGTCTGAAAGAGTGAAATAATATGCAAGACCCCATCTCCACAGACTCTTGTCTGCCCTTGATGTGGGAAAGGCAGGTTCTGTGGCAAACAAGACAGCTACTGAGGGCTGGAGTCGGCACTTAACATATGTTCCATTAAACATTCATATCTCGCAAGTAGTGTTTTGCCCAACATCAAAGGCCTGCCAAAATCCTGAGTGATGGCTCCAAAATAATGAAAGGTGCTTCATGCTTATTTCTGGTAGCCGTTGGAAGTTTAGCATAGTCACTTTCTAGAACCAAGGGGCATTTCCAGAAGAGGGCTGAACACAAGATTGGTAATTTAAGAATATGAGAAATTGAGATTGACACCCTCTGGAAAATAAACAAAATCAATAATATTTATTGAGCGCCTACTTTGTGCAGCACCTTGTACTACTGGCTCAGGAAAGAACAATAGAATTGGTAGACATGATCCCTGTTCTCAAGGAACTTACAATCAAGTGGAAAAGACAGACATGAAAATAAAATACTGACAGAGGTATAATCATACAAGGTCTATAGCTAATTTCTCTTTCTTACCATTGGCAGTTCACTCTAACCTACTTGAAGTCCTAGCACCATTAAAGCTTGTGACATTCTACTTCTCCTCAAATCAAATTAACTCTCTTAATCTTGGGAGTTTAAAACCCTCCATCAATCAATCCCTTACCTGACTGTCCTCACCATCCACCTCAGCCACCTTGTGCTTTCATGCTCCTTAAGCAAACCTGCTTACC
Organism: Ornithorhynchus anatinus; assembly: GCF_004115215.2. Lineage (NCBI taxonomy): Eukaryota > Metazoa > Chordata > Mammalia > Monotremata > Ornithorhynchidae > Ornithorhynchus > Ornithorhynchus anatinus. The sequence goes on along the minus strand of NC_041729.1, from coordinate 17,134,228 downwards.
CCCATTAATTATTCTGCCTTGTGTCACTTAACAGGCCATTCCCCCAGCATAGGGGCCTTCATTTTCCTCTCTTTGCCAAACCACTTGCCCTCAAGATTCTACCAAACAAACCAGAAAAAAACAAACCCTAAAACAAACCCAAAAAAACCCTCTTCCATGAAGTCTTCCTGGATTTAGCATCTTCTTCCAGGCTCCCAAATAGTACCCTCTTAACATGTATGTCTCAGCAAAATATATGTAAATATTTCTGACACTTGTTTTCTACTTCTTTGTATATATGTATTTACGTCTCTAGATTGTAAGCTCCTTGTGGGCAGGGAAAGTGTCTACCAAATCTGCTGTATGGTCCTCTCCCAAGTACTTACTACAGTGTTCTGTACATAGTAAATGCTCAATAAATACCATTGATTCATGAATTGAATTTTTAACTTCAAAGGCAATACCGAACATTGATTCTTCCTATAATAGCCTACGGTACCAAACACAGGACTGCTCTACCGCAGCAGGTGACTGACTTGACCAACTCACAGCCAGTAAACTTTCCAGTTGAGGCAACACCTTAAGAAGGGAAGGAACTCAATATTTGTATAATAACAACTGGTCAGTGTGGGGAAGCAAACGTATATACACACACACAACTTTTTTTCTTGTCCCCATGAGAAAATAGCTCTCTTGAAAAGACGGTTTACCTTCCAAACTGGAAAGTGGGAACGGCAGCTCAATAGTTCACCTCTCTACTGGAAGAAAACAAATGGAAATAAAACAGGCACTGTTCACATTGGCTACAGACTTGAAGTCTCAACCTGATAGCTACTTCAGAAATAAACCTTTTACCTCATGAAGAGGTGGATACAATACATACATTTACTAGCTGAGTTAGACTGCCACTTAGCATTGACATAAAAGGAAAACAAGGGCCAGACCTCAAATGGACTTTTTTGGTTCCTCTAACCCAATTATCTCACAGTTCTGACAACCACATTCAACAACCACATTAAAAAAAAACAAACCAACCCTCAACTCTTGAACACCATGTTTCATCTTCCCCTTCCAAAATATTAAAAATGTATCTCAACTCTCCTCAAGGAATGATTTTCAACAGAATCTCTGGCCCCAAAGAATCAAAAGAAGAGACACTGACTGCTTTTAGACCTTATTCTTCAGCAAGATCTTTTAAGAGATTTTCCAAGAGATAGTGCTCTGTACTTCCTGCTATACTGTTGACCTTCTCTTGGGGAAAAAGATCCTTTCCTCTAAGAGTTGACTGGAAAAAAAAATGCATGAAAATTTCAGGATTCATTTAATAGAACCATTCATAGCCAAGTTACAGGGTAGCAAAAGTGTGACTTAAAAATAGAACTCCATTCTCCATGAAGCAATCCTCTGGAGACATTAGCTCACCTGTCACTATGTTTTAGGATTACTGATCTCCCTCTCTTAAACACACGTACACACACAAACACACACACACAACACCTTCCCCCCACCCAGCACCAAAACCACCAGGCAAGACACCTAAAGAGCTGGAAAAGTATACAGGCAGGAGAACGTTCCATATTTGCCTTGCATTAAAACTGACATATAGGATAACAAAAGCAGAACTGTACTCTCGAATCTGACCTTTTAAATGTCAGATCAGATTTTCCATTCACTAGAAAATATCACTAGAAAAAAAAAATAAAAAACCAACTACACATCATGTAGCTTGTAAACCCAACCCAATTTATGCAGGCTATGACTAGGAAGAGTTCAGACACATATAATTTGATTAGTTAACCCTCCCTGGAAGGTTTTCATGACAACCTGCCTATACATAACGAAGGCTCAGAATTTCATACACAGGCACTTCAGCCCCTTACGGAAAGCACAAGCGTTTCGCGTCTCAGACAAACAAACATTAAAACGACTTCTAATCCAGCCCCACACAAGCAGATCTAATTACCAACAGAACAACACAGTGAATTAGGAGCCTACGGGGGCTCTTAAAGGCAACTTTGGGAAATAGAACTACGAGCAAGGTATTAACAAACCTTGTTTAAAATGACATCTTCATCAAGTAGGTTTGGTAGACGTCACTCCGATTGGCCCTTTAGGCTGTAGTTACTTGATTAAAGCAATCAGTCATAAACTAGAGCCAAGCTGAAAAATCAAACGCCTCCTATAATTTTTACCCAGTATGACACCAATTTTTTTTTTTACTTTATTCCGTACCATGTTATTTTGAGAACCCACAGCATATCATGTCTTCCCTGAGCTCTGGGAGCTGGTCTCTCTTTACTGCACAAACTCTTCATCAAACTAAACCTTACTAAAACCACAATCAGTATCTGACACATTCTATGTATTGTTTCCCTGACATCTGGGTCATAAAACTTTTACATTTCCACATGATTCAACGGATGAGATCTATTTCTGTGCCCAATTTCTATTTAAAGATCAGAGAGGCTTTATTCTCAGACACCATTCAAACCCTTGCTTCTAAGAACAGATTGCTAAATTTGGTCTCCTATGGCCTCATTTTCCAACAACACGGCGTTTGTGGCAATTGACAACCTAAAGTATTTCCACTCAGGGGTAAACAATAAACAGAGGTAAGAGGGAAACCAATGTAGCAACTTCATTACAGTAGGAAATATGCGACTTCAGAGAAAACTAGAGAGGCTCTTTTTAAAGCCATTCAGAAATTATTTTAAACCCTGGGGAAGCTGAGTGACGGAGAGGAGAAAGTGAGACAGAGCAGAGAAAACAAATTCCAAGAGTGACCAATCCAAGACTGACCCCTCCCACAGATGTCTTCAAAATGAGGTTTCTCACTGCATGTGAAGATACACCATTACAAGAAGGTGCAAAATCAATCAGATAATGCTCTTATCTATTGCCTCCCTGGGGATGGAGACCATTCCTTCTGCGACTGCCAGTAAACAGGCTATAATTGAAACATCTTCTGTTAAATCCTTGGTTGAGGGTAAAAAAAAATACAGTAGACACAAGAAGAGGGATCTGCACATAAGAAACAGTGAACCTGAGCTCAGAAGCCAGCACTCTAACATCTCTTTTCTTTACCTAAATATACCCGTTTTATGTTTTCAGAATGATCTTTCACCTCCAGCTGTCTTAATACAATTACGTCCCAGCTAAGTAAATACTGCATATTTAATAAAGCAAGTTAATCCAGAAGAGGCAGATCAGTACAATATACTACTTAATAATACCCTCACATCTGAAGGAAACGGTATTGCTGGCCATAAATTCTCTTAAGGAAGGGGAAAAAAACCACACACCACTATTTTGAACTATTCAGACTCAATATCAAGCCTCTGCCCACACACACTTCCAATAACTCTTCTCGTTCCTTTCCAGCTACTCTGAGGAGAGGAGACATCCTGGGTGACTAATGTGGAGCCATTCTTGTTGACAAAACCAGCGTAACACTGTGACACATGTTTCAAAAGGAACTGAAAATTACCTTTCACTGAGAAAAGAAAACAGTAAGGGAAGGACAGCATTTGTCAGTTTCGGCCTTCCCCACCCCCTCCTTAACGGATTCCTGGAACATTTCCCGTTCTGATATCCTTAACAAGCCCGCCGGATCTCTGCCTGCTATCTCTCCCCCGACCCATGCCAGGAAATCAGAGGCACACAACGGTGCATGCAGGTCTCTGGGATGGAGGAATCATATTCTAAAGGAGGTGGGAAGGGGGGGGGAGAGAGGGAGAGAGAGAGAGAGAGAGAGAGAGAGAGAGAGAGAGAGAGAGAGAGAGAAAGAAAGAAAGAAAGAAAGAAAGAAAGAAAGAAAGAAAGAAAGAAAGAAAGAAAGAAAGAAAGAAAGAAAGAAAGAAAGAAAGAAAGAAAGAAAGAAAGAAAGAAAGAAAGAAAGAAAGAAAGAAGGAGGGAGGGAGGAAAAGAGGAGAGGGATGGGATGGCAGGGAAATTTATTCTCTCTCCTCTACTGGCACCACTAAGCTAAGTTGCCATGGAGAAAGGGGCACTGTTCAGCAGGCTTGAGAAGTGCAGTGGAGACATATGCCAGAGGAAAAGAAGCAGAAAATAGCCAATCAATGCTACACTTCCACAGGCAACCTCTCCAAAATCCCAATTTGCTGGGTGGGCTAGTTGTTGTTGTGAACAGCCAATATAAACCCGAGATAGTAAGTACTCGGTGTATCTTCAGGGCCAGAGAGGAAAGGTAGGGGGTGGGGGGAATTACCACTCAAAAACTGCTGTACAGTGATAATCATGAGAACATCAGAACCTCATCTGGATGGTACACATCAATGAGAAGGAGATATCTCAGCTACTGCCATGAGCTCCTGGCTTTCCCCTCACCCTCCTCTAGCCTTGGCTTGTTTATAGAGACACTAAGAAACCAGCTGGGAAGGTGCCCTGTTCTTGTTCCTCCAGCTCAAAAGGATTACGTCAAGCAGATTTACCAGAGGGGAGTGTCATTTCAGATCTCTTCCTATGTCTATTGCCATGGCAACCAATGTGATGATGATGGTATTTGTTAAGCACTTATGTGCCAAGCACTGTTCTAAGTGCTGAGGTAGATACAAGGTTACGAGTTTGGACACATTCCCTGTCCCATGTGGGGCTCACAGTCTTAACCCCCATTTTACAGATGAGGGAACTGAGGCAAAGATAAGTGAACTGATTTCCCCAAGGTCACCCAGCAGATAAGTGGCGGAGCCGGGATTAGAATCCAAGTCCTCTGGCCCCAGGCCTGTGCTCTATCCAGTATGCCAAGATGCTTCTCACACCACACTATTTCATCAGATTGCCAGGGAATTCCTGGAAAGGAAAGCATTTGGAAGTCCTACAATGGTTCAGTATCCAGGCCCCAGAAAGCCTGCCACGAGGGCCAAGTTAAAGTTCATTCATTCAATTGCATTTACTGAGCACTTACTGTGTGCAAAGCACTGTATTAAGCACTTTTACTCCGGGCTGCTCTTTCCAAGTCACTTTAAGCAAAGCAAAGGCAAGGCAGGGTTTGCATATGACTAGATTGAGAGCCCTCAGGTCCCAGAATGCCATGCAGCTCTGATGGAGTCAGATTGCTGGCAAATGAAGTTTTTCCTGGCCATGCCTCCATGACAAAGCCAGTGATAACTGTGGGCCAGGAAATCGACTTTAACAGTCTGCTAAAGATCTGCAACAAGTTCCCCAAAGGCTCAGGCGGGAGAGGTACAGGGAGAAAGGAGAGAGGGAGGAAATGTAATATTAGTCCCTAAATTCATTTAGCTAAGAAGGGTAACCGGGGTACAAGCTGGTCTTCACTCCTAAATTCCCTCCTCCAGCTGCTGCTCCTTCTCTAACTCTCATGGTACTCAGGCCCCTGATGGACCCACAGCCAAAAGGCACATTTCTTGATGGAAGGGTCTTGGGTAGAGACAGCTGGCAACCTCAGTCTTATAAGGATACTGAACAAAGATTGGTAATGAGTTTGCCTTAGGGTGGCCAATCATCTTTTTTTTTTAAATGGTACTTCCTAAACACTTACGCTGTGCCAGGCACTATATTAAGAGGTGGGGTAGGTACGAGCTAATCCGGTTGCACACAGTCCATGTCCCAAATAGTCTTCATTCCCATTTTATAGATGAGGTAACTGAGGCCCAGAGAAGTGAAGTGACTTGCCCAAGGTCACAAGCAGCGGAGCCAGGTTTAGAGGCCAGGTCCTTCCAACTCCCAGGCCTGTGCTCTTTCTACTAGGTCATACCTTTGTAAAGGTGACTGAGGTGGAGATTTAAGGAGAAGTCACTGAGGCAATGGGAACGGTAATTGGGCTTGCATTTTGGGTAGGGCAGGCCCCACCACATCAAGACCCAGCAGCCTGCTCGCTCTCCTCTTCATCTGGAAGTGGACTCTACTTGTAGGTCAGGATGCACACTCTGCCCACACACCAGTACTTCCGCAAGGCAGGGGAGATGGGGCAAGCACAGTGGTCAAAGGCTGGACTGGCAGTCAGGAGACTTAGGTTCTGGTCTTGGATTGCTGTGAGACCCCAGGACAAATCAGGAGACCTCTCTTTGCTTCTGGTTCTCCAGCCTGTAAAATGGCCCTCCCTGGCTGGCAGGGACATGGCCGGGAAGACTCCGATGCCATCTGTAAAGCACCGTGTGGGCAGGTGTTTAGTAGAGCCGTGGAGCCAGCAGCTCCAATCGGGGAGGAAGTTGGCTTGAGGCCCACAGAAGAGACTCATCAGAGCAGCTGACTCCAGCAGGAGAGAAAGAGCCGTGGGAGGCCACACGCCAACTTCTGCCTCGACACCTTCCCAGAAGGACTGGCTCTGATAATACTTGCAGCTGCATGGGGTCCGAGTGCAGAATCCCAACCCGGCCTACGCACTCCTCCGCAGGCCCTGTCATCAGCTGCTAGGCCGGTATGCTGCAGCGAGCCTGCTTGGCACCTGCCTGGGGCAGTGGGCTTCGGAGATGCTAGAGCCCAGAAAATAATTCCTGGACCATCATCACTCAACATATGACTGCGGGCAGAACTGCGTGTTGAATGAGAGTTTCACAGGAAGAACATGGCAGGAACTCTACCTCTGAGAAGCTTAAAGTGTTCACAGGTCTGACCTGGATACACAAATACACATAGAGCACAAGAGATGGGCACAGAAGTACAGAAGAGAAGGGTAAGAGCACATGTAACACAGATAATTTAAAGTGGTACGAATAACATGCTAAGAGGTTTTTGGAGTGCCTGGAGTCCCCAGAGTCAGTTGGGATAATAATAATGATTGTGGTAACTGTTAAGCGCTTACTATATGCCGAGAACTTTATTACACTGGGGTAAAATACAAAAAAATCGGACAGAGTCCCTGTCCCACATAGGGTTCAATGGTCTAATAATTTCATGGAAGAGATGGAGTTTCTGCAAGCTAGAGGGAGAGGGGAGAAATCAGAGTTTCTGCATGTCATCTGCAGGGTGAGGGGCAGAGACTGCTGCTGCTGTGAAGTTCATGGCCCCTTCTTCAGTTGCTTTTCCTTTGTGGAAGCGACTCAAAGAATGTGAATTAGAGGACGGTGTGTGTATGCATGTTGGGGCACAGGCAGCTAATTCTCCAGCTGGCTTGAGGCGATGCTTTCAGCCCTGAGAGCAAGCACAGCCTGGGGGGAAATTAAGGCATTTGCTTTGGGCCTTCACCAATTTGGATGGAGAGTCAAGGCTCAGAGCCCACAATGTCTACAAGTTCAGCAAATGGGACAAGGATTGTGTCATTTAACCAGTGAGCAAGAACTCCAAGTTTCTAAAAGTACCAAAAAAGATCCCAAGAGGCTTGCACAGGCTGCCCCCATTGGAAGAAAGGTCTCAAGATCATAGAAGGGGAGCCTACCCTCCAGGAAACCCTTCCCAGAGGAAGAAGCGAAGGGGCCGGAAGGGGCTGTTTCCTTCAGATACCCTCAGGCCACAGATTTTTTTTTTCTTAGTAAGTCTCTAGAGCCAGCGGAGTTTGCTGAAGCCAGTCCTGTGGGTCTCTGACTGCATATCTCGAGGGTTGACCAAATTAAATTATTAATCCCCGGATTTGCCTTTTAATTACAAGCATACTCCCAGTGGGATAGCCCAGCATAGAGCTTAGCTCTTCTGTGTATTAATCTAGAGACACTCAGAGGAACTACAAGTGGCAAAGCAGACAAGATACCAAGACGCACTCTCTAATAGATGAGTGATAACATGGGAACCCAGACTTTTTGCCCCAAGTTTGGCAAATTACCTTGAAGGGTGACTTCCACCCGCGGATGAAGCTTTCTGGAAACAGATCACATCAATCAAGAGCAGACCTAAAACACCCAAAAGCCAAACCCAACCATGTGTTTCCACTACTCCCAGGCTCCTGCTCTTCTCTGTCCCATCATCCTGTTCTATAATAATAATAATGTTGGTATTTGTTAAGCGCTTACTATGTGCCGAGCACTGTTCTAAGCGCTGGGGTAGACACAGGGGAATCAGGTTTTCCCACGTGGGGCTCACAGTCTTAATCCCCATTTGACAGATGAGGGAACTGAGGCACAGAGAAGTGAAGTGACTTGCCCACAGTCACACAGCTGACAAGTGGCAGAGCCGGGATTTGAACCCATGACCTCTGACTCCAAAGCCCGGGCTCTTTCCACTGAGCCATGCTGCTTCTCTGAACACTAGAACACTGCCTTCTCCACTACCATGACCAGGAAAATTCTGAGGTCAATTCTCGAATTTCCTGGGAGTTCTGGAATCACTATGAATTCAAATTATAATTTCCCTCCCTCTGCCCTTTCCTTACAGAACATTGATGAGCTGAACGACAAGAAACTGCACCCCAAACTCTCTTATAGTTGGTTTTGAGACCTTGAGCTCAAATTGTCACCTCCTTCCACACATTCTGTTCTACTATAGGTGACTGCTTGGCCTGGGATCTGAACCCAATGAGACACAAAATGAGGTGCTTCTGAAACTAGCCTGGAGGTGTGTGTCCATCTGACATGGCCAGGGAAAGACTGAGGAGGGTTAGCTCTGGTTGGTCTGGCATGGTTCAGAGGCACTCCTGCCTGAAGCCTGGGGGGATGAACTATTTGCCCAAAGACCTTAAAATAAACCTTACAGTAAACTATAAACTCCTTGGGGGCAGGAATGGGGTCTACTGACTCTATTGTACTCTTCCAGGTGCTTTGTCCAGGGTTCTGCACAAAGTAAGCACTCAATAAATACTATTGATTGATCTGCACACAGTAAGCGCTCAGTAAATACTACTGATTGATCTGCACACAGTACACACTCATCAAATTCTACTGATTGATAAGGGCCCGAATATCACCTTTTCAGCCTCGGGAATAATCAATCCCATGACTGGGAAGCAGAGAGGAGAGGAGACAAGGATAAAGGGGTTTGCAGCAAAAAGCAGGAACTATCGCAACAAAATGATAAAAGCTTAAAAGGTTTAGAGAACTAAGCTTATATAAACTGCTCAACTTACTCTGGCCTTGCTGTCTCCAAGCTGAAAGTACCCACACAGTTCTCCCTGTAAGGAGCAGAAACAGCTGTGGAGGCTTCCCCATACACTTCTTACCAGCACGTCTACTGCCCTGGACTTTTCAAAGGACGGTGGCTGTGGGTGACCACTTCAGAGAGGCAGCACTGTGTGCTGTTCCCTGGGGATAAATCCAAGGCAAAGCCAAAGCACATGACAATTCCACCCTGCATCCTCCAAGTCCTATTCCCTGGGGTTCTGCTTCTGTGGCTGACAGTCTTTAACCCGGGTGGAGGCCATGCGCGGTTTAGAAGGGGCAGAGAGATGGAATTCACTCAGCCCCAGGAAGCATCTTCACACAAGAGGCCTGCACATTCATGGTGGAAACACACAGGGGCTATGACTCGCCTTCTTCTTGTTCCCATCAATCCTCCTTGCAGTTTGACTGCTTTTCGGTCCTTCATCGCGAGGAAGTAAAATCACAGGAAATTGCATGAGGGCGAAGCAAAATGGAAAAAAAAACAGCCTCATGCTGGGCTAAATGTTTGGTGGGGTTTCTCAGAACAACAAAAAAGAGCACCCTGGGGCTGGAGGAGAGTTGCAAGACGAAGGCTTTGGAGACATAAGGGAAATCCAGAGAGCCCGGGAAGGGACAGCGACTGGATCCGTCTCGATACCTTAAGCTAAGGGACCACGGGGGATATTATCTTTTCCTCGCTTGCTCCCAAGCACTGAATACAGTGCTCTGAATCACAAAACACAACTCTTGACACAGTGCTCTGCACCTAGTAGACACTCAGTCAATTCTGATGATAGGTAGGAGATGCCAGAGGAACCCTTACCCGTTCATGAGTGATCTGGTAGCACAGCGAGTCCCATGCAAAGGCAAGTCAGGGGAATGCTGCGTGTGCCATTCTCCGGTTGCAGAGAATAAGGAGATGCCTTCTCCCCACTGCTGGGAAGGGGAGGTGAGTTGGGGGTAGTGGAGGAAAGGATGCAAGCACTTTGCTGGGCGGGAGTGTGTGGGTGAGAAAGCACCACTGCCTCCTTGGCCTCCCTGCCCCTTCTCTGCCCTTCTCCTCCTCCACCCCCCAGCCACTAACTACACCCCACCACCCAGAAGGGCAGGGATGAGAAACACCCAGGCATCACAGGGGGTTCCAGGCTCTCACCCCAGACATCCACCGCCTGGATCGGCGCACCATGGTCCCAGTCAGTGGAAAGAGCCTGGGCTTCAGAGTCAGAGGTCATGGGTTCGATTCCCGGCTCTGCCACTTGCCAGCTGTATGACTGTGGGCAAGTCACAACTTCTCTGTGCCTCAGTTACCTCATCTGTAAAATGGGGATTAACTGTGAGCCTCACGTGGGACAACCTGATTACCCTGTATCTACCCCAGCACTTAGAACAGTGCTCTGCACATAATAAGCGCTTAACAAATACCAATATTATTATTACTTTTATCCCATGCTGGCCGGGGACAGGACCCGAAAACGGGGCACTGTCATGGTCACAAAGATACCTACCTTCCCATCACAATCAGGTACTCCACCCCCACCCCATTCACCCTAGCCGCTAACTACACCTCTGCTCAGCAGGGCAGGGAATCAGAAGACCTGGGTTCTAATCCTGGCTCCGTCACATACCTGCTGTGTAACCTTGGGTAAGTCACTTAGCTTCTCTGTGCCTCAGTTCCCTCAGGTGCAAAATGGGGATTCAATACCAGTCCCCCCTCCTACTTAGACCCTGAGCCCTGTGTGGAACCTGATTAGCTTGTAATAGTAATAATGTTGGTATTTGTTAAGTGCTTACTATGTGCAGAGCACTGTTCTAAGCACTGGGGTACATACAGGGTAATCAGGTTGGCCTACGTGAGGCTCACAGTTATGCTAGTTTCACCCGGCAGGACCGGAGTCTTATTTTGCAGGCGGCAACCGGGTAGTTTCGGGCGGCACCGATCATCTCTTGTTTCCTGTTTGCAGCAGTGGGAGGCGGATGGACACCCACCCCACTGCTGAGGGCTATGCACTGTATGCCACTGCATCAATATGACCAACCAGAGGCAGTGTGGTCTAATGAGTAGGTCACAGGCCTGGGAGACCAGGGATCTGGGTTATTATCCAGGCTCTGCCACTTGTCTGCTGTGTGACCTTGGGTACTTCTCTTTGCTACCCCATGCCTCTGTAAAGTAGGGATTCAATATCTGTTCTCCCTCTGCTAGACTATGACCTCTATGTAGGGTAGGAACTGATTATCTATGTACCCCAGCACTTAGTACAGTGCTAGACACATAGTAAGCACTTTATTATTATTATAGTACTTTTTAAGTGCTTACTCTATCAAGCACTGTACTGAACGCTGGGGTAGGTACAACATAATCAGTTTGAACACTGTCCCTGTCCCACACGGAGCTCACAATCTAAGTAATAGGGAGTAGGATTTAATCCCCATTTTCCAGATGAAGAAACTGAGGCACAGAAGTTGTGACTTGCCCAATGTCACACAGCAGACAAGCGCAGCCAGTATTAGAACTCAGGACCACCGACACCCAGGCCCGTGCTCTTTCCACTAGTCTATGCTGCTTCTCTGCGCAAATTCTATCTTCATTATTACCATTATGATATATTGTTATACCATACTCTCCTAAGCGCTTCGCAGTATTCTGTACACAGTAAACACTCGATAAATATGACTGACATTATCATTATTATTATTACTACAAATGATAGGGCTCATAATAGCAAAACTACATCATAAGCCACAAGGTACTGGAACAGAAACAAAGCCAGATTCATTCTACCACAATTCTTCTGGGTGGATCAAGAGAAGAGAAGAGAATATCAGCAGGATCTCCGAGCAGTTAATGGATGGTGAGGCAAAGAAAAAAACTGCAAGCAAGAACAGTCAGTGCAAACATTTGAAAGCTCAGTGAGGCACAACCCCAACCAATGCAGCAGAACAGAAGTCTGCTGGGAGACAACAATCAGTCAGAAATATTTACAGAGCATTTATTGGATGCAAAGCACTGGACCAGGGGGATGGGAGAGTACAATGGCATTAGCAGACATGATCCCTGCCCTTAAGGAAGTTGCAATCTAGAGGGACTCTACAGTAAATTACAAGAGAATTACAAAAAAAGGAACCAGACTCTGTCCCTACCCGCAAAAAGCTAATAACTGGAAAGGGGGTAGGAGTTATTATTTTAAAATTGGCTATAATCAAAATCTTGTGAGGACATCTGTGGACTCTGATTTAACACTAAGAAGCAGTGTGGCCTACTGGATAGAGCACAGGCCTTAGAGTCAGAAGAACCTACCTCGTACCTCCTACCTTAGCTCTCTATTCTCCTACTATAGCCCAGCCCACACACTTCGGTCCTCTAATGCTAACTCACTGTACCTCGATGTCGTCTATCTTGCCACCGACCTCTCACCCACATCCAACTTCTGGCCCAGAATACCCTCCCTCCTATCAGACAAATAACTGACCTCCCCCACTTCAAAGCCTTACTGAAGGCACATCTCCTCCAAGAAGCCTTCTCTGACTAAGCCCTTCTCTCCTCTTCTCCCACTCTCTTGTGCATCACCCTGACTTGTTCCTTCCATCCTCCCTCCCATCCCCACAGCACACATGTATCTGTAATTTAGCTATTTAATTCCCTCTGTCTCCCCCTCTAGACTGTGACCTCTTTGTGGGGAGGGAATGTGTCTGTTTGTTGTTGTATTGTACTCTCCCAAGTGCTTAGTACAGTGCTTTGCACACAGTAAGCACTCAATAAATATGATTGAATGAATGCATGAATGACCTGAGTTCTAACCCTGGCTCCACCACTTGCCTGCCATGTGACCTAGGGCAAGTCACTTAACTTCTCTGTGCCTCATTTACTCCACCTGTAAAATGAGGGTTAAGACTGAGAGCCCCATGTGGCACAGGGACTGTGTCCAACCTAATTAATTATGGCATTTGTTAAGCGCTTACTATGTGCAGAGCACCGTTCTAAGCGCTGGGGTAGATACAGAGTAATCAGATTGTCCCACGTGGGGCTCACATTTTTTTAATCCCCATTTTTACAGATGAGGTAACTGAGGCGTAGAGAAGTTAAGTGACTCGCCCACGGTCACACAGCAGACAAGTGCCGGAGCCGGGATTGGAACCCACGACCTCTGACTTCCAAGCCCGTGCTCTTTCCGCTGCGCCACGCTGCTTCTCTAATTAACCTGATTAAGTTGTATCTACCCCAAAGCTTAGAACAGTGCTTGGCACATACAAAGCACTTAACAAGTATTATTACTATTATTGTTTATGGACAGGAGGCAAGGAGATATGTGAGGTAGCTTCTAGAGTAACCTAGTCAGGATATGTCAAGTACCTGGACCAGAATGGTGGGGGGTGGGGGGAGGTGGGGGAAGAGAGAGACAGAGAGAGACAACATCTTGGAGGATAGCTGGAAGCAGAAGAGATTTTCAGGAAAAGAGAATGGCAATACACTGGGAAATGCAATGGTGGAGAATGAGAAAAGACACTGAGAGAGAAAAGGCTAAAGCGGCAGCAGCGTGGCTTATAGATAGAGTATGGACCTGGGAGTCAGGAGCTGGGTTCTAATCCCAGCTCTACCTCATGTCTGCTGTGTGACTTTGGGCAAGTCACTTAACTTCTCTGTACCTCAGTTACTTCATCTGTAAAATGAGGATCAGAGTGTGAGCCCCACGTGGGACAGCGACTGTGTCCAACCTGATTAACTTGCATCTACCCCAGCGCTTAGAGCAGTGCTTGGTGCAGACTAAGCACTTAACAAGTACCATTATTATTAGATAGGTGGGAACAGAGAAAAGGAGCTGAAAACTGAAAGGCAAGGAGATCACTTGGGCACAGATTTCTGAAGCAGGGGTGGAAATGGGGAGCAAATACAGATCCAGGACCTTCTGATTCCACCAGGATGGAAGGCACTGAATAGAATGGAGTAGTAAAAGAATAGTCATTTACCCAAAGCCCCTGAAGCAGAATCTGCACAGAAACTTGACCCCCTTAATTCCAAGGGAAAGAGTCCCAGGAACCTCCCCTCCTTAGAATACGAGAAAACACTCCATTTTGCCCATCCTGGGGAAAGAAAAGATCACTGTAGTTCATGGCACTGGACTATTAGTCTGGAGATGATGCTATCATTATCCAAAAGAAGGAAGTTAATTAGCGAACGGGTTGTGTCACCCCACATGCATTCTTCCAGCCGGCTCCCTCTAGGTGTGTCATCAGGCATCAAGAGGTTCCATGACCGACTTCACTGAGGAACAGATTGCTCTTGACACCCAACCAATTTGCTGCATCGATAGCCACCTTGTTCAGCATGTAATTTGCAACAGCTTAGAGGTGACATGTCACGATGGCCAGGTGAAAAAAATCTATCCTCTGCACATGCACATTGTAAGGACAATCTCCTCCTTTATTCACCCCAATAAGAAAGCAGCAGATTCCTTATCAATTATTTTAGTCCAGCTGAAATAAGGCAAAACCAATTGTGCCTGCAGACCAGGTTATTAAGCCCATAAATCTAACCCTTTTCATAGAGTTTCACTATCACTTTTCATCAGCTACTCCTCCACAAACACACACAGCCATCCCCTGGGGTGGGGTGGCATTACTGGCCAACAGACTTAGGAATCTGCCAGCATCCAATAGCTCCAAACTTTTAAACCTCAGCTGATCTCCTTAGGGAGAGTCTGAGAGAGAGAGATGGGTGGCCCCGTTTATTGAGAGCTGAGGGTAATGGGGAGAAGACCTTTCTGGGATCTCCCACCTGGTCGGTGGGAGAATCGGAGCCCCAGGTCCCTCCCCTCACAGATTCAGACCCTACCGGGTCAGTTTGATGGTGGGCAGGCCGGTAGTTTTTCCTTCTAGATCTCAGACACTGCAGAAAGGAGCAGTATTCCTTGAAACTACTTCAACTCAGCCCCACAAAGCCTATAGGATGGTCATCAGCACTGAGCTGCACCACTCTCACTTCCAGGGCCAAACACTTGCAGTGGCACCAATGCAACTATCTGCAAGCTACACTGCAAATCCACAAACAGGCAGATACCCAACTACACTGTAAGCTCCTTGAGGGCAGGGAGCATATCAACCACCTCTAATGTACTCTCCCAAATGCTTAGCTCAATGCTTTAATAATTATAATACCTGTGGTATTTCCCAAGCACTGGAATAGATATAAGGTAACCAGGTCAGACACAGTCCCTGTCCCACAAAGGGTTTACAGTCTTAATACCCGTTTTACAGATGAGGGAACTGAGGTCCAGAGAAGTGGCGGAGCTGGAATCAGAGCCCACGTCCTCTGACTCCCAGGCCCGAGCTTTCTCCACTAGATCACGCTGCTTCCCTAGACACAGGAACTACTCAATAAATACCACTGATTGGTTCATTACTGCACCCTTCCACCAGGCAGGGTCCCCACCCTGCCACAAGTCCAGATTGCAAATGTTTACAAAAATGCAGAGTATTCTCATAGGACAAGCATCTGTTTGGCCCAAGAGATGGAAGCAGGGGTTGCAGAAGAGAAATGGTCGTTCTGTCGGCAAAACCCGGTTGAGACTGTTTGGACTTAATCAGATGATTCAAAAACAGTCATAATGCAGCCTGAGCCTCTCTGGGCCTCTCGGAACCAACCCTGCAGCCAAGAGAAAGTCCCAGAGGAAGTCAGAAGCAATAAGATCAAATTAATCTTCTGTCATCATGATGGCTAGAAATGGAAATACGGAAAAAGTCCATGTTCACACAACACATACACTCTCTTCTGCCTGGCCACCAACCTGTGCTCCTTTTTGTCTCCTGAAGTCCCAGCTCTCAGGCTGTTAGGGCAAACTGGCTCACAGGCTAATGCTACTAAAATCTTTATTGCTTCCTCTATCCCAAGAAGGCCAGACTCCCTCCCTGGGGATCTTTCCCAAACAGCTGCCTCTAGCTGTGGGCAATAAAAACTGGTATAATTGAAGGAAAGCCTTCTCCTCCTTCAGAAGCCAGAAATCATAAGTGTGAGCCTCATCTCACTCTCCTTTTCACATGAACCAAAAAGGTGCATCATAAAACAGTGCCTACCCAAGAATTTGGGAGCAAAGCACTGTATAAGCGCTTGGGAGAGTACAATACAATAGCACTGGAACAGTCTAGAGGGGGAGACAGTGCTTTGAAGAGTGTTTCACACATAGTAAGCTCTTAATAAATACTATAATTATTATTAGTATATACACAGGTGCTGTGGGGCTAAGAGTGGGGTGAATAAAAGGTTAAAATACCAGTTCAAAAATGGTGACTGTTAGGGAAGACCTCTTGGAGGAGATGTGCTTTTAACAAGACTTTGAAGGTGGGGAGAGTGATCACCTGTTAGCTACGAAGGGGGTGGGAGTTCCAGGCCAGAGGTAGGATGTGGGAGAGGGGAAGGTAGCAGATGTGGGAGGTAGCAGTGAGATAGATGAGATCAAGGTACAGTGAGTAGGTTGTCATTAGAGGAGTGAAATTTGCAGGCTGGGCTGTAGTAGGACATCAGGAAAGTATGATAGCAGGGGGCAAGGTGACAGTGCTTTAGAGCCAATGATATATAGTTTCTGTTTGATGCAGAGGTGGGTGGGCAACCACTGGACGTTCTTGAGAAGTGGAGAAACACAGGCTGAAACTATCTTTTTTTTTTAGAAAAATGATCCATACGTAGACCGGAGTGGGGAAGAGACAAGACAGAGAAGTCAGTAAGGAGGCTGATGGAGTAATTAAGGCGAGGCAGGCTATGTACTCAGATCAACATAGTAGCAGTTTTGGTGGAGAGGAAAGGGTGGATTTTAGCTGTGTTGTGAGGTAGACCTGACAGGATTTGGTGACAGTTTGAATGAGAGAGATGAGTTGAGGATAATGCCAAGATTATGGGCTTGTGAGACAGGGAGAATGGTGGGACCATCTACAGTGATGGGAAAGTCAGGGGAAGGACAGAGTTTAGGTGGAAAGATAAGGAGTTCTGTTTTGGACATGCTAAAGTTTGAGGTATCAGCAGGATATCCAAGTAGAGATATTCTGAAGGCAGGAGGAAATACGAGACCAAGGAGGAAAGAGATCGAGGTAGTGTTGTAGATTTGGGAATCGGTGGCATAGAAATGGTAGTTGAAACTATGGGAGTGAATGAGTTCTTCAAGGGAGTGGGTGTAGATATGGAAGACTGACCCTTGAGGGACTCCCAGAGCTAGAGTATGGGAAGAGCAGCATGGCCTAGCAAAATGCATGGACCTGGGAATCAGAGAACCTGGGATATAATCCCAGCTCTACCACTTGTCTGCTGTGTGTCCTTGGGCAAGTCTCAACTGAAAAATGAGGATTCAATAGCTGTTCTTCCTCTTACTTGGACTATGAGCCATATAAGGGACAAGGACTGTGAGCAACCTGATTGTCTTGAATCTACCCCAGTGCTTACCACAGTCTTGGCTCTTAGTAAGTGCTTAAGAAACACCATAATTATTATTATTTGGGAGCAAGTCCATTACCACCTGATGCTGTTAGGCTTTGATGAGAATAAGCTCAGGGTTCTGAGAAACCAGATCAGCAGAGTCCTCGTCCCAGTGATTCTAGGGAAGCAGGGTAGTAATATTGTATTACTTCTTCCTCCTAATATATTAAGTGCTTACTATGTGCAGAGACAACTGTACTAAGTGCTTGGAAGAGTACAATAATACAGAGATGATAGACTCAGTCCCTTCCCCAAGGAGCTTAAGACCATGAGCCCCATCAGGTATTGTGTCCAACAGGATTATCTTATTTCTACCCCAGTACTTAATACAGAGCTTGGCACATAGTAGGTACTTAACCAATACCACATGATTATTATTCACAATATTTTGAGTGTCAAGCGCTATACTAAGCACCTGGGAGGGTACCCAATGAAAGCACAGCACCCAGACCCATTCTGAGCTTCTGCTTCCACAAGCTTGAGGCCCCAGGATAATATGGCACCAGAGAGGAAACCAATCTGTTTTCCCGGAGGTGCATTCATTCATTCAATCAATTGTATTTATTGAACAAGGGTTGTCAGAGCAGAGAGGGACCTGTGGCCAGTTTGGATTCCCTCAGAAAAGCCTGAATCAGGAACCACTCCAACCTGGATTCAGGCACATCTGGTCTTCCCTAGGGCTGCAGTGGCTAAATGGTGTTGGGCTCCATGCTTCCAGTCCCTGTAACACAGCTCACAAACTTCCCTGCCTTGGTAAATGCCTATCAAACCCCTTAGGCTGAGGAAAGATTAGGTCAAAACCAGGAAGAACTGCTGAATTTTCTCGGCTGAACTTTGCTTTTGGCACTTTTCTTGGAGACAAATTTGTAGAGCCCAGGGGATTCCTACAACACTTTAGGCTGCGAGGATGTATGCTGCTTGAAGGACACAAACCTAGGAATCCTGACGAACTAAATAAAATGAAGCTCGAAGTGATTCACTAAAATCAAATTATGGTCTGCTGAAAAATTGGAACACACACGTAGATTGAATAGACTTGTAGCCATCACAGATTAAAGTGTTTTTCCAGTTCTTCCAATAAATGAATAAATTCAGAAAATCCATCATTTGCAAGGCATTTGTGGGGCTTTTCTGAATGATGCCATAGTTCCATAGCCAGGAACTTCAAGCCACTTTACAGATACCAATCAATCCCGGCAATTCTGCAAGCCGGCTGCAGACCAGACTGAATTGCCTCATTTTCCCGCAAAAGAAAAAAAACAGAACCAAGGATGTGTGAAAGAAAGCAGCCAAGACTCTCAATTCATAGATGTAGTTCTATGATCATACTACACCTTTCCCTTAAAATGAGATTTTGAGAGATACAATCTTTCTCTTCATACAATGGGTCTGTACCTATGTATTTAAAAGCTTTTTTAAAATAGTGACAATGTAAACTCCACTTCTAAACTGCTCTCTTCATTTATAAATGAATTATTTTAAAATAAAATTTCCACCTAAGAAAATTGGAGAGACGGCCTGTCTGCTCCTGTACACTCCCATAAACACATCAATAATGGCCACTGGTAGATGCAGAATGGGCTAAAGAAAATTACTGCCAATAGAATCTACCATGTGTCTTATTTTTACTGGAATGACAGGGAGGGCTGGGTCATTATTTTTAAAATAACTTAGGATATTTTTCTTGAAATACACTGCGCGACCATCCATCACAAAGGGTTGTTTGTGGCTTTCACATTAACAGAAGGAAAACCCTCACCCGGGCACATTAGCCAATGAAGAGTTAAACAGGGCAGGGAGTTGAATTTGCAACAAAGCTCTTGGAATAAATTAACGAGCATGAAAGAAAAAGAGAAAACTGAAGAAAAGACATCACCGCTGGATTCCAAACTTGCTCTCTTTGGCAGCACTCGCATCATGTTTATAATAGTCGCATTAGCAACCCCATTTTATGCACCAAATGGGCCTTGGTCATCATTTATTTACCAGATATTAATATCCTTGTCACTTCTGCTCCAAGGAGGACTCCGTTCTCTCCCTCAGCCACTGTTAATGAGCCAGCATACCAGGCGAGCTCCCATGAGCCTCCTTTTGGGACTTGAAACCGCAGTCACAATATTGTATATTTATGTTGTGTTGACAGGATTCTCTGCTGCTCTCTGATTTCCATCTTTTCCTTTGTCTTCCAAAAGCACCTCCGGCCCCGCAATTCCTCCCTGTCTCCACACTCATATTGGCCCAGTGCATTTGGGACCTATGGGGCCGGTGGCAGAGTAAACAGGACCCCTGAGCCAACCTGGCGGCCATTTCCTTACTCTCACTCCAGCCAAATAAAAAGGGTGATCATTTTTTTTTATGGCATTTGTTAAGCACTTACTATTGAGCGCTGGGGTTAGATACAAGCTAATCAGGTTGGACACAGTCCATTTCCCACATGGGGTTCACAATCTTTATCCCCATTTTACAGAAGAAGTAACTGAGGAACAAAGAACTTAAGTGACTTGACCTAAGTCACACAACAAGACAAGTGACAGAGCTGGGATTAGAACCCAGGCCCTTCTGACCCCCAAGCCTGTGCTCTATCCACTAGGCCATGCTGCTTCTCTGGCATTTTCATTTGGCAGAGACCCCCTTGGGCTGAGCAGACATAAATGTGCAACCTAATATAAACAAGTCTGCATTCTTATCAGCAATCAAGAATCAAGGTCAGGAGATTTTTGGATTGGCAGAAGGGAACAGGCAGACAGGAAGGGGCTGGAGGTGAGGCTTTCATGTCTTTCTCTCTCTGTCTCTCCCATTCCCTATTAAGGGCATTTTCAAAATCTTATTAAAATCATATCTCCTCCAAGAGGCCTTCCCCAACTAAGTCCTCATTTCCTCTACTCTCTCTCCCTTCCATTTTCTGTTTCGCCCTTGCAATTAGATTTGTACCTTTTAAACACTTAATATTCACCACACCCTCAGCCCCACAACACTTATGTACATATACATAATTTATTTTAATGTCTGTCTCCTCCTCTAGACTGAAAGCTCCTTGTGGGTAGGACATATGTCTACCCCTATTCTGCTTTACTGTACTCTCCCAAGCCCTTAGTGTAATTCTCCACATACAGTAAGGTGCTCAATAAATACTTCTGATTGATTTTGAACAGTCAAGTTCTGGCTGATCACCTTTGGAAGCTGTGAAAGGCAAGATGAAATCCATCCAAACAAACATCTCCTGGATGCAAACTAGGTATGCAAAATAAAGGAAATGTCATCCATTTTAAGACAGAAGCAGTTATCCCCTTTGTTTTCCTGGCAATCCTTTCAGATAGTGACTAGTTGGGTCTAGCTGCAGGAAAAATTATTTCATGTTTCCCTCCCTTAGCCCCCACACATAAAGGCTAAAATAATCTATTCTTCATTACCCTCCTCGGGTCATTGCTGCCAAGGGATAACAGATCCTGTGAAAGGCAACAGAATTAAATTATAATGACATGGTTCTTGAGAGTCAAGGAAAGGTTGTGTGAATAGCTCCTTTAGGAAATCTGTCTCTGAAATCGGGCAGGGACAACAACACAGCACAGCTTGGGAGCAATTTTGTCAGGCTTATTTATAGACAAGCACCCAGTCAACAGAGCAGAGCTGCACGCAGCCCCACTCAGCCTACCTCTCCACATGCATTTTTTCACTAGATTTCTATATTTATAGCCACAAGTTTGGATAATGCCAATTCTGGAAATAACCCCTGGTTCACTTACGAAAAATAAAGTTCCTTAAAGTATTTAAACTATTCCAACTCATTGCCTTACTGAACTTAAGGGCTGAATGCATTCTCTCATACCTGTGACTAGTGGCAGCAGCTTTCTACGCTGGAGTGGGAAAGAAATGGGTCTACATTCTGGGTGGGGACCACTGTCCAGGCTCAAACTACCACCTCTAAATAGATCCCTCCCAGATCTATCTCACTATCCCCGGCCTCTCTCCTTCTCTGCAATCTCTCATTTCCTCTGGCCCTCTGGACATCTCTCCTTGCATGTCCCCCAAGTATCTCAAAAGAAACAAGTTCAACAAGGAAAGGAGAATGACCTACTAGATAAGCAGCATGGTCTAGTGGGTAGAGCACGGGCCTGGGAGTCAGAAGGACCTGGGTTCTAATCCAGACTCTGCCACTTGTCCTTCTGTGTGACCCTGAGCAAGTCACTTCACTTCTCTGAATCTTTTACTTCATTTGCAAAACGGGGATTAAGTCTGTTAGCCCCATGTGGGACATGGACTGTGTCCAACCTGATGAGCTTATATCTATCCCAGGACTTAGTAGTGTCTGGCACATAATAAGCATTTAACAAATACCATTTTTTTTTTAAAGTTCAGAACTAAATTCCTCATCTTCCCTCTCAAAACCTCCAGACACCTGTCACATAAGTGTTTGTGTGCATGTGCGTGCATGCACACACACACACACCAGGTAAAGGTCACTACAGTGAGAGCAGCCTTAGTAAGCTAAGTAAGAGAGAGTAAGCCAAGGAATGTCTGTGTGTCTGTCTGTCTGTCTGTCTCTCTCTTACACTACAGCACTCAAAGAAAATTGCATGTTTGCCCAACAAATATCTGACCCTTCATTTCCTCCACACTACAGTAAAGCAGTCCACAAGAGCCAGTGGAATAGGAAAAGCCAAGAAAAGCTTAAAACTCCCACAGTGCTGGATCCTATCAGGTGAGACACTCTGAGAAAAACATTAACTCTTTTGGACTCAAAACAAGGATACATTCTGGGAGGGGCATTCTTTGAGGAATAATCCCTTATTCTACGAATGACAGATCAAATAAGATAGTGCATTTACCATCTGACTTCAAAACGTTTTTCCTATTCCCCCACTTATTTCCATAGCATTCCCGTGGGGAAAGGATGAGGAATATCTCCATTTTTACAGGTGGAGAAACTGATACCCAATGACATTAAGCGTTTTATCCAAACGTGAGTCATTAGTTCTAAAGTATTTACTGTGCTCTGGGGTTAGAAGCTAGGTCTCTTGACTGCAGCTTGGTAGCATCTTATAGCATCTAGCAGGACTAGTCCCAGGTCTCTGGAATCCAGCTTCAGATCTCCATTTTAGAACACAAACTGAAGGGAGTACTTCCACTTAAACCCCTTTTTCATCTCTTTCTGGATGCTTGCAATGCTTGGAACTGCTTTTTTTTTTGGTTGCCTTTTTTTGGGGGGGTGCATTCCTTATGTCTTCTTGTCTCACAAGCCTAACTAAGCTTCTGCTCAAAAACAGCCTCTCCTTTCTGAATTGCCTACACTCACAGGATTTTTTTAAGCATAAGGTAGGAGGTATATCCCACCTTGTAATAATAATAATGGTATTTATTACGTGCTTACTATGTGCCAGCCATTTTACTACATGCTGGGATGGATACAGGCAAATCTGTTCCATACGGGGCTCACAGTCTCGATCCCCATCTCATAGATGAGGTAACTGTTAAGTGACTTGCCCAAGGGCACAGAGCAGACAACTGGCAGAGCAGGGATTAGAACACATGACCTTCTGACTCCCAGGCCCGTGCTCTATCCACTCCACTGCGCTGTTTCACCATCAACAGGACTATGCATTTTATTTGTTCTTTGGTAGTAGTGAGGGTTTGCACTAAGCCACTTAACTCTCTCTTGCC
Source organism: Ornithorhynchus anatinus (assembly GCF_004115215.2). Lineage (NCBI taxonomy): Eukaryota > Metazoa > Chordata > Mammalia > Monotremata > Ornithorhynchidae > Ornithorhynchus > Ornithorhynchus anatinus. The sequence continues at coordinate 17,111,152 of NC_041729.1, read as the reverse complement.
CAGGCCCTTTGTAGCTAACATAACATCTTCCTAGTCCGTTGGCTGGGGCATGGGATATGGTCTGTGGCTGTAGAACAGCGTATCTCTGTGTGCCTTCATCCAGCTACATGGATGAGTGACATACATTATTTGTTCCAGAGGGAGCTGTCTAGGCAGAAAATATCAGTAGGTTCACAAAGGATAAAATTAATGGCCAAGGACTCTCCACTCTGGGTACCAGAGAGAAAGTCAGCATTGTCTAGTGGAAAAAGCATGGGCCTGGGAGTCAGAGGACCTCAGTTCTAATTCCGGCTCTGCCACTTGTCTGCTGTGTGACCCAGGGCATGTCACTTGACTTCTCTGGGTCTCCGTTAACTCATCTGTAAAATGTAGATTAAAACTGTAAACCCCACATCGAACATGGACAGTGTCCAACCTGATTAGCTTGTTTCTACCCCAGCACTTAGTTCAGTGCCTGGAACAGAATAAGTGCTTAAAAAATACCTTTTAAAAAAAGGTTAGGGATATTAGATGGTCCCTACCTAACCATTAGGCTGGATGTCAAGGAGGGTGACCATTTCACAATTCCTCCTAGCAAACTGTTGTCCCTGACAGAGAGAGAAGCCTTAGGTGAATGGGCCAAAGACCTGACCCAATAATAGCCACTCCCTTGAGGAAAGGTTAAAAAGAGGATATTTAGCCTAGAGAAGAGAAGGCTAAGAGCTGGGACTTAGCTATCTTCAGGTATGCATAAGGACGGAGCAAGAAGGAAATGGATTTCAATTGTAACAGGAGAATTTGACTGGTCATAAGTAATAATAATGAAGGTATTTGTTAAGCGCTTAATATGTGCAAAGCACTGTTCTAAGCTCTGGGGGATACAAGGTGATCAGATTGTCCCACGTGGGGCTCACAGTCTTAATCCCCATTTTACAGACGAGGTAACTGAGGCCCAGAAAAGTGAAGTGACTTGCCCAAAGTCACACAGCTGATAAGTGGCAGAGCCGGGATTAGAACCCATGACCTCTGACTCCCAAGAGCGGACTCTTTCCACTAAGCCATGCTGCTCTTCTACTAAGTAGTAGTTGCAGTTTTTTATTGAGTGTTCATGGACTGCAACACATTGTATTAAGTGCATGACAGAGAAGTGGCACATTCCCTGTTCATAAGAAGTTTACACCCTAATGGGGGAGATACACTCACTAATATTTACAATAAAAGTAAGAAGTGGAATATACATTTGAATGGCAGATATACAAAAGTGCTCAAGATGTACAAATTGGCTAATCAGAGCACTGGGAACTAACTGGGAAGTTTGTTGGAGTCAATTGGATTTTAGGAGGGCACTGAATGTGGGGAAAGCTGGGTCTGTCAGGTGTGGGAAGGGTGGAAGTTCCAGACCCAGAAACAGTGCAGGTCAGGGGGGCTGAGGGAACAAGAGGAAGAGGACAGCAAATAACCTCTCATGGTTCCTTCCAAATGGAGGATTCTAAAACATCCTTCAAGAAGAAAAGTTCAAGGTTCACTTGCTTTCGGGGGTTGGGATGCAGCCAAGAGAAAAAATATGAAATTTATTGTGGGCTTTCAGTATGGAGTTTCATCACCCACTTCTCCACTGGAAGGCACAGTATTTACAAGTAATACAAGGTCAACTGTTAACAGATTATGAATTGCGAACTGCCTCATCATTTTGTAGATCTGTTTGGGCAAAGGCAGGAAACATTCTGTGGTAACAGGATCTTCATTAGAGTGGAGGCAAGGTAGATATGGAAAGAAGATGTGGGAAGGGGGAGGTTTCTTAAAAGACAAAGTGCCAAAGAAAATAACCACATTAAAAAAGGTTCTGATAGCTCTTCATTACTCTGTGGAGATGTAAATTAAACCCGGTAATCAGATGGCTACAAAACTCAACAAGTCTTGTTTCCTTCCCTGGTTTTGCAAATCCTGAGAGGACTAGGATTACAGATGACACATTCTTTTTTTGAGGAGGGGAGGGAAAGGGGGTGTTTCATAACTGACATAAAAAGTCCCAGAAATCTCAAACATGCCAATACACAGCAGAGAAGGAGTTGAAGAGACACATCAAAGATGAATGTGTAGATGCTAGCATCTTATTTGAAACAATCACTTCTCAACAAGAAGTGCCCCTTGAAACAGAGCAGGACCAAGCCATTTGTTACAAGAAGTTGTTTCAAGACAAGAATCAAGTCTGCAGAGGGGTTCTCTCCACATGATTATAATAACGCAGGAATCAATAGGTACTTTTACATTAAATTAGCAGGGAAGTTCCTTGATTTTTTTTTTTTAGGAGAAAAATCTTATCTGTCCTCATCCTCTTAGGAAAGAAGTGTTTGCTACACTTCTTTCTGGGCCACACTTCCTTTTTATGTAAAAAAACAACTAGGGAGAGTTTCTAGTTAACCCCTGCAGCACAGGTGGTGAAAGCAATCATTCAGAGCTCCTCTAGGGAAAAGAGCTACCTGGGCTTCCAAAAGTTCTTAGCTTTGGTCCAAACCTCCTACTTGGGCTCCATTCAAGCCCCATCCACTCCAATTCCTCAACTTGTTTGGATGAATGGAATCAGAGTTGAAGGCACCTCTTGGAGTCCCTGAATTGAGCCCTCTGCTTCCTTGCGGGTTAGCACTCACACTAGAATGGCTGGGGATCCTTGCTTGCCAATACCAGGAGGATGAGTTTTCTCCCAGCCTCTGCCTGCTCTAGACTTTGGCTTTTTGCTCCTTTCCTAACCTCTGCTACCTAAGGAAGTCTATCCAAGTTATTGCCAACAAGTCCAAACCACCAGAGAAGGGAGCAGTCAACTCTCCCAGCTGGAACTGGAGCAGCCTCAAATAAAGAGACAGAGGCAGACTGAGAGACAGAGGCGCACGGTGGCCAGGGTGACTAGTCTTTTTCAGCTTTGATGTTTCTTGCCCTTTATTTTGGGGGAAAAAAATGAAACTTGAATTCTCTTCCCAGCCTTCCCTCCTTTGAAGCATTTAGGGAGCAAAACAAAGAACCGAGAGCCAGAGAGAAGAAAGACCCAAAGGTTACTTAGCCACTGGCAACAGGAAAGCCTAGTCAGTTGATGCTGTGGTTAAGAACCACATAGCACAGATGTCATCAGGCTCTCTTCCTCTCAAGATTATATGCGGTCCCGCCCTCGGATACAGAGACACTATCAGGAAAAGGCCACTCAAACCTCCTCTCCTGGGCAGCCTTCCTTCAACCTACAACCCAGGCCTACAACCGAGCAGCTGGTAGCCTCATCCCAAAGAGGTGCTGCCTCATTTTCATGCAGACATCATCCCGAGGAAACAGGAAAAAAATATTTTGTTTGTTAAGTGCTTACTATGTGTCATGCACTGTTATATGGAGTGTTATAATCAGTGTTATATGCACTGATTATACGGAGATGTGCACACGCACATGTCATGGGACTGTGCCCTAGTCCCACATGGGACTCACAATCCAAGTAAGGGGAGAACAGATATTGAATGCTGATTTGACAGTTGAGGAAAGTGAGGTCCAGAGAAGCAAAGAGATCAAGAGCAGGCAACTGACAGAGCCGGACTTAGAACCCAAATCTTCCCATTAGACCATGTGGCTTCTCTCAAGCAACTCATCTCTCTAATCCCTCCCTCCCCTCTCCCTTCACCCTAGAAAACAGCTGTAATGCTCACTTACCAATCCTGCAAGAGTTCAGTCCCTCTCACTAGCCTAAGGTCCTTGAGGTTCTGTCTCAGGCAGGTGGCAAGGGTGCCTGCATCTACCACCAGTCTTCAGGCTCTGCTTCAGCCCCTCCCTGAACTGCCTTTATTTTTAGAGATGCTCCCTGCTAAGAGACAATATAAACTCTCTAGCCACTGATTTATGCCACTATCCTTAAAAGATAATGATAATAGTTTATGTTTATAATGGTACAGAGAGATTCTGTTCTTTTTCTTCCTGCTTCTCTTGCTCTGAAGCAAATCCAGTCTTGGTATCCAGCAGGCAAATAAGAGAAGTGGCTTTATGTCCCTATGGGAAGGCAGATCCCGTATTCCCCAAAGGGGACAAGAACACATGAGTAAACATATGAGAGAAGAGGCCTGAGAGTCTCAAAGACCTGGGTTCTAAGCCAGGCTCTGTCAATTGCCTGCTGTGTGATCTTGGACAAGATACTTTGCTTTTCTGGACCTCAGTTTCCTCACCTCTAAAATGGACACTCAATATCTGTTTGGATTGTGAGCCCCAAGTGGGACTGGGACTGGCTATACCACTTGTCTGTTGTGTGACCTTGGGCAAGTCACTTTACTTCTCTGTGCTTCAGTTCCCTCATCTATAAGTGGGGATTATAACTGTGAGCTCCATGTGGGACAGGAATTGGATCCAAACTGATTATCTTGTTTCTACCCCAGCATTTAGTACTCTGCCTAGCACGTAGTAAGCGCTTCACAAATATCATTAAAAAACCGTAATAAAGATGGTGGTGGGCAATCAGAAATTCCTGCACATAGGTGGAGTTTCTGGCTAATTCTTATCCAATGCCAGAGAATGGTCCAGAGAGAAAGGTTCAGAAGGAACTTCTGAAAAGAGGCAGTAGAGCCAGGAAGATACTTGGTTCCCCATGCCCCTTTCTTTCTTGAAGATCTCCACTGACAGTTCTCTCCCTCTGTCCCTTCCCCTGTTGCCCCCCATCACTCCCCTGAACACTGTGGCTCGTGCTGCTGTCATGGCTGCACCACCACAATCAACCCCCACTCCACCCAACCCTCTGCAACATCTGATGGGCCCCTTCGCAAGTAAGGTCCAGGATACAGCTCACAAGCCTAAGGACTCAGGTCGCAGAGGCTCTTCTGCTTCCGGGCTGGGTGATCTGGGCAAGCCACACAAACTTTCTGTTTCAGTTTCAGGTTAAAACGATCACATACTTGCCCCACAGATACATTCTGAAGATGACGAGTTTAAAATAACTCTTTGGGTGAAATGAGCTACCTGGGCATAGTTACCTGGAAATTTTTTTGAACTCAATTCCCCTTTTGCTAGAGGCCTGTACAATTAGGGCTTATGTTGGACATTAGTATTGTAATCTGAATCAAACCAGAATAGTGATTTGCATGAGTTCACGGCTCTATACTTCATACAAATCCTTCTGAAAAAAAAAAAAGGGAGAAATGAACCAATACTAAATTCTGAAGAAACAGGGTCAGGTCACTAAGATTGCAGGACAGATCATTAAGATGGTAGAAGTCTGTAGGAGCAAACTCGGTTGAAGCTGAATGTGCTAAAATTCTCATGATCACAGCTCCTTGCTAAAGACGTAGGTCAGTCATTCCCATAGACGCCAAATTCACCGTAAATATTAAAACCATATTTTTCAGGGGTGATGTTTTGCCTAACTACTTTATATTAGAGAGGTTTCCATGAGACAAACTACTCCAGGGAGTTTGTTTACAACTGCTACCTCCACTTCCTCTCCTCCAATTCTCTCCTCGATGTCCTGAAATCAGGCTTCCTCCCCCTCCACTCCTAGGAACCTGGCTTCTCTAAAGTCACCAACGATCTCCCTTCTTCCCAAATCCAATGGTCTCTACTCCATCTTAATCCTCCTTAACCTCTTGGCTGCTTTCGATATTGTGGACTGATCACCCAATTCTCCCAGAAACACTGTCTCTTGGCTTCACTGACACTGTCCTCTCCTTCTTCTCCTATCTCCCTGGCTGCTCATTTTCAGTCTCTTTCAAGGGCTCCTCCTCTGCCCCCCAAGCCCTAACTTTGGGAGTCCTTCAAGGCTCAATTTTGGTTCCCTTCTATTCTCCATCTACACCCGCTCCCTTGGAGAACTCAATCACTCCCAGAGCTTTACTACCCTGGCTTCAACTAAGATGATGATTCCCAAATCAACCTCTCCAATCCAGACCTTGCTCTTGCTCTGCAACACACATATCTCCCCACTACTCAAGAGTCTCTAATGGATTGGGCAATCCAGTCATTGTACCTCAGCATTAAACAGAAACTCCTTACCACTGATTTTAAGGCAGTCAATCAGCTCTCTCTCTCCTACCTTACCACACTGATCTACCACAACCTGCACACTCTACTCCTCTATCTAACTCTCCGAACCTTGATCTTGTCTATCCCCATGCTGACCCCTGTCCACCTTTTCCCTCACAACTGGAACTCCCTCCCCCTTCATATCTGGCAGTCCACCACTCTCCTCACTTTTAAAATCCTCCTAAAAAATTACATCTCTTCCAAAGAGGCCTTCTCTGACCAAACTCTTATTTCCCCATCCACCCTCCCCCCTGCTTAGACTACGCACTTGGCTAGGTACTCCTTAAGCCCTTTGCTACTCATCCTAGCCCCTCAGAACTTAGGTAAAAATCCTTATTTACTACATCCCCTCTCTGTAAACCCTAAGTTCCTTGTGGGCAGGGACCATGGCTAGTAACTCTGCTGTACTGTATTTTCCCAAGTGCTCCTAGAGTAAGCACTGGCTCAGTGGAAAGAGCACGGGTTTAGGAGTCAGAGGTCATGGGTTCTAATCTCGGCTCCGCCACCTGTCAGCTGCGTGACTTTGGACAAGTCACTTAACTTCTCAGTGCCTCAGTTACCCGATCTGTAAAATAGGGATTAAGACTGTGCGCCTCATGTGGGACAACCTGATTATCCTGTATACACCCCAGCACTTAAAACAGTGTTTGGCACATAGTAAGCACTTAACAAATACCAACATTATTATTAATAAATATCACTGATTGCTTGACCCAGCCAATTAACCTATAAATCCTATGGGGCGCAAGTCTGTGGGAGAGTATGGGAAGGAAGGAGAGCCCCACCTACTCCCTCCCCAGGCCACTCTAAAGGTTTGTAAGGTTCAGGCCAGGAAGGGTGTCAATGGGGCAGGCATTATGCATGTATGGAACTTCACACCTATGAGGGACTATAAGTCTCAGAAGACTCAGAGTTATGTAGGTGAGCTTTGATCCACTTTGGAACTAACCTGAGCCTAAGACTCGGCCAAGTCAGGCCAAGCTTGGGCTGGGACTAGGGGCAGGTTGAGTCCAGATTTCCAGTCAGCTCTATATTCTCTCCAACCCTGGGTTTCCACACCATTTCCTGGGCCCCTCAGTTACCTACAGGAGGGAGCTGAAATTGCTCTTTGGAGTGTTACTATTTACCTGGTGGTTCTGTTTTCCCCTCACCCTGTCCTCTCCCCCTCCTTCCCTCCCCAAGCCTGAAGGACTTAGAGGGACCTCAATTATACCATTTAACACTCTGGCTCCTTAGCACTTTCATCTAAATGAAAGGAGCAGGTGTTAAAACAAAACCACAGCGCAAATTAACTCAGAAAAACCGGAGGGGATGAGGAGAGAGGAGGTGAGGGTGGGGGTGGGGAAGAGGCTTTTATTGAGAAATCCTGTGTTCAGGGACTTTTGCTGGAAGGCTACATTGGATACATACAAGATACAGGATACACACTCCTTAGCTACTTCCCTGCCACCTGATTTGAGGAAGGATGGGGTGGGGAGAAGTGAATTTCATTCTTCCAATTTCAGATCCACAAGGTGTTTTGATTGGGGTTTTCAGGGAGAGTTTTTTTGTTTGTTTGTTTTAAAGGAGAAGATGGGTCTGGGCCTTAAGACCGAGGGCTCAGAAAACCTAGTTCCTGCCTACAGGGACAGATGCTAAACCACCTGGTTTTATCTGAAATCTAAAGCAAGACAAACATGGTCCTTTCCCTATTTAGCAGGCAGAAGTCAATATTTGCAAGAAGTTTAATCAATCCATTCCACCCAGTTCAGCCTCCCCCAACAACGAGAGGGGAGAAAGGGGATGGGGAGAAACAGTGTTCCTCCCAGACACAATCAGAAGGCCCTAGTGGCTGTTTCTCTTCAGAATTACACATGTATGTATAGCTTCCTGCCTCAGAAGCAGAGAAAAGAACTGCTTACCTGAAAAAACTCTCTGGGTGCTCCTGAACACAGTAGAGGGCAGCCAGCCAGCCCTGGAGGGATGGGGTTAGGGTTGGGGCTCAGGGGCCTCCGGGCCGCCCAGCATCCTAGAGAAACATACACAAAGGAGAAGAAGAATCAACCTTCTGTACAGTCATTAAACACAAGTCCGTAGGAGGTTGGAGGAAGTGGGGGGAGGGGAGAGAGAAGAATCAACCAGCCAGTGGACAATTGTTTCCTAAACCAAAGCTTTTTCATAATCAAGAACTTAGTACAATGGTCTACACAGAATAAGCACTCAATAAATACCATCCATTGACTGTCTGGGTGTGGAACAGGCCCTTTCTGTGTGTCTGAATAAGCCAAGGTCAGGGGGCTCTAATAGGGTGGGTGGCCAGTCATTCAGAGATAAGCAACATGGCTGGTGTATAAAGCACAGGCCAGGGAGCCAGAGGACCTGGTTTCTAACCCCAGCTCCACCACTTGCCTGCTGGGTGACCTGCAAGTCACTTACTGCTCTGTGCCTCAGTTTCCTCAACTGCAAAATGGGGATTCAATATCTGTTCTCCCTCCTACTTACTGAGCTCCATGTGGGACAGGGACTGTAACTGACTAACTTATATTTACCCCAACACTTAGAACAGTGCTTGACACGCTGAACAAAACTCCCTAGATCAGAGGGGAAGGGTAGTGATACCCTTAAAACAAAATGACCCTACTTGAAAATTTTAATTTCGCTTCCCGGGATGCTTCTGTTTCAATCAAGATGCCAAAGAAAAACAATCATTGCTGCAGGCTCTTCCCCCACATTGAATTAGCAATTTTTCAACAAGACTCCTCTAAATACACATCCCTTTTGCAGGACTCTCGTTCTGTCAGATTTACACATAGTGCCCCAACCTACATACCCGAAAAGAAACGGGGCTTGTGCCAGCTGCCAGCAGACAGGTGGGGATGAAAGACTTGGAAGCAGAGAGATGAGGTTGTGCTCACTGCAAACTTCAAGCGGGTGAAAATACTTGCAGGGACAGTTGATCCTTTGAATCTTTATGCAAAACTGGATTAAACCCTCGGAACATTTTCAAAATGATAAAGCAGCTGATTTTCCCACTGTATAAGGCTAATCTCTGAGAACAAATACCTACTTAAAGGAGGTTCACTCATTCTTTCAAAGAAACCATGTGGCCTAATGGTGAGCGCACAGGCTTGGAAGTCAAAAGAAGCTGGGTTCTAATGCCATTCTGCTATTTGCTTGTTATGTGACCTCTCTGTGTGACTTCTCTGTGCCTCAGTTCCCTCAACTGTAAAATGGGGATTCCTATTCTCCCTCCTACTTAGACTGTGAGACCCATGCAGGACAGGAACTGTCTGCTCTAATTAGCTTGTACCTACCCCAGTATTTAGGAGAGTGTTTGACACATAATAAGCACTTAAATATCATAAATAAAAATCACTGGAGGGCTGTTTCTTGCCTTGCAACAGTTTGGGCAAAATGTAGGGTGCAGTGCACTAAAAAAAACCGAAAAAACCTCCTAGGGTGTGAAAAGGAAATGATTCCCCTGAAAGGCCACCTTATTGCCTCAGAGTAATCTGAAGCTCTGTGAGACATGAGCTCCGTGAAAAGACATTACTGAAGGCCTTTCTATGGTCACAAATGCCACTAACAGTCCTAAAGATTCCAGAATCGAATTGTCCTCCAACCCAAAAAATTTCCCCTTCAGTGGGAGAGTATGGCTCCTTAGTTATCCATTTCTTGCTTTTCCCCCACTGCTCCTCCGATTCCAGAATGGCTGCTTTACTCTTCTCTACCAGGCCCATCTCGAAAGATAGGCAATCTCTGTTCATGCACTCGCTGTTCCCTGGAGCAACGTTCCCCAAGAATTTTGTGGATCAGCTAATTTAAGTGTCGGGATTTAAGTGTCAGCCTCCCTGCTAGGCTGAATGCTCCTTGAGGGTAGGGATTGCCTCCTCTAACTGTTTTTGTACTCTTCCCCCAAGCCCTCAGTACAATGTTCTGCATATAGTAGGCCCTTAAGTGCTACTGATTGACTGGTCAGAGAAAGAATCAATCAGTCAACCAAGCAATTTGGTTGGGGGCACACATATATAGAAGTAGAATTTTACTTTTGTACTAATCTCCCCACCTCATCGCTATCTCACATTCTCTTAGCACAGTTACTACCGGGATTCTTCCTTTTCTGAAATACAGAAAAGGAAGCAAGACTAAAGGCAGCAGGAAAACCCTTCAGAGATTATCCTAAAGGGACCGCCGGTCGAGAGAAAAGCCTGGGGCACATGCATTAGCAAGAACCATTAAGATATTCTCACATCAAGCAACAGCAGGGGCAAAGAGGTGGATTTAGAAGAGCACTTAACAGCCATGTATGAAAGCCAGAGGCGAGGGGAAAAAGAAAAGGAAGAAGGAAGGAGAGGGATAAAAGAGATGGACTTGTGCTTGGAAAAAAAAAATCCCTCCTGGCTTGACAACAACGAAAAAAGTCTCTGGGTTTAATGGCAGATGGGAGAGAAATTCTTAGCATGCAGCAGTCGGTAGCATTATGTAAAAATCTAACCCCACAAAAATATCATTTTGACGATTAAAAGTTAATTTTAGCTAAGTTCAGTGTGACTAATACAACAGCATTAGTTGCTGGAGTTTATACAGCTGGATTTCAGAAACTTTTGACAAGTTACCAGGGTCTGGCAACCAGAAAAACATATTACATAAGGGTAGAACCTATTATTACAAAAAGAGCAATGAACTGCACAGTGACCAAAATGAATGGACGGGGCCTAGTTTCGAAAGTCCTGCCCACAAGTTCTGAGGTGGTGAATGGGGCAGAAACTCAATGTACCCCTTTAAATAGCCACAAGCTGAGATGACCCCTTAGGTCTTGAACCCAGTATTTCTATGGAGTTTGGATGACTAAAGTCAATTCCCAAGACCCTTACTTTGTCCTCAGGGGCTCTTGTTCTGCAATATTTTCCCAGGGATACAAGGCTATTTTTACATCAAAAACAAGCGACTGAGGCAGAAAACCCTACTGCACCCCCTCCAGCACCCTCTCCCCAACAGAGGGAAAAAAAAACATTTCATAAAGGCCCTGGACTTCTGATACACAAGGCTTCCAAAGTGTTCGTGCTCACCAGCAAGTCCCTAGGTCTGACAGCCAAAATACCCTCTCTGTATTTGTCAGTCAGTGAAATGCAGGAGTCAAAAGTTCTGCAAGTTAATTATAGTTGTTGTTGTTGTTGTTGTTGTTAATGGTATTTGTTAAGTGCTTACTATGTGCCAGGCACTAAACTAGGCGCTGGGGTAGTTACAAGATAATCGGGTTGGACACAGTCCCTGTCCCATATGAGCTCACAGTTTCAATTCCGATTTTACAGATGAGGTTACTGAAGCACGGAGAAGTTAAATGACTTGCCCAAGGTCACACTGCAGACAAGTGGCAGAGCCGGAATTAGAACCCAGGTCATTCCAACTCCCAGGCCTATGCTCTATCCACTAGGCCAAGTTGCTTCACATATTAAGTATAAGCATTAATTATGTATTATATAATATATATTTAGTATTAATTACATATAATTTAATATATGTTAAGTATGGTATTTGTTAAGCATTTATCATGTGTCACGCACTAAGTACTGGGGTACATACAAATTAATCAGGTTGGACACATTCCCTGTCCCACATGGGGTTCACAGTCTAAGTAGGAGGGAGAACAGGCACTGAATCCCCATTTTATAGATTAAACAATTGTATACTTTGAGCACTTACTGGGTGCAGAGCACAGTTTAGAAGAGGAAAATGAGGCCCAGAGAAGTTAAATAATTTGCCCAAGGTCTCACACAATAAACAATCAGCAGAGCTGGGATTAGAACCTAGCTCCTCTGTCTCCCAGGCCTGTGCTCAAGTTGCCTGTGGGTCAGACTAAAAGGCAGACTGGGAAATCCACTGTCTTCTGAGTCAGTGGGGCATGATGACCAGGTGCAGTCCCCATAACTTGATGCTGGAGGATGCTGGGAGACTACTACCATCATCACTGAGTACCTACTGGACGCCCAGGGCTGATTCAGATAGTCGAGGTAGTAATAATGGAATTTCTGAGGCTTCCACTGAGTTCAGGACTCTATATTAAGTGCTCAGGAGTTGCAACAGAAGCACAAGACACGCTCCCTGCACACAGGGAATTCACACTCTACAGAAGTAAAAACATAAGATCCTAGGCTGCTAACCAACAGATATAGCTACCCCAACAAAAAGGACAGCTGAGTTATAGCACAGGGCAGTTGGGGCCGGGGTAGGGAGAGAGAGAAGAATTGGTGGAAGTGGCTAACATGCAAGAGTTATCTGGCATTCGCCAATGAGAAGATATGGCTTGCTTCTGAAGCCTGTGTGACCACTTAGAACTGTGCTTGGCGCATAGTAAGTGTTTAACAAATACCATCATCATTATTTAATCAGGCCTTTGGTTAAATGGCCCCTCCTCTATGAATCAATCAATCATATTTATTGAGTGCTTACTGTGTGCAGGGCACTCTACTAAGCATTTGGGAAAGTACGACCCAATATTATAGACACGTTCCCTGTCCACAATGAGTTTACAATCTAGAAGGGGAAACACACATTAATATAAATAAATAAGGATATATACATAAGTGCTGTAGGGCTTGGGCAGGGGTAAATAAAGGAAGCAAATCAGGACATGCAGAAGGGAGCAGGGGGGCGGGGGGAAGAGGAAACGAGGACTTTAGGGAAGGTCTCTTGGAGGAGTTGTGCCTTGAAGGTGGGGAGAAAAGTTGTCTGTTGAATATGAAAAGGGAGGGGATTCCAGGCCAGAGGCAGAATGGGGCAAGAAGTGGGTGAGAGGTCGGGAGGTGGGCAGAGGTCGGTGGAGAGAGTTGAGGTACAGTGAGTAGATTGGCAATAGAGGAGCAAAGTTTGTGTGCTGGGTTGTAGTAGGAGAGTAGGAAGATGGGGTCAGATGGGTCAAGGTGATTGAATGCTTTAGAGCCAAAGGTGAGGTGTTTCTGTTTGATGTGGAGGTGGATGGGCAACCACTGGAGGTTCTTGAGGAGTGGGGAAACATGGATTGAACTTTTGTAGAAAAATGATCTGGGCAGCAGAGTGAAAATGGAGTGGAGAGAGACTTGAGGCAGGGAGATCAGCAAGGAGGCTGATACAGTAATCAAGGGGAGGGAATGCTTGGATTAACATAGCAGCAGTTTGGATGGAAGGAGAGGACATTTTTTAGCAAGGTTGTGAAGGTTGGACCGACAGGATTTAGTGATAGACTGAATGTGAGGACTGAATGAGAGAGAGGAATCAAAGGATAACACACGAAGATTATGGGTTTGGGAGATGGGAAGGATGATGGTGGTGTCATCTACAGTGACAGGAAAGTAAGGGGAAGGACAGGACTTGAGTGAGAAGATAAGGAGTTCTGTTTTGGACATGCTAAGTTTGAGGTGAGAGCAGGCCATCCAAGTAGAGATGTCCTGAAATCTGGAGGAAATGTGGGACTGCAGAGAGAGAAAGAGATCAGGGCTGAGTGAGGTGATCAGAAAAGCTCCTTGTGAGCAGGGAATATGTCTACCGACTCTATTGGAGTGTACTCTCCCAAGCGCTTCGTACAGTGCTCTACACACAGTAAGTGCTCAATAAATACCACTGATTGACTGATTGATCTCTTCCTTAACTTTCTCCCTTTTGGCTCTGCCACCTTTAAAATCCCATTCCTTTTCAGCTCCACCCCCATTCTCCTTTGAACCATTGGTATCTCTGAAGTGGTTAAACTCAAAACCACAGAAAACACAGTGATGGGGAGGTAGAAGAAAGTGAGACAGACCTTATCAATTACAATTCACAGTAGGAGGGTAAGTCTTTCCTCAGGAATCATCAAAGTTGTCATCATCAGTGGTACTTATCGAGTGCTTATTGTGTGCAGAGCACTGTACTAAGGGTTTGGGACAGTACAATACAAAGAGTTGGGAGTCATGTTCCGAGCTTACAGTCTAGGAGGAATGGAAAAGAAAACAATTAAAAGGAGGCTACATTGCCACACTTTTCACAAAATAGTAGAGAAGGGATGCGTGGAAAACACTGGAAAATGAAGTGAGCTTCAGGTCCATTCCCAAAGTTTGCCAACACTAAATTTTGACTCTGAAGCAGCCCACGGTGCATGCATTTCTGAAAACTACTGTGAAGACGCTCACATCTTCCAATTTCTACTTAAGCAGAGGCGAGATGAGAAAACCCACTGCAATGAATGACATTATTTTCTTTAAAAGCTTATAGTTTTCCCTTCCAGCCATGCTCTCAAGCTGGTTCCGTTTAGAACGATTCTCCTTTCTCAAGTTCCCTGGGCAACTGAAACGAAAAAGTAATTACTGAGCTAGGCTGTCAGTGACTACTGAAACACGAGGACCCCAACTTTAGATAGTGACTTGGCCGGGTGAAAGAAGAGAGGTGTCTGAAGCCAGGCTTTCTGTAAGAGGACAGCCCACGGAGGAGGGGAAGCTATACTCAAAATGAAGGGGAGGGTTTGAGGGCTTGATGTTGGTGAACAGCTCTCTGAAAATCCAAGCGGGATGATGCGCAGTTCCCAATATACCCAGACCTTCTACTCAGCCCGGAGCTCAGCTGGTTAGTTACAAACTCCACAGAATAATACTTTATCCATTTAATTGTCAACATGGGGGTGCCATGGTAACAACTGAAAATATTTACATACCGCCCCACTGATTGGTTGTTTAAACCATCTGGCTCCTGGATATGGCAAGTATTATCAAGCACATGTCCCCATCCCAACTGCTATGGCTCTGCGTGATCCATGGTCCCTGACTCCGGGGACCTGGGAGCACATCGCTTCCATCAGTCTGCTCCCTTCTCTGATCTGCCTCTAAGCCACCCTAATGCTCTCTAAGGCAAGAGGTCATTTTCCAGATGGTACAAAGGAATGGTCTACCCCCCTCCGAGAAGCATGATTAATCACCAATAGTGCCACAGCTTCCCTGACATCAGCTCTCATCGAGACTATTGATTATTCACAGGACTAGGTATTTATGGAGCTTTTTTAAGTCCAGAGATTCAAGGACTTGAGAGAATAAAAACCAAAGCAAAACAAAACTAATTTCCCAACACACCCGGCTCTCCTATAGTACAGGGGGTGAGTTCTTGCAAGACCCCACACTGTGGAAAACCCGCACTGTGGTCATTCATGTTTATTGAGCACTTCCTGGGTGCAAAGCACTATACTAAGTATTTAGCACTCTACTAAGCACTTGTCCTCCCCGATTCGTGTGGACAGCTATGTCTTGGGAAGCACAGCATGTAGCATGCAAATTGACTCGCACTGGATTTTTTATGATATTTGTTAAATGCTGAGGTAGAGACAAGCTAATCAGGTTGGACATAGTCCATGTCTCTCATGAGGCTCACATGTCTCTCATGTCTCATGAGAGACTCACAATCCTAATTCCCATTTTAAGAGAAGTGAAATGACTTGCCCAAGGTCACACAGCAGACAAGTGTTCCCTAATTGCTCATGCCCTCCTCCCTTTGCCTGTAACTCCTTCCGGCTTCTCATCCAGCAGACGCTGCTCTCCCCCATCTTGAAGTTCCTTCTGAAACCACATCTCTTCGAGAAGGCCATCCCTGATTGAATCTCTCATCTTCTTATCCTATTTTCCCCTCTGGTGCCACTCCAGGACTTGGGCACTCATTTGTTCATTCACTCATTCATTCAATCCTACTTACTGAGCGCTTACTGTGTGCAAAGCACGTGGGAGAATACAGTACAACAATAAACCGACACATTCCCCACCCATAACAACTCACTCACACCTCAACACAGCACTTGGGTGTTAACATCTTTATAGCTTAGTGCTTCCTCCTAGATTGAAAGCTCCTTGAGAGCAGAGATAAGTCTCTTGTATTTTCCCAATGGCTTGGCACAGTGCTTTGCACAGAGTAAGTGCTCAATAAATGCTCCTGCTCGATTATTTCATAACAATGTTTTAGCCAAAACACTGCTCCAAAAGAAAAACCAAAGAACAGTAGAAAGCCAATTAACCAGGCAACAGTAACTGGAATTGTGCTTGCTCAGAAAATCAAACGTTTGGATAACCAAATAAAATTGGATTAAAAAACCTCAGATAGGTATGAACCCAATGTATTTTGGTTTATGCAAAATAGCCTAGATTTGCATACATGACTAACTGTAGGTTAGTTCCAGTCATTTTGGAGAAGCTGGATTCAAAAGAGACTGGGTTCTCTATCTTTCTTCTGTCCCATTTAAATGTCTTTATCGTTCAGCCCAGGAAAGTTATCCAGATTCCAGTTCCATCCTGAGGGCAAGTTCTGGTCACCATTATACATCTGACATCTTTAATTTAATGATTAAAAACAAAACAAAAAAAAAGATTCCATTTGGATTCCGTTCCACAAGTAACAATTTTCTTAATGGGAAGCATATGCTGCCACCCACTTGTAGATGCCGTGTGTCAGTTCGGGAATCACATCTTAATGATGATATGGTACGGGTGTTATCTTTTTGACAGCGGGTGAGTTAACTGGAAACTCATCTCTCAAGTCTCTGCCTAGTTTAAAATGAACCAGAATAAAAAAATTAAAAATTACTCTTTGGGAAAGTGCATTAAGGGAGAGTCCATTAAAGCCAGTTGGGTTACGACAAACAAAAATGACTTTTTAAGATTCTTCCAGCCCATAACTGGCCCTGTAAATATCTAGGAGATCATGGCTCCTTCCCTCATACCAGGCAGAAGGCTGGCTTGTCCATGTCAATTCAGCTTTTGGGGAAACATTCACACATGCTGGCGACCCAACAAAGTTTTTCATGAAATAAAAAGATGCCACAGAATTTAATTATTATAGGTGAAAGTTTTCACTAGCTTGAAAAAGGTTTCACATTGTTGGGCTGGGTCTTCTCTATCAAAATATTCTTTTTATTTTGCCAAACTTCTGTTTGGTTCAGTTGCATCCCAGCAGCCGAAAAAGAGATTTCCACGGCAAATGTTTGTTCTGCTAGTAAATAGACCCAAGCAGTAACATTTTCTTCAGTTATTTAGCCAGACGGTTCAGCTAAAAGTTTTTGCAAAAGGTTACAAGGGCCAGCTGTTGGAAATTGAGTGGAAATAATACTGCCACAAATTTACACATAATCAACTTTCGATTATCCGCAGCAGATTTTTAAGCTCTCACCAGCTGTGAGCCTGTCTTTCCTCTGACCTTCTCCCAAACTGCAGCCCCACGTTCCACAATAATCCAAAGGAGTAACTCAGTCTTGCTTGCCCTGGGTTTGCTTCCCCCCATCTCCCAGACTGAACTGAGGTTCCCTCACAGTTCGGGCTGTATCCACTCAAATAACCTTATATTTAACTACGGCTCCTCACACAGGGCAAACACTTAATGCCATAATTATCATATCCAGATACCCAAGCACTCTCCCCTGTTCTAGATAATCTAGGCTACTTTCTTGCTCCATTATCTTCGATTCTTGGAATGTAAGAGAAGTACCTTTCTTTCACAAACTCACAGCCCTCCAAGAGAGAGCTCCAGTCCCTCTCCCTAATTTGCAAACCAGGGAAGTGAGACAGAGGGAGCTGGTGGCAGAACTGAGATTTAAAATTCTGAGTCTCCATTGCAAAAATCCATCAAGAGACTACAAATATTTTCCAAAATGGTTGGTCAGCAGAAATGAGACATGCTCACCAAAATGAGTTTTAAAATATTTTCAGGTCATTGCACCACTATGGGGAATCTCAAGCTTAAATATGTCCAAACTGAACCCCTAATTGTCCCCCCCAAATCCTCTCCTCCACCTAACTTTTTCATCACACCATCCTCCTCACACGTGAAGTCTGCAACCTCGGCACTATCCTTGTTTCCTCCCTTTTTTTTTTTTTTTGATCCCATGCCTTGAGACTGTCACCAAAGCTTGCCAGCTTTTCCTCCAGGTCACTTTCAGGATCCACTCCTTCTCCATCCAAAACAACTACCTCATGGGTCCCAGACATTTATCATAGCTCGGCCTGTCTACTGCATCAGATGCTTCCAATCTCTTACCTCATCAGTCCATATTTTACCCTATGCCTGGATAACTTTTCTTGAAATGTCATTCTACATACTTCCCCACCCTTCAAAAACCTCCAATGGTTACCTATTCCTCTTTATATAAGCAGAAACTCCTGACCTTTGGATTTAAGGCATTCAGTGCTCTCCCTCCTAGCCAGTCATATGTACTAATGTACATATGTACACACGTTCTGTGTAAGTATTAATATGTACTAATTTCTCATAACACTTATGTACCTATATATTCATTCATTCAATCAATCGTATTTGAGTGCTTACTGTGGGCAAAGCACTTGGGAGAGTACAATATAACAAGAAACCGACATATTCCTGCCCACAACAAGCTCAGAGTCCAGAGGGGGAGACAGACATTAACAGAGACAGATAAACAAATAAATATACCAGAGGAACCCTTTAATTTAAGCATTCACTCAAGTACTCATCCCCTTTGTCTAGCTTGGCGTAGTGGAAAGAGCAGGGGCTGGTAGTCAGAAGATCATGCATTCTAATCCCGGCTCCCCCACTTGTCTGCTATGTGACCTTAGGAAAGTCATTTCATTTCTCTGGGCCTCAGTTCCCTCATCTGTAAAATGGGGATTGAGACTGTGAGCCCCACATGGGGCAGGGGCTATGTCCAGCACAATTTGCTTGTAACCACCCCAGCATACAGTAAGCACCCTGGCATATAGTAAGTGCTTAACAAATACCATAATTATTATTATTCTGCTATTTTAATGACCATCTCCCTCTCCCCCACTGGATTATAAACTCCTTAAGAGCAGGGATCACATCTCCTAACTCTGCTGTCCTCTGGCAAGCATTTAATACAGAGGTCTGCCCACACTGAGAGCTCCTTTAATACTACTGATTGAGCTGTGGCTAGAATCTTTGAACTGAGAGTAGTGGGAAGGAGAAAGATGCCAAAGGATTTAGCCTTTATCTGGGCTGCTGTTCCTCAATTCGGTCAGTCTGTGGTGTCAAGAACGTTTTATTATTTCTGGGTCTTTATTATGGAAAAGCTCTCACACCAATTGCCTTTTATTGAAAAGCACTTTCTCACTCTAGTGTTTTGAGGTTACAAACCACTGTCTGGTTTTCATTTCTGTAACCAAGAATACATTGAGAACTGGGCATCTAGGAAGCAAACCAGAGCACTGATTCCTACCTTACCATGAAGATGACCTGGAAATAATTCTGGAGAAGTTAGGAGATCAAGCTCTGTGAGATGTCAGGATCCCTTTATCCCCTTAACTTCCTCCTCCCACTAATTCTAATCTTTAATCCATTCAGAGACTTTGATTTCCAAAATACCTTCATTCAACAGTATTTATTGAGCACTTACTATGTGCAGAGCACTGTACTAAGCACTTACCTGACTCTACTGAGTTGACACCTGGGAATCAGATCATTATGTTACCTTTGCTGTATTCCTAAATTTTCGAGACTTGTCAAAAGATAGCAGTGAAGAGAATGGCAGGGACCACCTTCCCCCTACCCTTAATTCCCCCCACCACACACACACACACACACACCCCAGTGAAAAACAGAAGTTCCTTTCCAAAGCTTTCTCTCTTTCTTCCTGTCCTGCTCTGGGGTGTTGAGGGTTGGCCAACACAAAGGAGGCAACCCCTCAGGGTAATGTTTTTCAACCTATTTATTTTCTCCTTCCCCACTTCAAAAGAGTTCTACTTTCTAGGACTACTTTTTGGAGTGCACCTGTCAAGGCAGGGATAATCATGGAAAGGAAATTCTGGAGAGGGGAGGTGGGGACTTTCCATTCCATGATCTGTGGAGACGGGCAGCACAAACATCAGAAAAGCAGAACAAATCTTTGCTAGACTGCCTTCTCACCCCTTTATTCCCTTACTTTTTAAAACCGTTAGCTGCTCCTTCTTAGGAAGAGCGATGGAGTGAATGAGGGGTTATTGCATTTCCTTCTCTCACTCAGCTGGAAGAGCAGGCTGGTGGCAACGGGGTCGGTCCTGGACATGCCACTTGGCATGCTGGGAGGTACCACCATTTATGCTAGATGCCAGTGGAAAAGCAATCAACCAATCAGTAGTATTTACTGAGCGCTTACTGTATGCAGGGCACTGGACAACACAACAATATAACCAACATGATCCCTCCCCAAAATGAGCTTATTTTAAATGAGCTTGGGGGGGCACTCTATGATATTCCAAATAATTGACCTTAGTGTGACATAGGAAAATGCTCTCAGTTCTTAACTGGGCATGTGTCAAGGCAGCTATGCACACAAGTACCAGATCAATAGAATTTTTTTTAGTTCATACCATGTGTTCAAGCACTTGGGGCCAAACAATGAACTAAGTAGACAAGATCCCTGTCCTCAAGGCTTTGCAATATAGCGGGGGCTGGGGGAGAGACCTGGACACTAAAATACATTCCAGACAGGGAGAAACAACAGAGTTTAAAGATATACTCATAAGTGCTACCAGATCGGGTCAGCAGGTACTTAAGGTTGAATTGACTGTCCCTAATGCTGAATATCAAACCAAATTAATAATTTTGGCATTTGGTAAATGCTTATTACTGTGTCAAGCCCTGTTACTAAGCACTGGGGTAGATAAAAAATAAATCAAGTTGGACACAGTATGTCCCACTGGGGGCTCACAGCCCAAGTAGAATGGAGTATAACTTAATCCCCATTTTATAGATGAGGAAATTGAGACACAGAGATATTAAGTGACTTGCCCAAGGTTACACAGCAGGCAAGTGGAAGAGCTGAGATTGGAACCCAAGTCCTCTGACTTCCAGACCCAAGCAGCATGGCTTAGTGGAAAGAACATGGGCTTGGGAGTCAGAGGTCATGGGTTCTAATCCCAGCTGTGCCACTGATCAGCTGTGTGACTTTGGGCAAGTCACTTAACTTCTATGTGCCTCAGTTACTTCATCTGTAAAATGGGGATTAAGACTGTGAGACTCAGGTGGGAAAACCTGATTACCCTGATTTCCTTGTATCTACCCCAGTACTTAGAACAGTGCCTGGAACATAGTAAGTGTTTAACAAATACCATCATTATTATTACTATTACTCTGGATGGAGGGCCAAGATCTGGAGTATTACCTGTAAACTCAAGATACCCATGATCATTCAGGATGTTAGGAGTCCAGCTCCATCACAGGGGCAGATAAAATAGCCTTTTGGGCCAGGAACGTCTCTAACTCTGTTATACTGTACTCTCCCAAGTGCTTAGTACAGTTGTCTGCACAGAGTATGCACTCAAATACGATTCATTTTACTCCCTCTGTATCTGTTGTAGTTCCACCTGCACAGTTAGGGCCATGTTGTGGTTCTCCAAAAATAAAGGAGTTCCTGTGTTCTGAAGTTGTCATCTCTATTGAGAATATTCCCCTTAACTATTTAATTTTACTTGGCTTCCTTATCCAGATATGTATGTGGGACCATGTTAGTGGATCTAGTCTTCTTTTGGTTGGGTGGAATGAAAAAAAAAAGTTGCTGCCAGCCAAGGAAAGAGCGCAGTCCCCTAGGAACAAGGCAGCCCGCCTTCTCAGAGGGGAGCAGGGACAACTGGGTTCTGAAGTATTGCGGGGGACACCAGACAGAAAGGTTGCACCTACTTAAACACTGCCCTTCTGGGTAACGGATTAGTAGTGAGGCAGTTAGTCAGTCAGCCAGCCAAAGTCAGTAAGCACCCTCCTCTCTGAGGAGTTACAAAGTACACACAAGGTTCGGTGTAAACTCCCTGAGGAGTTTACAGTGCAGTGGGGGGATGGGACAAACATGCAAGCAAGCAGAATACACAAGTAGCAAGAAGCACAGAGCCATGAGCAGAAACAACAGAAAAAAATCTCCACATATGGCTTCCAGAGTCGCTGGAGTGACTGAAGTCTGGTGGCATCAAGGTGGACAGAATACAAACCAGGAGAATCTGAGTTCAGTTTTCTAACAACAGGAACAGCAATCGGAGCACAGGTAGCTGGCACCCAGAGTGGGGACCCCTGAGCTTGGCTCCCACAGAGTCCCTTGTCTCTGAAGCCCAACCACCCAAAACAGGTGAGGAAGGCAATTTAAATAGGGAAATTGGTCTAAAAATGGTTCTAGAAAACGAGTGAAAAACCTTTCCATTCCTTAAAAGAGGCAGAAGAGCCTTTTTAGGAGAAAGATCTTGCTAGATTTCATGAATCCACACCTCACTTCTACAAGCTTTTAGAAATGGGCCAGCTACTTGGAGTGAGCTGGACCCTGATTAATTTTCCATTCTTCCTTCTCCACCTGCAGCAGACTAGCTCACATATGAACACCCAGCTCACAAAAAGGAAAAGAAAGGAAAGACAGAGTTTCCTCAATACCCTTAAAACCCTTGCCTAACTTCTCCCAAACCACTCAAGGTGGAGCTCTTTCAAAGGTATTTATCTTTCCATTTGTTAAATCATAAGAGACAGAACTCACATCAAGCCTCTGGCAGGAGCATTCGATTAGATAGGCAGATGTTATTCAAACAACCTGCTGGCAGCTAACCACTGTGCTTCTCAGCCTCTTCTCGGGGCCAATGCGGGGGAATGACCCCCCACAGCTGTTTCATGCTAGACTCCCAATTTCACTCATAAAGCGACTCCATGCACAGAAGCAGGTTGGCCTAGTGGCTAGAGCACAGGACTGGGAACCAGAAAAACCTGGATTTTAATCTTGGCTCCTCCACTTGTCTGCTGTGTGACCTTGGGCAAGCCACTTCACTTCTCTGTGTCTTGGTTATCTCATCTATAAAATGGGGATTGAAACTGTGAGCCTGATGTGGGATAGGTACTATGTTCAACCTGATTTGCTTGTATCCACCCCAGTGCTTAGTATAGTGCCTGACACAAAGTGCTTAACAAATACCACAATTATTACTATTATTATTATTATTACTGTACTATCCCAAACGCTAAGTATGCTACTTTGCACAGAGTAAGAGCTTAGTAAATACCAGTGGTGACTGCCTGCCAATGTGCCAGGCTCTTCCACAGAAAATCTGAATGAAATCCCCGGCAAATCCAATCCCGCAACCACAGCCCATTCCCCTTACCCCAACCTTTAAATGCCCGGTAGAGTCTATCAGTCTTTAGACTGCTTATTTAGAACTCTGTTAAAATCCTCAAATGAAACATGATAGATGTAATTTGCTATTAGTCACCCAGCTCTAAATTAATAATTAAAAGTGTTTAATTGGCAAATATGAAAATCTACAGCAGTTTCTCAAGCATCATTGCATTTTAACTGGCCACAGCCCCATAATGGATTTCATAAGTCGGCTCATGGAGCTAATTCACATTTGAAGTTAATTAGCCTAACGAAGTAAGTGTGACTTACTGAATTCCAGACAGACTTCCTGATGACTCACCCTGCGGGAGAGGAGAGGCCCAAGTGGAATGGGTGGGCCAAGACTGTATCCGGGGAATCTGCCTCCCCTTCACATCATCCAAGGAGGCCTTTCAGGGGTCCTTTCTGGGAAAGACATTTTGACTCCATAAGGTGTCTTTGAGCCGGGGCTCCTGCTGACATCTAGGCCTAACCCCTGTTCTTCATGGGGTGCGATTCCGAGAGGCATTGTGTACGGAACACTGTGGTGTACACACTCTGTACAGAGAACACTGCCACCGACACACACCCTTTCTTGAGGGCTCAGGGGGAGTGGCTAAAGTGCCACTTCACAGCAAGCTCCTTAGTCCTCATTGCGCCACACACAACCTGCTGCTTAGAATCGCTCCCTGGCCCTTCCACCTCTCCGATTGCCAGATAATTTCACACAAGGTACTTCTCCAATAATCAAAGGTCTTTATTGAGCACTTACTGTGTGGGGACCACTCTACTAATTGCTTGGAAGAGTACAGTAAAATTAGTAGACAAGATCCCTGTCTTCAGGGATCTCACAATATGGGCTGAGGTGAAGAGACAGACATTCAAATAAGTTACAGGTAGGAGGAACCAGAAAAGTGCAAAGATAGGCCTATCAGTCGACCAAATTTATTGAGCGCTTGCTTTGTGCAGAACACCGCACTAGGTGCCTGGGAGAGTGCAATATAACAGATTTGGTAGGCATGTTTCCTGCCCACAAGGAGCGTATAGTCTAGAGGGGGAGAGAGATGTGAAAATAAATTATTGATATGAACATAAGTGCTGTGGGGCTGAGGGAGGGGTGAATAAAGGGAACAAATCCAAGGGCAGTGCAGAAGGGAGAGGAAGTAGGGGAAATGAGGGCTTAGTAAGGGAAGGCCTCTTGGAGATGTGCTTTTAACAAAGCTTGGAAGGTGGAGAGAGTGATCAGATACGATGAGGGAGGGAGCCACGGGCCAGAGACAGGATGTGGGCAAGAGGTCAGCAGTGAGATAGACGATATCAAGGTACAGTGAGAAGGCTGGAATTCAAGAAGCAAAGTGTGTGGGTTAGGCTGTAGTTGGAAATCAGCAAGGTAAGATAGGAGGAGGCAAGGCGATTAAGTGCTTTAAACCTGATGATAAGGAGTTTGATGCAGAGGTGGATGGGTAATCCCTTGTGAGATGGGAGGATGGTGGTGCTGATGGAAAAATCATGGGGAGGACAGGTTTTGGGTGGGAAGATGAGAACTTGTGTTTTGGATGTTAAGTTTGAGATGTCAGTGGGACATCCAAGTAGAGATGTCCTGCAGGCAAGAGGAAATACAAGACTGCAAAGAGAGAGATCAGGGCTGGAGATGTAGATTTGGAAATCATCTGCAGAGATGATAGATGAAGCCAAAAGATAATAGTTAAGAGCAAATGAGTTCTCCAAGGTAGTGAATGAGTTTTCCGCAATAGCAGGTGTAGATGAAAAATAGAAGGGGACCCAGAACTGAGCCCAGAAGGACTCCCGCAGTTAGGGGGTGGGAGGGACAGAAGTTGGGGAAAAACACTGAAAAGGGAGAGTTAGGAGGAGAACCAAGAGAGGACAATGTCAGTGAAGCCAAGGTCAGATCATGTTTCCAGGAGAAGAAGTGGGTCAAAAGTGTCAAAGGCAGCTTGAGAGGTTGAGAAGGATTAGGATGGAATAGAGACCGCTGGATCTGGCAACAAGGAGGACAGTTTCAGTGAAAACAAGGGGGTGGAAGTCAGATCGGAGAGGGTGAAGGAGAGAAATGGAGTATATAAATCCAAGTGATGAGGCTTGCACTTTCCACCAATTAATCTTGCCTTCAACATCCCCTTCATAATGATACTTATTGAGTGCTCACACGGCATTGTACTAAGCACTTGGAGAGCACACTAAAACACATTTGGGAGGCAGGTTCCCTGCCCACAGCGAGCTCACAGTCTACAGGCTGCCCTTCTAGTATGGGGTTTTGATGTTGCTTTTTCTCCCCAAGAGTTTGGAAGTCCTAGTCTGCTCTTGGTTTTATCTAGCACCTTTCTTAGTCTGTCTCGAGCTCAGTTTTAGGCACCAGGCACATAACTGACTTTAACGACACTGCCTCAGGGTGGATCTTGACACATGGGCTCTTAAGATGCCGACTTTCCATTTTGAAGGTGGAGCGAAAAGGGAGTGGGGGTTCTTGCGGTAGGGGAGCAAGTGGGGTGGAGGCATCAAAATGACAGACAAGCTATACTTGGTGGGTTTCCCTTTGACTTGACTAGAAAAGTCAAAGACCTGGGAATCTAGACCCAAAAACAATGGCTTCAAAGCAACACCTCTCATTGGCCCACACATAGGCATCTAGGACTCTGCCGTGTTGGATTTTCCTACATATGGGTACTCCTGAGTGTGTTTGCACATGCCAAGTATATGTGTGCCCTGATTATGAGTCCAGAAGGACCTGGCAAGGGCAAATGATGACATTTCCCCCTGAAATGCCACAGCATCAAACATGGGAAACCAACAATTATGCTCCCTGGCAGTTTATGAGTTCAATGTGATCCAGAATGGAAAAACTTGGGAACTTCTGACTTGGGTCTCCTTGGAAAAATAAAAACAACACTACAGGCAACTTAAAGGCACATTACCCATGAGATTAAAACTTAAATGGCAGGGCCACCGACCTGGCACTGCAAACTCAACTTTTAATCAAGGTACTAATAAACATAGATATTAACTTTCCCTTAGGTTGGAATAACTGAAAATATTAGAAAAGCTGCCAGTTCTTGACTCTCCAAAATCATAGGCTGAGATAATTGAAAATTGTTAAGTACAGTACACTTCTTTGGTATTTATACTTGTGTTCTTGCACTATTATGAATTCTAATTACAAAAGGAAGGAAGGTAGGAAAGGCTAATTCTTCAGCAAAATAAAAATACCCATTTGGGAAATATTTGTGAAAAATAAAAAAAATTATTTATCAAAATCCACAAATCTTCCAAAATCCTCATTTGTGGTATTGCATTATTACAAAGTCTAATTACAACAGGAAAGAAGGTCAGGAAGGGGAAATTTTCAGATGGAGAAATAACAACACCCACTTCAAAATCCACAGATCTTCTAAAACCCTCATTTTAAACCAACGGTTCCAATCTCCTCCCAGACCAAATTATCAGAATTGACAATGCAGAGTAAAACAGACTTAGGTTTCATGTCCTTTCATTTCCCCACCCACCCTGTGGTGGAGATGTTAATGAACAGGGAAATGGCAAAAGGCGCAGACAGCAAGAGGAGAACCGAAGAGAAGCCAGTTTGGGTCTGAACAACCTACACACAGAACAAGCAGCCCGTGAAAAATGTGGACGACTAGATGATTTTTCCCCTTTCTGTTTCTTCTCCCAATCCCTTCCCTGCATAACCAATTCACTGTTTATGTTATTTATTTTCTTTTTACACTTAAGTTTCAGGAGGACAATTAAATTAATTAGTTTCACTTTGTGACACTACCATTTTCTGTTTTCCTACTTAGGATTTTCACATCTATCAGAGACCCTTTAAAGAAAAAAAGGTGATATATAAATCTTCCTTCTCTAAGTAAAAATTTTAGACAGGCTAAGAAAATCCCACATTCTCCCTCTGACATACAGGGTATTACCAATGCCATGTAACTGTACGGTTAATGAAATCTGCCATTTACTGCCTGCAACCCCTCTCCTCCCCCACCCCACAAACACACACACAAACACACACAAACACACACACACACACACACTCACTCATATGCACCAGGTTAGCTGGGAGGATTAATCAGATAGGATCAAAACTTGGCCTAATAACCATCTAACGATAACAATGATCACAAGGAATTAAGTACTTTCTCATAGAGTTACTGAGGCTGAGTACCTCTTCCAACATCTGTAAGACACCTTAAAAATACAGACATTTTCCCCCATCCCCTGAAAAAACAAAGAGGGAAAAACTACTTTCCACTGCTCATTAAATGACTTTCTAAAAGCATAAGATCACTGAAAATAGGAAAGGATCAAAGGAAGGCAATAAAGCCACATGTGTATATAGAAATCAGAGCGGTGGTTACTACATGGGGCAGGATGAGGTGATAAGATAGTCAAAATGGGGGGAGACTGTGGAAACTTTTTTGTATGGATGGCAGAACGGACTGTACTGGTTCTAAAACATAACTAGGCAGTAATTACCATGAAGTCATGACAATACACTGAGTCATCTACGGTTCTGGACCGAAATAGCAGCTAACCCTTTTTTACTACAGTCTGGAACGTTTAAGCTCAGCAGCATACCAAACCTAGCAATTTGTCAAATGTATAACCCACTACTCTAACAAAATGCATACGCCATGTCACAATAAAATATAAATTAGTGAGATCACTTACGTGCTAGGTTAATAAAAATCGTGTTCTGGACCAGTTAAATAAGCTATTTAAAAATTTTGCAGTGAAGGGAAATGTCACATAAAAAAATACAAAGTCTTGGAAAGGCTGCGCACATCAAATTGATAGCTAAACAAGTACAAACGCTTTTACAATTTTTGAGATTTCTATTGTTAATGGTGTTTAAGTGTTCTGTTCTACAACACATAAGACAGATCGCCTTTAAACTGGTAGTTACTAAGGCTAGAAAGTCTGAAGGACTCCCACCAACCAGATGGTTAAACCATAAGAAATGTTTGGACAGTTAGCTGCACAACACTGATGAACCAAGTAAAATAAGCTGCAAGCAGGAAACCCAAAATAAACGTAAAGTAATTGTTTCAAACAGGGTGACCAGTGAATTTGATTGCCTTGTTCCAAGTCCCGCCACCTCATCCAAAAACATCTCTCTCCCTGACTTCCTCCGAACTTCTTTAGCCCGGGCTCACATCTGTGCAGTTCCTAAGTGGAGTATGTCTATTTTTAATTATCCAAGAGGAAAACTTTCCAAGTTACAAAATTTAACAATAATGAAAATCAACACTTACAGAAAGTAACTGCCAAGAATAGGAAGGTCATTAAGAGGCTAGAGGAGACAAATGAAACCATTTAACATAGCTTCCTTAAGCCAGCATTAGCAATACTTTTAATTAAACGGACAGGACCCGTTCCCCAGCCATCGGTTAGACTTCCTGAAAGCTGTGGACTTATGGAAAAATTTATCAGGGCATTTATTTCCACTCCCTGAGGTATATTCATTTGCTTCCAATTCCTTTGCAGGGAGACTGAACACAAAGCAGCATTCCTGGAAGGGAGCAGCTACTCGGTCTTCAGAAGGAGCGGTCTTTTCCCACTTCTGACACAGGTCATCACACGCACGACTTTAACGCAGAGCAACAGCCAAGTCTCCAAATTAGTCAGCTATAAAGTAACCAGAATGCCTGTATTTAACACACAGCGAGGATCTATTACAGCAGCAGGGGATGCCAACACAATACTTGAATCACAGAAAAGCACACCACAATCAGGATACAGAAAACACCACTAGAAACTCATTATGGAAAAAGACTGGAAGCTAAAGCTCTAAAAAGACTCAGCGATTAAAACCATGATTCTACTTGACCCTCAAAAACAAAGTTGGTCAGAGAAGGAAAATATAACAAATTTAGAAAAAGAAAAGTTTACCACCAGGGACACAACTAATGGAAAAAAAAAGGCAGGGGGAGAGAAAAATCTGCATTATTAACTTGAAGTTCAGAAGAAACCTTCCCAAATTAATTTGCGAAAAAGAACTTTTAGCACAAATGAATCAGTGAATTAATCATTTTTATTGAATGCTTACTGTGTGTAGAGCACTGTACTAAGCACTTGGAAGAATATAATAGAGTGGGTGGACACGTCCTCTGTCCACAATGCACTTACAGTCTAGAGAGACCTAGAAAAGAGATCTAATGGCAACAAAGATTAGGATTTGATTAGCCTGAACCAAGAGGGGCCTTCTTATAGCTTGGTGACCTGTTCCAGAGTGAGACTGATGCTAGGGTAAGTGATGGGATTCCATTCACCTTAGGTTTATCCAACATCACATCTCCATCCAAAACCTCTTCCTGAAGGGCCTGTTTTTAAAACAGAAACTCCACACCATCCCTTCCTTCTCAGCCTATGATCTCTCCCAGAAACACAGTTGTGTAATAAGAGTTAAGTCATGGAGGAGTTAAAGCTATCTGTAGGGATTGTGAGGAAACTGGAGTTCTAGATAGCTACCACACTGCTTTAGGAAAACAGCAAGGAACCAAATATAAAAACGTAAGAATGCTAACACGAGTATTATTAATATTTCGTTATAAGAAAACGGTGTCTCACATTCCCAAGACAATCAATATTGACTCTTTAAAATGAAGCCCACTAAAACTATAGCTATCAGCTCTTCCACAGGAAAAGGGTCTTTTTAACAGATGGCCTTCAAATACAGATTCTTGATGATGTAAAGTCTACACTTCACACTAAAAAAATTCAGCCTTTTCAGCAGGGACTCTTCCAGCAGAAAAGGTTTTCTAGGCAAGTTTCACTAAGGAAACAGAGAGAAGTGGTTCAGTGAGCTAACACAGAAAACTGAGGACTGCAAACTCTAATCTAATATTGAGCCTGTGAAAAATCTTCTCTATGAACCCCAAAATCCTTACCTTCCTGTTACCTCAGTTTCCTCCTCCTCCTCTCTTTCTACTTCAGACAAAAGACCAAAAAGTGCTTTTGTGCACCTAGGCCACATGTTTATAGCCAAGGTGGAAGGGCAATTCACAATCCAGGTAAAAGGCATCTCATGCTCAGCAAAATCACTCTGTTTGTTCCTCTTCAATTCATCCCGGTGCCCTCTAAGGCCAAAGGAGAGGGTCCCTACCTAATCACACATGAAGAGACAGACAGAATTGTAATCCTCTCCCTGCTTAGAGCCTTAGAGCTCTCAACTCCTGCAGTGGGAGGGAGGTGCAGGAAACTGGGCAGGGGCTAGTTAGGGCTGGGAGTGGGGAGGAAGAAGGACAAAGAAGAATTGGAGCAAGCAAGTCCTTCAATGGGAGTTGAGTGACTTAGCAGGAATCCAGTCCAGGTTCCTAGGGTGCTTGGTTTCTATTTTTTTTATAGCATTTGTTTAGTGCTTACTATGTGTCAGATGCCATACTAAACCCTGGGGTAGGAATGAATGCCCACTCATGATGACAGTATGTACCGTGATAGTGCCAAACCTGTCCTCATCTATCCAGGCCGAAAGAGACCTCCACAGAATTGATGAAAATGACATGTTTATTGTGGGATTGATTAGGAGACATGGGCCAGGGGGTGGAGGAGAGGGGAGAGAAATACTGACCAGGGATGGCAGTGTGTGTTGGGGGCCGTTAGCGGGTTCAGGGACAGAGTGAAAATAGTACAGAAGGACAGTGGGGGAGGTACAGAGCATCATCATTGAGGTATTTAAGAGTTTACTATATGCCGAGAACTGTACTAAGCATTAAGGTAGATACAACAAAGTCAGATTGGACACAGTCCCTGCTCCGCATGGGGATGCAGGGAAAAAGCAAGGTTGGGGGAGAAAAGTTGGATGAGTTTTTGAAGGGGAAGGAAAAAACAAAACCCAGTCACTGGTATCCTAAAAGATCTTTCCTCAGTCTGACTTCTGAAAACTCTCAGGATTTTGATTGGTGGCAGCAGCTACCCCACTATCAGCAGAAACACACCTGGGGAGGAATTCAGAAAGTAAACCCAGAAGACTAGCTTTGGCACACCCCCAAACACAAAGGGTGTGTAAATAAAAGATGTTAGACTTGTCAATCTGACACCTTATGCTGGCAGTACATTTCACATCCCTCTCCTCACCCCTCCCTCAAAAAAAAGCCAGAGTGAAAGACAGGGACAGACAGAAGAGAGATGGAGACAGGCAATAGTGAGATAGGCAGAGACAAACTCCAAGTATTCCAGGAAAAGGAATATTTGCCTGCTCTTATCAGGTCTGTGTAACACCCCGTCATTCCGGGAGAGTACATTGGGGTTGGAGGTCATCTACAAATCAACAAGAATCTTCTGAGTAAACGGTTTCACAAGTTTTCATCACAACTGGGGCCAAACTGGGGCCACGCTGGCTGAAATTAGCATGACAGACCCGGAACTGGGCAGTGACTCACCGGCACCACAGGCTTACGAACTCAATTTTTATATTTTCCTGCTAAGTGCATTTTTTTGGTGCCATGTCTCTCTTGTTTATATATGCTACCTCATATCATCACTCTACTCAAGTAACAATGAGATGAAGGGAAGTAAAGCAAGGGGGAAAATAGGAATGCACCAGGTATCCGGTACACTGAACTGTAAAATCCATTCACTGTGGGGGGAACTTAAGGAAATTATTTTTGAGTCAACATTTCTCTCTCTCTCACACACACACCCCTTTACATTCTGGGACAAAGAACAGAGATTTTAACCCTATTGGCTCTGCCCAGGATACTGGGCATGACCCACAGTCTTACCATTGGGGATTTTTTTTTTTACAATAAAACATGTTTATGCAGACTGGGTAAGAACCAGAGCTCTCACCACTCAAAGCTGAACAACCACAAGGGATGTGTACTGATACAGCTTGTTCTTCACTGGTGGCATTCAACACCCCAGTCTGTTAAGACTCGGGCTCAGAACATATCATTTGTGGGGAAGGCCTGTCACTGCAGGCATTAAGATGGGACCCCCCCCCCCCCCCCACTCCCCTAGATGAGAAGGTGGCTGGAAGACACGGGACACAAAGGGAAACGTTTCTATGGCTGGAATTCCCAAATGGGGATCCTGGATCTGATCGGGCTCCCGTGGGAGGGCCTGGGTAAGGCTATGGATCTTCCAGGTCCCTGCCTGAAGCATCCCAGGTTCTCAGGAAGGCGGCTGCTTCCTTCTTAGCTCGGCTGGGAGGGGAAGACAAGGAGTGAGATGAGAAGGGGAGGATGGAGAGGGAATCCCGCCCTCATGAGTCTCCCTGAAAACCATCCTCCTTTCTGCGGGAACAGCTAACAGGGGGAGCAAGGGGGGAACCAGGGAGGGGGAGGAAGGCTGGCGGCAGGTTAAGAATGGGAGAGGAGGGCTTGGGGGAAAAGAAAGGTGGAATCTTGGGGGGCCAGGAGCTAGAAGGATGGGCGTGCATGGTTTGGAGCTATTTTTTCAGGGGGGGTCGGGTGGGGGGTGGGGGCAACAGGTAGCCTGCCCCTTCTAACCTTGTCTTGTTTTTCTGTCTCCCCCGTTTGGACTGTGAGCCCTTTATTGGGCAGGGATTGTCTCTGTTGCCCAATTGTGCATTCCAAGCGCTTAGTCCAGTGCTCTGCACAGAGTAAGCGCTCGATAAATACGCTTGAATGAAGGAGCCTCAGAGGGCGAGATGGGGGCAGATGCTGGATGATCCTGCCCTTCCACGACAAGGCCCCCCCCCCCGCCCCCCACAGCCCCACAGCCGGCGAGGGGCTGGCAGGGCTCCCTCGCAGTGCCGGGGGGTAGTGCGGATGCTGCCGCGCCGTCCCTTCCCGCCGAGCGGCCACTCACCTCCGCCCGCGGACCGGACGGGACGGGACGGGACGGGACCGGGACCCTCGGGGCCGGGGCCGCCCCCGCCTCCGGCTCCTCCTCCTCCGGCCGTTGTCCGGTCCGGGCCCGAGGCCGAGGCCGAGGCCGAGCCCGCCGTCGCTCGGGCCGAGGGCCCCGCACCGGCTGCGGCGGAGCCTGCTGCAGCTCCTGCAACTCCCCTGGCTCCTGCAGCTCCTCCTGCAGCTCCCCTGGCTCCTGCAGCTCCTCCTGCAGCTCCTCCTGCAGCTCCCCTGGCTCCTGCAGCTGCTCTGCTGCCGGATGCCAGTTGCCCTCCGCCCCGGCCGGCTCCCAATTGCAGAGTCCCCGCCGACGGCGGCGGAGGCGTCCTAGGCTCCCGACCGCTCCATGCTCGGGGGGGTGGGGGTGGGGGTGGGGGTCGGGGCTCCGGCAGCTGCAGCCCCGGCGCACGTGCTGCCCCCGCTCCGGGTTCCCGCCCCGGTTCCTGTTCCTGTTGGCGCTCAATCGCGGGCTGACTCCGGCCGCCTCCTCCTCCTCCTCCTCCACTACCTGGCGCGGGGAAGGGAGGAGAAGCAGGGGCGGGAGCCTGACCCCGGCGGGTCCCGGGCTGGGGGAGGGACGGCTAGTTATGCTGCAGCTCCGGGCGAGCTCGGCGCTGCAGGGAGGCTTCCTCCGTGCACCCCGAGCGTTGGGGGCAGCGTTGGGGGCAGCGTTGGGGGCAGCGTTGGGGGCAGCGTTGGGGGCAGCGTTGGGGGCATTCCCGCACTCGGGCCGGAGGAGGAGGAGGAGGAAGAGGGAGGAGGAGGAGGAGGAGGAGGAGGAAGCAAGGCGAGCCCGTGGCGCCCCCCTGTGGCCGGCCGGGGACGCGGCGGCGGGTAGAGTGGAAGTGGCCCGGGCCGGCCCGACCCCCCGCGGCCCCACTCGTTGCCCGCCCAACCGACCCCCCGCTCCACCGCTCAGCGACTTACCTGCCTCGGCTCCTTGGCCCAGCACAGGTCCGCCCACCGGGACAGAGAGAGGGAGAGAGGAAAGGGGGGAGAGGGGAAAGGAAAGAGAAGATTAAGGGAAAGAGAGAAGGGAGACAGAAGAGAAAGGGAGAATTGGAGACAGAAGAGGGGAGAAAGGGGACAAAAAGAGAAGATTAAGGGAAAGAGAGAAGGGGGGGGAGACAGAAGAAAATGGGGAGAGACAGAAGAGAAAGAGGGGAGAGACAAAAGAGAAAGGCGAGAGAGTCAGAGGAGAAAGGGAGAATAGAGAGACAGAGAGGAGGGGAGAGAGGGGACAAAGAGAAGAGAAGGGAGACAGAAGAGAAAGGGGAGAGAGACAAGAGAAAGGGAAGAGACAGGAGAGAAAGAGGGGAGAGACAACAAGGGAGACTAGAGAGAGAGAGAGGAGGGGAGAGAGGGGAAAGGGGACAAAGAGAAAAGATTAAGGGAAAGAGAGAAGGGAGACAGAAGAGAAAGGGGAGAGAGACAAGAGAAAGGGGAGAGACAAAAGAGAGAAGAGAGAGAGAGGAGGGGAGAGAGGGAAAAGGAAACAGAAAGAGAAGATTGGGGGAAAGAGAAGGGAGAGAGACAGAAAAGAAAGGGCAGAGAGAGAATAGGAGAGACAGAGAGGAGGGGAGAGAGGGGAAAGGAGACAGAAAGAGAAGATGAAGGGGGAGAGAGAAGGGAGAGAGACGGAAGAGAAAGGGGACAGAGAGAGAAGATTAAGGGAAGGAGAGTGAAGAGAAGGGAGAGAGACAGGAGAGAATGGAAAGAGACAGAAGAGAAAGGGGAGAGAGCAAGAGAGAAGGGAGAGAGACAGAAGAGAAAGGGAGAGGGGAGGGAGAGAAGGGGCTAGAGAGGGGAGGGAGGAGGAGGAGAGAGATTTCTGGGAGAGAGAGAGAGAACGCACTGGCTAGCTGGAGGGCTAGCTGCTGGCTGCCTCTCTCTCTCTGTCTCTCTCTCAGCCCTGTGGGCCCCAGCTCTGAACATCCCCTGTTCTTCCCCGCGGAAGGGAGAAGTTGCCTTTTGGTGGGTGTGGTTTCCCTTGGCTTCACGGTTTTACGATTCGAATTCAAATAGCCGCCGTCCTCAGACTTACCACACGATCGGTTGGCTGAAAAAAAAACCCCGGTACCTTGGGTCGATCTAGTGTAACCTGGGATCAATATTCTCATAGGAGTATGTTGGAGGTGGGGGCTTGATGCCTGAGGCCAGACTGGGTACCCTGTTTTTCACCCACAATTGTGCACTCGAACGGCAATGAGGGGGATGGCACCTATATTGAGTCATTCGTTCATTCAATCGTATTTACTGAGCCCTTAACTGTGTGCAGAGCACTGTCCTAAGCGTTTGGAAAGTCCATTTCAGAGTAATATGTATATTTCCTCTGGCGGAGGCTTTTAAAATTGTTTTGCAGTGGCTTCCGTGCCCCTCCCTCACCCCCTTGAAGCGGGTTAAGACAAAACCTAGGTGCTGTTCTCTCCTGGTTATCTGCCTTCTCTGGCAGATACTTCTCAGCATCTCTCACCAATTCTTCCTCTACTTCCCACCCGCTAACTGTGCGTGACTCTTCCCCTTCTGCCTTACCTGGGGGATCTACAAGCCCACAACCTTGGTGTCATCCAATAATAATCCAATACTAAGTTAAATAAAACCACAAAATTCTTTCACTTAAGAAAGTGGTAGGATTTAGGAGAAGAAAAGTTAAAAGAGCACTCTGCTCTCTCATTCAACCCACACAACCAATCCGTCACCAACACCTGCCCATCTCACCTTCATAACCGCCAAGATCCACCCTTTCCTCTCCATCCAAACCGCTACCTTGTTAGTACAGTCCCTCATCCTATCCCAACTGGATTACTACATCAGTCTCCTTTCTGGCCTCCCAACCTCCTGTCTCTCCCCACTTCTAGTCCATACTTCACTCCGCTGCCCGGATTATCTTTCTACAGAAACGCTCAGGGCATGTCACCCCCTCCTCAAAAATCTCCAGTGGTTGCCCATCAACCTTCATATCAAGTGAAAACTCCTCACTTATTGGTTTTAAAGCTCTCCACCCCTTTGCCCTCTCCTACCCCACCTCCCTTCTCTCCTTCTCCATCCCATGCCGCACACTCTGCTCCTCTACCGCTAACCTTCTCACTGGGCCTCGTTCTCACCTATCCCACCATTGACCCCTGGCCCACAACCTACCTCTGGCCTGGAAAGCCCTCCCTCTTCACATCCGCCAAATAATCACACTTCCCCCCCTTAAAAGCCCTACCGAAAGCTCACCTCCTCCAGGAGGCCTTCCCAGACTGAGTCCCCCTTTTCTTCTGCTCCTCCCCACCCCCCCTTGGCCCGGCTCCCTCCCTCTGCTCTATCCTTTCCCCCGCCCCATTGGCAGTTGTGTATATATGTACATATTTATTATTTTATTATTCTATTTATTAAAGATGTGTGTATATATCTATAATTCTATTTATATTAACGCTATTGATGCCTCTGCACTTGTTTTGTTTTGTTGTCTGTCTCCCACCCCTTCTAGATTGTGAGCCCATTGTTGGGCAGGGATTATCTCTATTTGTTGCCTAATTGTACTTTCCAAGTGCACAGTGCAGTGCTCTGCACACAGTAAGCGCTCAATAAATATGATTACTACAGTCCGACCTGTCCACTTGGCTCCTCTAACTCCAACCAACTCTCTGTTCCACATTTTTGTCTATCTCACCACCAGCCTCTTACCTACGTCCTCCCTCTGGCCTGGAACTCCTTTCCCCCAACCCCCAAATTTCCGACAGACCACCACTCTCCCCACCTTCAAAGCCCTCATAAAATCACACTTCCTCCAGGAGATGTGACTAACCTATTTCCTGACTAACCCATTTCCTCATTCTTATTCGCCCTCCCTTGTGTGTCATCCATGCACTTGGATCAGTACCCTTTAAGCACTTTGATATTCACCCCCCCCCCGGCCATTATTTATGTACCTATCCATCTGTAATTTATATTAATGCCTGCCTCTCCTTTAGTCTACAAGCTCCTTCTGGTCAGGAATCATGTGCAACACCTCTACTCTAACTCTCCTAACGGCTTAGTTCAGTCCTCTGCTTAGTAAGCCCTCAAGAGAAGCAATATGGCATAGTGGATAGAGCATGAGCTTACTATGTGCCAGGCACTGTACTAAGTACTGGGGTTGGTACAAGCAAATTGGGTTGGACGTAGTAAGTAGTCCCTGTCCCACGTGAGGTTCACAGTCTTAATCCCCATTTTATAGATGAGGTAACTGAGGCACAGAGAAGTGAAGTGACTTGCCCAATGTAACACAGCAGGCAAGTGGCACAGCGGGAATTAGAACCCATGACCTTCTGACTCGCAGGCCTGTGCTCTATCCACTCTGCCATGCTGCTTCTATAAACTTTCATCCTCCCCCAAATACTCTGCACACAGCAAGCACTCAATAAATACCATTAATTGATAGATTCCTGTACCCACCTTCCTCCTTGAAGCTCTCCCAACCATTTTGCTGCTCCTCCGGGAAAGTAGCATGATGGATGTTGACTGGTCAGAAACTACTGATGCAAGCAGGAGTTTTCAGTCACAACCAATATCCATGCTGGATCACTGGATCCTCCCTTTTTATCTGAGTATAAAGGTTTATATTTATCTTCCATTTATCTGTTTTTAAATGTGTGTAAACCAAAGCTTATACTTTTCACTTAAAGAAAAACTAGGTTAAGTACATTTAGTTGAGGTCTGTGGCTTTGTCGGAAAAATCCAATACTAAGTTAAATAAAAGTGCAAAATTCTTTTGCTTAAGAAAGTGGTAGGATTTAGGAGAGGCACATTCCTCCTTGCCCCTCCCTTGTCCTCCCACTGATTTTTGCTGCAACATCCTGCTGACCACAGGATGGTCTGTGGTCAGATGGTCCGACCACAGAGTAATTGCCTGGGAAGCCAGAGCCAGGGCCTCCTATAAGGTGAGGCCCCCTTGCAGCTGATGGAGTAACTTGGGTTGGGCTTCCTTGTTTCTATACAGTTGCATATTGTAACTATAAAACTATAGCATGGCCTAGTGGATTCAGCACAGGCTTGGAGTCAGAAGGACCTGGGTTCTTAATCACAGCTCCACCACTGTGATTACGATGAGGTAACTGAGGCCCAGAGCAGTGAAGTGACTTGCCCAAGGTTACACAGCAGACAAGTGGTGGAGCCAGGACTAGAGGTACTTCTGATTCCCAGGCCTGTGCTCTATCCACTAGGACACACTACTTCTCTGCTGTGTGAGTCACTTCACTGCTCTGTTCCTCAGTTACCTCATCTGTAAGATGGCGATTAAGACTGTGAGCCCCATGGGGGACATGGTCTGTGTCCAACCTAATTAATTTGTATATACCCCAGTGCTTAGTACAATGCCTGGCACATAGTAAGCACTTAAATACCCTTAAAAAAAATCTGAGTTACATGATCTGAGTATCGCCAACAGAAGTCTAAATCCATTTTGAAAGTATGGCATGTCTTGAAATTGAGTCTCGGGGTCCCCGTTTTTGAACCATAAATTTTGCCTGGGTTACTACACCGTTCGGACCACCCCCTGTCACACTTCCAGTAGAAGCCCAGTGCTCCATGGTCATGTCTATTGCTTCTAGGATGCTATGCTGAATGCAGAGCAGAGAGAAGGTATCGGGCATTGAGGGAATGAATTTCACCTGTTGGAAGTCAGACGAAATGTGCCACAAAGAGCAGAGCCTGACCTGCCACTCTGATGATCCTCCGAATGCACAAGAGTCAGACTTCTGTTCAGGATGGCAACCTGCTCTGGATCGGGGGAAAGATGGAGTCAGCCACAGTGAGCGGGATCCTGGGCTGCCATTTTGGGAGAGAATTTCACAAAGTGCCCTGCTGACAAACACAGGGAGGACTCTGGGACAGTGCCAGCTCCTTGTCCAACTCTTTGTGGCAGATTCAGAAAAATCACTAGAAGAAAGCCAAAGTGCCTCTGGAGGGAGTAGCAAGAGAAGACTGGTTGAATTCAAGTTCCCTCCCCATTCCACTGGACTACTAATTGTACTTTCCAAGCGCTTAGTACAGTGCTCTGCATGCAGTAAGAGATCAATAAATACGATTGAATGAATTAAAGACTTGATCGGGTGGCAGGCTATCTTCATATTTCTCAAACATTGCTCTTGGAATCAAATAATGAAGGACTGTATTCTCTCACCAAAGAAAACTTTGGAAACAAAAGAAATCGAAGGATTCATCCATTTTCGGTTTATTTTCAAATCTACCTACTCAGTTTTCTAATGTGCCAATTATTGTATTTGAAACAGAAGAGGATCATAATTTTAAAAGCCTAATGAAGAAAACTAAAAAGACAGGATACTTTGTAAAAAACAAATGTCTACATGAAATTAAATTTCATCATATTACAGTTCTACTGTTAAGCTTTATGGTATCTATTCCTAATTATTAAAAAAAATAAATCAAGGTTAATGTATATTATTTACAGTACAATGTAAGTCTATAAAAAGGGTGTGCAAAGTGAACTGTAAAAGTAACGTTATTTGTTTAGAAAACAAGCTGCCTTTGTTTATACTTCCTTATTCTTACTATAAATTGGATACATATACTATTTAAAAATAACACTTTTTAAATAGTAAAATATACAGCTAACAGATTCCTGAGAATAACAAAAATATCTTTAAAATATATGTGGCTGTTTGAAGTACAAAATATTAAATTTAAAGAATAGCATGACTGCAAAATTACTCGAGGCTTTACAAAGAGTACAAAACAGTTTGCATTTTCAGAGTGCATAATTATCCATTAGTGCAAACAAAAATCTTTCAAATTTTCATAGATACAAATCTCAGAGATTTGCAGAGGTACGCAAAACATGAAATTTCTTCAACGTCATACGAATTGAGCCCAGTTCTCGATTAATCTTTTCCAAGCGATCTTCCAAGGCTTCCTTAATTAAAAAATGGAAAAAAATATTGAGTTAGAATTGGACCATTAAGTTCTGAGGTTTTCCACTGAAACTTTTGTTTCTTGTTTGGTTTTAAGTGTAACTTTCCATTAGTTCCGAAACAATTAACCACAAACTTTAAAATTAAAAGTGAGTTCAATTTTAATTTCTGCATAAGTATGCTCCGAGTTCATCTGCATTACTCTAAGGGGGCATATCTTAACCTGGGAGGTATAATTATTGTTGTTTAAAAAGAAGGACTGCTCATATTTTACACACACACAAAATAGCTATTTCCAACCCAACTTCATGACTACATAAACTAGGGAGCAGCTCCTTTAATTTCATTGTAATGAAATTTCACTGAAACAGAACAGCACAGAATGCAACTGAATAGAGCCCCGTCTATTTTGTTATAACTGATCTCATTATAATGGATTTCAATATGCATTTGGCTTGGACTCCACTTAATGAAGAATAATGCGGCACTTACTTTTTAAAATCATTCTTGTGAGATATAGCAAATAATCAATCCCTGAAAAGTTTACTGGTGCTCCATGTCAAAAATAAATTATAGGTTACGTAACAAAGAAAGTGACATTTAACGGCAGATTTCCCGCTGCACCCCCAATCTCTGGTCAGACTGGCCACTCTCTGGCAAGCAGGCCGAAAGAAGCATATGCGGCCATGGGTTCTGGAGCTGTCGCCACCAGGACTCGGGGGTCAACAGAGGGCAGC
Source organism: Ornithorhynchus anatinus (assembly GCF_004115215.2). Lineage (NCBI taxonomy): Eukaryota > Metazoa > Chordata > Mammalia > Monotremata > Ornithorhynchidae > Ornithorhynchus > Ornithorhynchus anatinus. The sequence continues at coordinate 17,070,627 of NC_041729.1, read as the reverse complement.
TGAGGACAGACAAGGATATCTTCATCCCCACTCTCCACCGCCACGGAGAAGAGTCACCTTGCTAGGGAGATGAGTGGGTAAAAACAGATCTATCCAATTTTTAGAACAGTAAACTTACCCTCTTGTTGCAGTTTGGACCTAGGAGAGCCCTTTTTGGAGTGGGAAGGGGCCTGAGTACAGTCCCAACTGCTTTTCTTGTGGCTGCTGCATTTCCTTTTTCTGAGTTTTCCCCCTTTATTTTTTTTCCCCCCTTAGGAATCTCTTCTCTCTGCCCTCACACCTCCTTTTAATTTGTGAGCCGCCCCGCTGTGGGTCGGGAACCATAGCTACCAATATTTTTGTACCTTTCGCCAGCATTTGCTACAGTGCTTTGCATGTGGTATGTGCTTGAAAAATTTGAAATAACAGTGAGTTAAATTACCATTTACAAATCAACTTCAATTTTCATGTTTATCATCTGTATCATCTAAGAGTTTAAATTGAGCTCCAGATAGCTAAATCTAACAATTGGAAAGAACTCCAGCACTTAGTAATGCAAGTCTGCATATTAAATACAAACAAATGCAGAACGTTTCATCAGGGTTGGTCTGTCTTCTCAAGAGAATAACTAAATTTCTCTGACAGACCAAAGAAGGAAATAGTGGGATAGAAACTGTATATTACAGCTTATAATATGCTAAGAGATGAAAGATGAGCCTGAGACCACCCAGGACTTCAGCATGTTTCGTGGGTCCACCTAGGGTGCTGGGTTTCTGCTAATTCTGTTGTAGTGTGCTTTCTTAAGCGTTCAGAACAGTGCTCTGCACATAGCAAGTGCTCAATAATTACCACTGAATGATCGAACTCTAGGATCTCCCAGTTTCCATCTGAGGGTGAATTTCAAAAAAAGACTCAAATCAACTCTTTCTAGAGCCAGAAGGAACTTAACGTGGCCCAGCAATTTTTAATGGCAGAAGTGCCAACTTAAGAGGCTAATTTTCTTCTATAACAATATTGCAAAGTAGAATACTGAAGACAAAATGGAAAAAGGATTTAAATTTCAATATTGAGAAAATTCCAGAAGTGCCTGCTGGTCACGCAATACCCACAAGTCCCTGCTCAATTAATGGAAGAGCATCATTGTTCATCACAGAGCTACAGTAATTGGAAAATGTGTAGCAATGTCAAGTGCCTATTGAATAAGGAAGGAATTAAAAGATACACTAAAAACTAAGGGGCTGAGTGGAGGAGGGAACCTAAAGATTGGTTTGAGGCATAATTGAGTGAGAAATATTGTAACTTCAAAAGGCAAGATCTCAATCTAGCCCCCACACTTTGCTCCTCTACTGCAAACCTACTCCCTGAACCTTGTTCTCGCGGCCAACTTCTCACCCACGTCCTGCCTCTGGCCTGAAATGCCCTCCCCATTCATACTGGACAATCACTCTCCCCAAATTCAAAGCCTTACTGAGGCACACCTCCTCCAAGACGCCTTCCCCAACTGGGCCCACATTTCTTCTTCTCCCACTCCCTTCTGCGTCACCCTTACACTTGGGTTTGCACCCTTTATTCACCCTTCCCCCAGCCCCAGGGTACTTATGTACGTATCCATAATTTATTTATTTTTATATCTATATATATGTATATATAATGGTATTTGTTAAGTGCTTACTATGTTCCAGGCAATGTACTAGTTACAGGATAGACACAAGATTGTGAGGTTGTACAATCCCTATCCCACAAAGGGCTCAAGTTTTAATCCTCATTTTATAAATGAAGTAACTAAGGCTCAAAGAAGATAAGTGACTTGCCCAAGGTTACACAGCAGACAAGTGGCAGAGTTACAATTAGAACCCAGGTCCTTCTGACTCCCAGGCCTGGTCTCTCTCCACTAGGCCATGCTGCTTTTCTATCTTTCTGTCCCCTCCCCTTCGGGACTGTAAACCCACTGTCGGCAGTAAACATGTCTACCAACTCTATTACACTGTACTCTCCTAAGCGTTTAGTACAGTGCTGTCTGAACACAGTAAGTGCTCGATAAATATGACTGATTTCTCAAAACCTAAATTATTTTAAACAGCAAAAGAGCATCAACCATTCCTCAAAATAAAGCGGAAAATAATTATAAAGGAAAATCATTCTTGAGGACATAGATAATAATACCTGCCATTCCTTGAAGTCACTTTCTTTGAAGGCTGAAATGATTGGTAAATTCAGTCATTAAGTAAAGCATGTAGGAAGATCAATTTGGAGTTAACTAAACCAAAAATGTTCAGTAGAAAAATGAACCATGAGCCTTTTATATTAAGCCTCTAAAGAGAGTCAAACGTGGAAATTTTACCTGGTTTAATCTTGTTTGCAAGGTCATTCTTCCTCCAGTACAAGGCATTCGGCTTAGAGCTGCTTCAATCTGTTAAAACACCCACATGCAGATCTTAAGATTTTTAAATTATTTTAATCAAAGCAGTTAAACCTAAATTTAGCTTGGGACTAAAATATACACATTTGCATCTAGTATTCTCTAGCCCAATTTGTGTCTCAGTACAATCCACTACATATTCTATTATTGCTGTTAGGACCTTCCTAAGAGAATTTCCAAGCAGGAATATAATAATCATTAGAAGAATTTTAAGTGAACTACTTCAGGGCAATAAGCCTGGACTCAATCTTTGTTCACCCTTTCGGTCACAAGAACTAAATTCCAACAGAAAAGAAGAAATTGGGAACTTTTTTTTACCTGTTGTTTTTCTTGAATAAGCTCATCGAAAAGCCTCTCAGTTTCAGCTAGTGTCCTAATTCTTGCCGTGTACTCGAAATCTTCACCATATGGTGTAACTGATAGAGATGTACATTCATCGTTGGGAACCGACATAGTCTCCTCCCAGGCTGACCCCACAGATCCTCTTGTCATTCTGCTAGGGAATGGTCCAGCACAAAAGCTATGCTTCACCTGGTTATCCTTGTTTGAAAGTTTATTTTCTATTAGAAGGAAAAAGGGCTGATTAATTAACAATCCTTGATGAAACACTGTATATTTTATGTGGGTGTATGTACACAAATATACATGAGATACCTAAAATATAACCCCCTAAATTACATATTGAGGGAAAATACAATAGATAATTTTCTGTGTTTAACTTCTCTGCCTACCTTTTGGATTATGAGCACTTCTTGCGACCAGGACTGTCTCTAATCTAATTATTTTGATTCCACCCCGGTTTTCGGCACATAGTATATCCTTATTAAATACCATAACTAGCTAAATCACATAAGTGTTCTTAATCGATCAATCGTACTTATTGAGCGCTCACTGAGTGCAGAGCACTGTACTAAGAGCTTGAGAGAGTATGACACAAAAGAGTTGGTAGACACATTTCCCGTCCACCAAAAACTCACAGCCTAGAGGGGGAGACAGACATTAATAAATTACGGATATGTACATAAGTGCCTGTGGGGCTGAGGGAGGGATGAATAAAGGGCACAAATCAGGATGATACAAAAGTACAATATAATGAAGAAATATAATTTTGAAATTGGAAACAATTCTAATCCGCAAAGAACGGAAGCCAAAAGCATCATTCAAAAATATTTAAATACCTTCTTCATCACTGAAAGAAAGGAACTGCAATCGTTTTCTTGGACTGCTCTGTTGAATTGAAGACACAGGAACACTATCCAAATCATCCAAGAGTACATCAAATCTACTGAAGGAAGAAAGTCACTTTTAAAGAAAAAAAAACTAGACTTTACATATGTCCCCCACCCTATCTCCTCTTAAAAGTAAACTGGTCCAATTCAACCAATACTATTAGTAGTTTTGCCCCTAAGCATTGCTTAAAAAAACAGCAAAAGACTGTACATTGTATAAATACAGTGAAATTCAGTACAAGATTAGTTCTTTCGTTTTGTCATACATACTCCTCTATATTAATTATAAAGTCTCCCTTTATCATGCATATTGCAACAAAATAACTCTAAAAAATAGAGAAATCTATAAAATCCAATCTTTGACAGTAAATGGATTCTAAATGAAAGTACAACATGAGTAATGGATTTTATTCAAATTTTGGAAACTCTTACCGAGTTACACTGCTTTCGTTTTGGCTAAGCAGATGGCTGAATCCTGGGGAGAGATTCTCTTTTGGAGATCGCTTTGGGCTATAAGTCGCGGTCACTGGTGAAAGCATTATCTCCCTTTTTGCTGTAAAATAGAAGAGGGAGAATTTTTTCTACATGCTCTAGAAATTTGGCCCAAATATTTTTCTTTGGGAAGAAAGCACCAAAATGGAGTTTCAGTAGCTTGGTTAATTGGGGAGTTAATGAGCCTCTACTATGTGAGTTTTAACTGAAAACAGTGAATGGCAGGAGAATAAACACCTAAGCTTGGAAAAGGTACACTGAAAGAGATTTTTAGAGCACAGCTACTCTTCTCACCACGAAAAAGCCAATATGAGCCCTAGAGCTCCAAGCGGGAAACCACATTACTGAGAAATTTTTAATTCTCCCATCCCTTCTGTTTTTCAGCCAGACTCACAGCCAAAAGTCAATTGTTTTGGGATCTTTTTCAGTATGATAGTGGGAAGCAATTATTCACATGATAAAATTTCACAACCCAATACGGAATTGATTTTGGAGGTTTCAGAAACCTACCATAAAATGCTGAAACTGAATTCCCAGGAGCAGACCTTATAACTCCACAACTTCTTAACTGTTAAAAAAAATACTGATCTGAGGCTTTAAGGATATGAAAAGTTGTATTGTACTCTCCCCCAAGCACTTAGTATAGTGCTCTGCACATAGTAAGCACTCAATACCCTTAATTGATTGATTAAAACAGGCCCCTTCAATTTGCAAATCTCTTTTAAAGGCCTATGAAAACTTGTAGGAAAAAAATGTCAACATTCGATTAAGCAACTGCTTTTTTCTTTTTTATAAAATTATTAGTAGTATTGGTTTCATGACAGTATGGTCATGAAAAGCAGCATGGCCTAGTGGGTACGGTACGGGCCTGGGAGTCAGAAGGACCGAGGTTCTAATTCCCACTCTGCCACTTGTCTGCTGAGTTACCTAGGGAAAATCACTTAACTTCTCTGTGCCTTCGTTTCCTCATCTGTCAAATGGGGAGTAAGATTGTGAGCCCCATGTGGGACCGGGGCTGTACCCAACCTGATTTGCTTGTATCCACCCCAGCACTTAGTAGAGTGCCTGGCGCATAGTAACTGCTTAAGAAATACCACAGTTTCATTATTATTATTATTTACTATTAACATGGTTCTTGTTGAATACCAATTTTATACCTTTTGGAGCCTGTTTAATCTTTGCTAGAAATCAAAATCTTCAAATATACCAACTCTCAATTACCTCCAGAGTGGGCTCTAGTCTTTCTCTGGGTAAAGAGGAGGATCGTTGTTCTGCCCTATGTCTCGGTTTCCCACAGCCCCCTGGACAATAAAAGCACTAAGCTGGGGCCAAGACCCCACTTCCCGAGCTCCGCAGGAGGCAGCAGGATAACCAGAGCTGTCCCCATACCCTCTGGCCCAAAATCATAATAATTAGAAGAATGGCATTTGTTAAGCATTGACTATGTGGCAGGCACTGTACTAAGCACTGTGGTAGATACAAGATCTATAATTCTATTTATCTATTTTGACGCTATTGATGCCTGCCTCCTTGTTTTGTTTTGTTGTCTGTCTCCCCCTTCTAGACTGTGAGCCCATTGTTGGGTAGGTATCGTCTCTATCTGTTGCCAAATTGTACTTTCCAAGAGCTCAGAACAGTGCTCTGCACACAGTAAGTGTTCAATAAATACGACTGAATGAAATTGGTTTGGATACAGGCCCTGTCCCACATGGAGCTCACAGTCAAACTCCATTTTATAGATAAGGAAACTGAGGCTCAAAAAGGTTAAGTAACTTGCCCAAGGACACATAGCAGACAAGTGGTGGAGCCGGGATTAGAACTCAGGTCCTCTGACTTGCAGGCCGTGGCTCTTTCCACTAGGACACACTGCTCCTGGTTCTCACATTTGTGAAGGGCCGGTGGCTTATTTTCACCACATTTACAATTCATGAGAAGGTTTTAGGCAGCTTCTATTCAAAGGCTCTTCATCTGGAACCACAAGGTTCTCAAAGACTGCTCCATCCAGGCAGTGCTTCACTTCGTGTTTTACTGATATTTTTAACTTGAATTTTAACATTTTAAAAAGCACTGATTGGGTTATATTCCTCCTGTTCTATGTGTAGCTTCTCTCCCACTTAGATTTTGAATTTTTTGAGGGCTAAGGACTTGTCTTAATTGAATTTCGAATCTTTACCTCAGTGATCAGTGATTTGCACAACTCTACACACTTAAGAAACGGTAGTGGTAATAATAACTGGGTACTTCAGCTTACCCCTGATCTCATTGTCATTTTGGGGGAGGGGCTAGGGCCAGTCCTGGGCTCAAACAGTGACCCAGTTGCCCACTGTACTAAGCACTGGGATAAATACAAGACAATCAGGTCAGACACAGTCCCAGTCCCTCATGGGGCTCACTGTCTAAGCAGGAGGGAGAACAGTTATCTCCCCCCCTCCTCACATTTTACCAGTGACAAAACTGAGATACCAAAAAGGTATATGACTACCCCAAAGACACAGAGAAGGTGAGTGGCATAGCCGGAATTAGAAACCAGTTCCAACTCCCAGGCCCATGCTCTTTTCAGTAGGACACGCTGCTTCTCATGGAACTGATCTCAATCAATCATGGTATTTACTGAGTGCATACTATGTGCAGAGCACTGTACTAAGCACTTGGGAGAATAAATACAACAGAATTAGCAGACGTTCCCAGATGATAATGAACTTACAGTCTCAAAGCACATACACTGCTGATTTACTTAGGTATATCAGATGCAGACCACAATTAGCTTCCTTGTGAATCTAAAAAGCATACACATTTTACTCTTACTTGGAGTATTAGGTTTTCTGTTTGAAGGCGGAAGAGATGATGATCTCTGTGCAGCCGATGACGTGAACCTCTTTGGCCTATGTTGGTCTTTACCTTTCTCTGGGGACCGAGTGACATTGAATGGTGATTCAGCAAAGCCAACACTGTGCCGGCTATTTAATGCTTCTGTAATTTAAAAGAGAAACAATGCTTTTCTAGGTTTGCTGTGACTTCATTAATAAATGTAATGCAACTTTTCCCATGTGCTACTCCCCCTGAACCTATTCTTCTCCATATTTAGGTCGTTCTGATTTGTTACGCAGCAAAATTAACTTGTGAGAAAAGGAGAAAAGGAAATGCTATAAAGAGAACATATTTCAAGTGAAGATATATAACAAATGCATTCAGGTCCACTGCCTAGAAATAGAAGAGAAATTTTTTTCAAGAGTTGCTTTAAAAAAAAAAAAGGAATGTTCTGATCTGGCCTACAATAAAAGTCTCCTTTAAAGATGGAACAGAAGAGTGAAGAGTGCTTATCAAATGAGGAAGAGATTTAACTGAAAACACAGCAGGAAGCAAACGGAAATAGCGAATGGATAATTGAGCTAATATTTCTGCCTTGCATAAAGATGCTTACTACCAAAGAGAAGTAAATCATCATTACTATTAGTATCTCAAAATTATATTTACCAATATAAATTGTCCTTCATACTTCCTTAGAAATACTAAAAAATACAAGCTGAAATAGAAAATCTTTATAAAAGTATCCAGAAGAATGATATTCAAGAATCACTAATAACAATTCAAACTACTCTTTTTTATGGTATTTTTTAAGCACTTACTATTGGTCAAATATTCTAAGTACAGCAGTATTACAAGTTAATCAGACCGGAGACACTCTGACCCACATGGGGCTCTAAGTCTAAGTAGGAGGGAGAACAGGTACTGAATCCCCATTTTGTAGTTGAGGAAACAGAGGCACAGAGAAGTTAAGTCACTTGCCCAAATTCACACAGCAGGCGAGTGGCAGATGCGGGACTGGAACCTAGGTCCTCTGGCTCCCAGCCCCATGCTCTTTCCATTAGGTCATTCTGCTTCCCTTACAAGAGCTAAAATTAATTTAATTTTCATATCACCTCTATGAGGAGGGCAAAGCAAGTGTCTGCATGATTAGTGAACCAATTCTGGATGAGGAGACCAGAACCTGGGGATCCATGAAAATCTCATCATTACAAAATTGAGGCCGATGCCCAAATCATTTCCTTTTAAATGTCTTTAACTGCAATGGAAGAAGGTATTGCTTTCCATGACATCCTTCTTGCATGCTCTAGGGATCATATGAGATTGCAGAGCAGGAAATGCAACCCTGCTCTACATAGATCCCAGGACCCCCTGAGCTGGAAGTTCCTCTGGGCCAGAGAGGAGCCTCTGGAGTTCACACAGGGTCAGATAGCTTTAGTCTCTGCAGCTCTGTTATTTATGACCACGTGGTCTTGGAGCATTCTAAATGGGACCACAGGGGAAAGAGCAGAGTAATTGTCAAACCCTAGGTGACTGTCCTTAACTACTACCATGAAATTCAATAAAATCCATGTTAGCCTGAGCTCAACTGTTGTAAACAATGGGATTGAAAATACACTATGGAAAAGGTGAGTTAGTCAGGATTTTGAAAATAAAAATAAAATAAAATAGACCTTTTTTAAAAATGGAAGCAGTCATAATGGAATTGCATTTGTTTTACCCTCAGCTTTTTTTAATGGCTTCCCAAGTGCCTTTGGGCAAATCATTTTACCTAACTTTTCATTAATGAGGCACAAAGTTGGATATGTTATATTAGACCCAAAGAAGAAAACGAAAGCTTCCCCTACCATTATACAATGGAAACAGTGTGTGAAAGAGGGTTTCAGTTTCCCCTATTCATAAAATAGACTTTTTCACTGCAGTACCATGATTTAATTTCACTTTATGCATTTGCTAGGACAGGTAAACAGTACAGCAGGTTGGGAAAAAAAAGGAGATACAAGTAGATACCATCTGCTGCTTAACATCTGTTGAATTTTCAGGCTTATTTTCAACTGAGGAAGGAGGCAATGGGGACCTGTGTTACTACTCGTAATTTAGCATGGTTTGCCTTGAAACCATCAACTTGGAATTGTTCTGGATGCGCTCGTTGTGGGCACGGAATGTGCCTACCAACTCCGTTACATTGTACTCTCCCAAGCCTTTAGTAGATTGCTCTGCACACCCAATTGATTTATTCCTTGTGAGTGTGCCTGGGAGTCAGCACAGCTGGGACTAGACGGTAAACTCATTGTGGGCAGGGAATGTCTCATTGTTGTATTGTACTCTCCTAAACTCTTAGTACAGTGCTCTGCACACAGTAAGCACTCAAAAAATATGATTGAAAGAATGAACTGAGAGGTGGAGAAGCAACGTGACCTAGGAGATAGAGCACTGGCGTGGGAATCAGAGGACATGGATTCTAATCCCGGCTCTATCACTTGCCTGCTCGGTGACCTTGGGCAAGTCGCTTCGTTTCTCTGTGCCTTAGTTATCTCATTTTTAAACTGGTGACTAAGACTGAGAGCTCCATGTGGGACAGGGATTGACTTGACTAGCTTGTGTCTACCACAATGTTTAGTACAGTGCCTGGAACATAGTAAGTACTTAAATACCATTTTAAAAAAAGTTAATGTGCAGGAGTATTGACAGGCATCTCCCTCAACCTCTCTCCTCCCCTTCACCACAGAACACCCTGGTCACTGGGATCATCTAGACCAACAACAGGGATAGGAAGCAGGAAATATTCTCAGTTAATGAGGTCTGGAGTAGTCAGGGCAATGGATTCCTGAGAAGGACCCAATTTTAATTCAACTCTATCACAGATTTGGGTATTCAGGACTCAAAGACCCAGATTAGGGGCAGTTATGGCTAAAATCTAAATTTCCCAGGAGAAATTTCATTGGGAATATAGATCACCTGTGAAGAATTTTAATTATGAAGAAAAAAAAACCAGTAACTCTAACAAGAAAAAAAATCTAAGTTAATACTAAGTTTAAAATATAGTTACTTACTGATTGATTGGTCCTCTTTCTCAGTCTGTGTGCCCCAATTTTTAAATGCTCTTCCTTCATCAAATTCTTTCAAAGCTTTCATAATTGGTGTATCTGAGGTCTCCTTTTCTTTCTTTGCCATTAAAGTTGTGCGGTCACCTTCACATGAGAAATCCTTTTCCGGAGGAGAATGGTACCTTCAATGTTATTTGTAAAGCATGTGACAAAACTAAAATCATTACTATGAAAACAATACATTGGGGGTCAATCAACAATTACATTAAAATACAACATTTTACAATCTATTGACAGGGACTGTCTCTATGTGTTGCTGAATTATACTTTCCAAGCGCTTAGTACAGTGCTCTGAACACAGAAAGGGCTCAATAAATACGATTGAATGAGTTGAATCTTATCAATGTCAACAGATTCTTACTCCCACATGTCATCTTCAGACATGTTATAGAATATAGGGACTAGGATTGGATCTATCACAGGGTCCTGCTTTGCTTAAAATATGATAAAGTGTCAGACCCTGTGGAACTTAATGCTGTCCTATTATTATTGAGCATTTACTATGGGCAAAGCATTGTATTAAGTGCTTGCAAGAGTACTATGTAGCAACAGACAGACACATTCCCTGCCCACATTCAGCTCACAGTCTGGCTGAGAATCAAATAATAAGCTTAATGTTGAACTTATTCAACCCTGACTCGACCAACTATCCCCATTATACTCCTTGTGGGCAGGGATTATGTCTACCTGCTCTACTGTTGGGTACTCCCCCAAGCACTTAGGTCAGTGCTCTGCACACAGTAAGTGCTCAATAAATGCCACTGATTGACTGACCAAGAGTAGACAAGAGACCTCTTTCTGAAAGACACCTGAGAAAGAGGGAAAAATGGAAACAGGGGGCTGAATGACAATAAGACCAAAGTGATCCTGCCAGTTGTCCTCCAGCCTACATGCTGGTGCATTTCTTAATTTGTTTTCCCCCCAAGACAGCAGCAACAAATCTATGTCCCTCTTTTGGACTGCTCTCAATATTGATGGTGATGATTCTTTGCTACTGCTTTGTGTATCTATGCAAATGGAAGGGTCCACTGCCTATGTAGCAGAATCTGGTGACAGCATTAAGTTCCATAGGCACTCGGTGTTGATGGTGATGATTTTGAAAGCACAATGAAGTACAGTCTCCATCATCTGGAGAGCAGTGGCCTGTTGAAAGATCACTGCAGCAGACAGGTCTGCCCTGGCAGGCAACATATGGAAGAAAGGAGGGAGGCATCAAGAAAATCAGGCTCTCTAGAGGCCAGCTTTAAAAACCAAGACAGGCTGTTTATAGGGCACAACATAAGCACAGTAAGGACCTACACTTGCCTGTCCTTCTCTTCCTCCTTTGTTTCCTCTTCCACTGAGGCAGGAGGGAAACAGACTTTCAGAGATGCTCCCATGAGTGATGGTGATAGCAACAGACACTTCCCTCCTAATTCCTCTGGTTTTCCCTTCCTTCCCACTCTGTAGATAGTGGGTTTGAGGCAGGTGGAAGGAGGCCCAACAAAGAGGATTCCTGTGTATTCGTGGTGGATTCTTACTCCCAGATACCACTTCTCCCACAGACACATTTACAAAGAGTCATGCACATTTATGACCAGATAAAATTTGGCACAGTTTACATACACAGAGAGAAATATTTTAAAAAAACAGAAATAAATGCATAAAGTGGACTTGCTTCCTAAAGACTTTGATTGAAATATTTACAAAATATTTTTAAATTCTCCAAAAGGTCAGCATCCCCAACAGATTTACATTTTTGAGTAAACTACCACCACCAAAAACTCCTGGAATGAAATTCTCCAGATGCCAAAGTTTACTCCCATGCAGTATCTTAAGAACTATGAGATGGGTATTAATTATACCAGACTAGTAGAGGACCACTTCATAGACTCCTGCAAGTACTGTGTATTCACTGATGCAATGCTCTAAACCATCCCAAAGTGACTCCAAAGAATTAATACTCCTCCCAGACTAACGGCTAGATTAAATTTTGACTCTGGGAGAATTGGGCTATATAAAAACCATTTCAGTATTAGCTCTACAGCTTTTTTGAATTCACTAGAGAAAATAAGATATAGAATGCAAATTATAAATGACTTATTGTTGTTGCTATAGCACCGATTATAGATATTTTAAATCTCATTAAAATTAAGGTATACTACATCCAAGATTTACTCAAATTTCAATTAACATTAAACCAAATTTTCTTTCCCCTTCATTTAAAAAAAATCATGACATTAGAATGGGAAGCAGCATGGCTTAGTGGAAAGAGCACGGGCTTGGGAGTCAGAGGTCACGGGTTCTAATCCCAACTCCACCACTTGTTAGCTGTGTGACTTTAGGCAAGACACTTAACTTCTCTGGGCCTCAGTTACCTCATCTGTAAAGCAGGGATTAAGACTGTGAGCCCCATGTGGGACAACCTGATCACCTTATATCCACCCCAGCACTTAGAACAGTGCTTGGCACATAGTAAGCAATTAACAAATACCATCATTATTTATTTTTTTAGAAGGCAGTGTTGATTTACAGAGAATGCTGTTTCCACTGAATCAGTCAATGGTATTTATTGAGCACTTGCAGTGTGCAGAGCATTGTATGTCCCCCTTTAGACAGCTGCCTCCCCCAGCCAGACTGTGAGCTGAATGTGGGCAGGGAATGTGTCTGTCTGTTGCTACATAGTACTCTTGCAAGCACTTAATACAATGCTTTGCCCATAGTAAATGCTCAATAAATACGACTGACTGAATGAATATAATAGATTAAAATGTTAAAAATAAAATATCAGTTAATACAACACTGATTATTTTAATCCATAAGAAATGTCAAACAAAACAGACTATAGCCATACTAATACTATCCAATTTTTCATGACACATAGAACTGTTTCAAAGTAGCTTTTCATACCATATATAGTGAAGAATAAATCCTGTTCTCCTCGCAAAAGCCTAAATTTTTAAGCAGATGATCTCATAGAAGTACTGTAACTTCATTATTACATTCCTCTCAGACAAAAACAAATTTCATTATAATAACCACAGGTGATTACCCCATTTAATCTGCATTTAGCATCTTCAATCTTATATCATTGACCTTCTAAAATTTAGTGGTACTACCAGATTTTTGCCAAATAATTTTATTTGATCCTTTAATTATTGCTGAAATCTAACAAAAATGCTAATGGACAAGAGCAATCAATATCCTGTAATCAAATACTTTTATCAAGATGATAAATAGTATCATCCAATTGCTTGACAAAAATGAAATACATTAACTTACTTGAAATTTGATGTTCTCAAATGACCTTTGGTATTATGTCGGAGTTTGGACATACTTTCGTGTTCAACTTGCTTGACTTGGACTTCAAGTTTTGAAATTGTTCTAATTCAAAAGTAATAATAAATTACAAGTACATCTCCAATGGACACTCATTTCTTGAATTCATTTATCTCAAAAATGTACCCATAGAGAAGGGAATAGGGAGTATTTCAATACATCTGATCATCCACTCATCTTTTCCCTTACTATTAAACTGCAAATGAGAAATTGTGAGTAAAAGAGGAAGAAGAATACAAAATCAAATTTGGCTATTAATTTCTTAAAAGAACCCTTTAAAGGCTCAATTTTGGGTGAAATGAAACATTAGTAAAGTTTCTGAGAATGCTCAATCTATTTAAAAAGATTCTTTCAGAATTTTAAATTTTAAACTAATTCAATGTATTTTTAAAATGCCTGTGCATCCTAAGGCTAAATGCCTTAGATGCAATTAGAGAAAAACAGAAAAACACAAAAAAATTAACATTCTTTTAAAAAAATTATAGATTCTCAAAAGCTGTACTATGCAAATTTTGATAAGAACAAACTGAATCTCTGGTTTCATTTAGCCTGATTAGAGGGAGTGAGAGGAGACTTAATAGCTATATATTATAAATGACAATAAAAAACTTACTTTTCCTATTAAGAAAAGCAACAGACGATGGACTTAATTTACAACAGAAAATATTTAGATCTGCTATTAGGAATACCCTTCTGATCAGTAAAACGGGTATATAGCTAACCCTCCGGAACAGTCGGACTGCAGTGCTAATTGGAAGTAGGAAGGTGGATTCAGGGAGCTCCCAGTCACTCTTTCAACACTAGCATTTTCTGACATCAGGACCGGGATAAGGTGGGAGTGGGAGTGAATCCCTTCCTCGTGCTGGTGAGCAAAGGATGGGCAGACTCCACCATCTCCAAGTTTAGAACACTGGCATGGCTGTGGTGATTTCTCCCCAAGGTCTGTTTACCTGGAATCTTGAAGTACCCAGAGACTGTATCCCTCTGACCCCCTTCACCAAGTACTTTATATAAATTTTAACTGGCTTTCACTGTTGATGGAATTACATTCCTCATCTTCTACTCATCTGCCTTTGCCAACTTAAATCGTGAATGCTTTCAGGGCTAGGGACTGACTCTGAATATATTTTGTACGTTTACCCCCAGCATTTTGTAGAGTGCTTTGCATATTGTAAACATACATAATAATTTTGTTAGTAATAATAGTAACAAACTGCATCCATACTGATGAGAACCCTAATCCTAACCAGTTAATATGGTACATTAGTTAATATGGTACATCTCACTAATAATTTCATCTTTATTGGCTGTGGGGCGTAGTTCAGCCTATTGTAAAATTTTTTAGTTTTGGGGTTTTTTTTTAAGCATAGGTGTTCTATGAGTGGATGTCTTCTTTTGGAGTCATATGTGCCCTAAACTTAACCTTAGCTTCCAGGAGCTAGTACTTATCTACCTGTTCTGACTGTATCTTTAAATCTACCAATAGGGTGGATGAAGATTCAGGTATTCTAGCTCAGCTATACAGCTTCAAAACTGAATTCCAGGATAGCTCAAACACTCTCTGCTTTAAGGCAAAACCTGTGTTTCTTTTGCAGAAGTGGAATAACAGAGAGGAAGTACAGGATAAGTAAGGGGCCAAGTCATCACAAATTTTGGATTATGGGTCCTAATTAATGAGGCTTAACTGCAATTGGAAAGAGAAGAAAAATATTCTTGTAATTACTCCCATTAACATATAAATAAAACCAAAGCCATTTTTGATAAACCTGAAAAAATCTCAGGGCAACATTCAGCACATACATTTAATATATGACTATACAATTACGGTACAGTTCCACTACTAAAACAGGATAGGAGGTTAGTTTTGTATTTTACCTTTTCAAATCAGAAATTTGAGTATGTGCATCGAACAATTTATTCTCAGTTGCACTGAGTGTATCCTATAAAAACCAAGAAGTCAGGTTACCATGGAGGAACAAAATGGTGAGCAGTACAATACTAATTTAAAATATTACAGCACATAAACTGAGGGAACTTCAATTTGCCCAAGTAAAGCACAGGCTTGTACAATTATTGCGTCGATTTAGGTCAATCCAGAGAGTTAAATTAGACCATTTAGACTCCCCCAAATGATTACTCTGCCTGAATTATGAAATTGGCTATAAATTAGGCCCCAAATTCACATCATTTTATAACCCTCAGCTTTGCTTTGGTTGGATGGAAACAATTTAACTTGAAAATAAGCACAGTAAACATAAACTTGAATAAACCTTAGAGCCTGGACTTTCCTTTATATTACCCCCATAAAGCATACTCAAATCTGTACCTCTATTAAAATTCAAACTTGAATTAGCAAATAAGTATCAGAGGAGAGATTATAAACCCATGAAATGAATGGTGTACTTTGTAAGTATGCATTTTTTTTTTCAAAATTCAGATTTTTATACAAAATGTAAAGGGATAGCTACCTTCACTCTTTCATGTTCTCTTCCAAGGGATTCGTATTCTCCTAGGAGCTTAAAAACATTACACTGTACCATAAATGTGATTATAAAACACTGGAAAATGCATTTTAAACTTCTCTTTAAAACTGATACATAAAATTCAAATTCATGTATGACAAATAGATCACTTATCACGACAGCTTTTCGTCTTCACATTAAACTTCACATATCCATTTTTTCAAAATGTATTCATTTTGTGATAGAATTAGTTAATAGAATAATGAATCCTTAGTAACCTAAGAATTTGAAATCAACCAAACTTCAAAGTAAATTTCTTGAAGGATTTTCTCTGAGATGGTAGGAAGAACATGAACATGGGAAGCAGTGCGACCTAGTGCAAAAGCAAGGCCTGGGAGTTTGCTGTGAGACCTTGGGAAAGTTGCTTGGCTTCTCTTTGCCTCATCTGGAAAATGGGGGTTCGATACCTGTTCTCTCTCCCTCAGACGGTGAACCCCATGTGGGACACAGACTGGATCCAACCTGATTATCTTGCATTTACATACTAGTGCTTAACATAAGTGCTTAACAATTACCACAATTATTACTGTCATTAATTATGTATTTAATTCTTATTCGTCATTTTATTCTGAATTGTTTTATTCATCAAATTGTATCTACTTTCACCTCCATTAGATCATAACTCCCTGAGGGCAGAGATCATGTCTTTTATTTCTTTCATATGTTCCCCAAGCACCTAATACAGTCTTTTGCAGTAGTAGTAATATACTTGTTGAGCTCCCACTGAGGTGCAGTGTATTGTTAGTGCTAGGAAAAGCACTACAGAAGTAAGAGACTCACTCTAACAGGGGAGCCATGCATACCAATATTTATAAAGAAAGTAATCAGAATAATCAATGGTACTTATTGAGTACTTTCTATGTGCACAGCACTATACTAAGCTGTTGCGAGAGTACGATAGTTAGCAGACACATTCCCTGCCCACTGTGAACTAGGATACTTGAATGTACAAATAAAATATATTTATACATGAGGGCTGAGGATGGGAATAAATATATACATGAGTACTAGGATTAAGTGGTACAGGCTTGGAAGAGGTGGTGGGATTTTGGAAGGGCTTTGAACTACTGTGGTCTGCTGGATTTGGGAAAGGAGAGAGCGGCTTTCAGCTAGCATTCAATAAATAGTTGATACTAATACTGATAAATTAAGGACCAGTACCTTTTCAAATTTTAGGGACAAACAAACCAGACAACACAAAAAAAAATTTGAGCTCTCTATGAAAGACTAATGTCCTCCATGATAATAAAAATATTCTTGTTTGTATTTTATTTTAGTAGATGATCAATAAAGATGGTAAAACTACCAAGACTATAAGGTGAAAAATTATTTGCAAGTCCCATGGCTCAACAGGATGATTGGCTTAGAATCTAGCCTTACACTGGAGGAAAGAATAAAGAGAAGAACTATATGAGCAGAATTAGAATCCACAAATTTAAGGCAAAAGGCTATGCTTTGGAGAAATCAAATTCAATTCAGAAGACAGCATTGTCAAAAAAGTAAATTTCAGATAAATGTAAATACTTTTAAATAATATACCCTGTTATAAAAGTGAATGCTTGAATAATTGCCAATTAATTATAGAAAGAGCAAGATAAGAGAGCCTTCATTCTCTCTCGAATAAACCTTAAAATCTGAACAAAACCAAGAATAAATTAAAATGGGATTATCATCAATCTAAAGTAAAAGGTAAAAAAAGAGTGGAGAAATCACAAAGAACTACTAAAACTGTTCTAAATCTGGTTCATAACATTTTACCTTACCAGACACCCAGATGGTGATTTAAGATAGCTCCCCAGTTAATTGCTGAAGACAGAAAGCAACTGAGTAGGCGAGGGTGACACCATAGTCTTTCAATCTCTGTCTCCCTGCTGTTGCAAGATGATAAAACCCAGCTGTCTGGGTTGGTACAATATAAATGCAGCTAAAGAGAAGTTACATTAAACTCAAATGAAATGTGAAAAAGTAATAATAAAGGCATATGAATTTGAAAGAGTTCTGTTATCAAAATACAGTACTTCTAAACCCTGAGGCAAAAGTGTGTCAAGAATTCCTTATTTTTTGACTTACATTTTGAAATACTCTGTTTTCCTGCTTTATTCTAGCATCTTTATCATCTGCTAGCTTGTACGCCTTCTCAAAAGCTTCTTCTAGGTCCTTCAGCCTAGATTTTAGTCGACTGATGCTGTTATCTTTTTCCTTATTACTTATTCGCATTTCTTCTACTCGTTCCTGCAAAACTTTGGAGGCACTACTGATTGCATTAAAGCGTTCTCTCCAATCAGCCTGCGTAACAAAAAACAATGATAATTGTACATTATTTTGCATGACACATTTTTATGACAAACTGTAATTAAATAAATCATAAGCATTAAGATGATTAAGAAAAAGTTAATCACTGTGGACATGCAAATGAGAAAAACAAGTTAAAATGCTTTATGGTGGTATACGGGGGAAAAGCCAAGAATGGGTTACTTGACTAAATCAGCTCTGCTCTTTCTCTCATTTCATCCACTTCAAAGATAATCTGTATGTTGGGTCAAATGAAATGGTTGGATTCTTTTTTTTAAGCTTCTACTGACTCAATCAATCAAATTTATTGAGTACTTGCTGAGTGGAGAGCACCGTACTACCGCCTTGGGAGATTACAATATAACAGAGTTGGTAGACATGTTTTCTGCCCACAGCAAGTTTACAGTCTAGAGGGAAAACAGTCATGGCAATTGAGGAAGATCCTCCTAGGATTGGCTGCAAACTGCTACCTTTCCACGTGTCTTCAGTACAAATAAATTGATGACTTTTCCATTTAGAGTTTTCTGCTATAAAATTCTTTTAAAAAAATGGAAATTTATGCTACATCCATACTGAAACAGAATATGAAGGAGAAATCCTAAAGACGAGAACAAAAATTGGGTGAGGAGTTTAACCAAAACCTTAGTACAAAGTCAGAGACGTAGACAGAGGGTAAAGCAGAGGCAGCAAGGAATTAATTGGGGAGTTTTGTAAGATACTTGAAAAATTACTTGGCTTATTTCTGAGTGGTAAGTGACCACTATATATTGAAATTGTAACTCAAATGAATTTTCTAGAGGTTAAAACATGGAGTATTTGCAAAAAATCACTATATTTGGACTGCATTATGAGGTAGCTCACTATCATCACAGCACCAGGTTTAGGGTTGAACTCTTAAGGACTCAATTTTATTTTTTTTAAAGTCACTATGGAGTTTGGGGGGTGTTGAACCTAAGAACAACTCTAAAGGAAATCCTAAATAGGAAAGAGGTTTCTAGCTTTTGGGACTGGACTCACCTGGATCCAGCCCAGAATCTACCAAAGGAAAAAGCAAGGAGTTGCTACCTTCAGTTCCTGGTCTACTGGTAGTAGAGACGGGAGGGAGTTAAAGATCCACTGAAAAGGATCTTCTTCGCTCCCACTGGCTGGGGATTTTTTGGATATCGGGTCTTTTGGAGCTTTTTGGAGCCACAATTCACTCGTAAAACAGATGTGTACGTCTTTGGGGCTACCAGTCCCAAGTTACAGAATTAATTTTTGTTCCATTTGACAGTGGAGTTTTCCCTGCAACCTGTATTATCTGTAAAGGGTGCTTACCGCTTCCATTTCCAGCAAATTGTTCTTATTTTCAAGGGTTCTCACGTAAGTATTAGCTTCATTCAGAGCACTCTCTAATTGGTCACATCTAGAATCACAGGTGAAAACAAATATGAACATGAATCAAAAGAATTAGCAATTCACAGAAATATAATATTTTTCTTTGACACAAAACTGATCAGTTGTAAATTGTTCGCCGAGCCTTGGCCAGTAAGATACTGGCACAGAGAAACAGCGTGGCATAGTGCAAAGAGCCCGGGCTTGGGAGTCAGAGTTCATGGGTTCGAATCCCGGCTCCACCGCTGGCCAGCTGTGTGACTTTGGGCAAGTCACAACTTCTTTGTGTCTTAGTTACCTCATCTGTAAAATGAGGATTAAAACTGTGAGCCCCACGTGGGACAACCTGATCACCTTGTATCTACCCCAGTGCTTGGCACATAGTAAGCAATTAACAAATACCACCATTTATTTTTTTACCACCTATTCATCATCATCATCAATGGTATTTATTGAGCACTCTCCCAGAGCACTATACTAAGTGCTTGGGAGAGTATAATATCCCAGAGTACTATACTAAGTGCTTGGGAGAGTACAATATGACAGAGTTGGCAGATGTTTCCTGCCCACAGTGAGAAGGATACCACTCAATGGTACCTTAGTAGCTCAAGAGGAGTCTTCCATTAGGAATGACAGATAAGCTTCTGTCATGAAACCTCAAGACAGAGCACTTGCATGGAGGAATTGATCACACTTCTATTGCCTTAAGCGGTGCCATTTAGTCTCTTGCCCTGCCAGTGCAAACAGAAGGCAGAGAGGTGCAGTGCATTGTGAAGCTCATATGCGTTCTTCGCCCACATAACCTGAATTTAGAATCCAGCTCCCTTGATTCCCAGGATGGTGCTCTTTCCATTGGACCAATAGCAAAGCTTCCTAAAATAATGAATGAAAAGTTGGACTGTGTTCAACTCAGCTACCTTGTACCTACTCCAGCACTTAGTACAATGCTGGGTATATACGGCTTAACAACCACCACAGTTATTTTTATTATTGTCATTATTAATGAATCCCTAGTGGAAAGAGCACAGGACAGAGAGTCAGCAGACCCAGGTGTTAGTCCTGGCTCCCCATTTGCCTGCCATGTGAGCTTGGGCAAGTCACAACTTTGTGCCTCAGCTTCCTCATAGGTAAAATGGGGATAAAATACCTTTTCTACCTCCCTCTATGACTGCGAGCCCCATGTGATACTATGACTGTGTACAATCTGATCTTACATCTACCCACCATTATGCACAGTGCTTGGCACAGAGTAAGTGCTTAATAAACACCATCATTATTTATATAAAGTATGGATAGTTCTGCCAGAATGTAATGATCTCACTAAGTGGTTTAGATAGAATTTGACAGCAGAATTAGGGAACACTCTTCTGACAATGCACGCCTTCCATCTGAATAACACCTCTACAAACAGAAACTCCTTACCATCGTCCCCTCCTATCTTACCTCATCTAGTTCCTATCATAACCTAGCCCATACATTTCACTCTTACAATGCCAATTTACTCACTGTACTTCGATCTCATCTATCTCACCGCCGACCCCTTTCCCAGGTCATCCCTCTAGTCTGGAACTCCCTCCCTCTTCATAATAATAATGTTGGTATTTGTTAAGCGCTTACTATGTGCCGAGCACTGTTCTGAGCGCTGGGGTAGACATAGGGGAATCAGGTTGTCCCACGTGGGGCTCACAGTCTTAATCCCCATTTTACAGATGAGGGAACTGAGGCACAGAGAAGTTAAGTGACTTGCCCACAGTCACACAGTCGACAAGTGGCAGAGCTGGGATTCGAACTCATGAGCCCTGACTCCAAAGCCCGTGCTCTTTCCACTGAGCCATGCTGCTTCTCTGCTTCATATCCAACAGACCACCAGTCTCCCCACTTTCAAAGCCTTATTAGAAATCACATCTCTTCTATAACACCTTCCCGATTAAGCCCTCTTTTCCCTTACTCCCTCTCCTTTTTGTGTCACCTAGGCACTTAAACAACCCCACAGCACTCATACCTATATCTGTAATGTATTTTAATGTCTGTCTCCCCCTCTAGAGTTTAAGCTCCTTGTGGGAGGCCAATATGTCTACCAACTCTGCTATACTGTACTCTCCCAAGTGCTTAGTATGGTACTCCACACAAAGCAAGCACTCAATAAATATGATTGACTGACAGACCTATCTTTACACTCTATTGTTTCTTCCTACCTATATTTAAATATCTGTCTCTTCTCCCCCACCCCCAGACCCATATTGTGAGATCCCTGAGGACAGGGATCATGTCTACTAATTTTACTGTACTTTCCCATGCCCTTAGTACAGTGATCTGCCCAGAGTAAGTGCTCAATACAGAGCTTTAATTTTTTGAGAGGTACTTTATGTGAAATTATCTGCTTTAAAATGAGCTGTCCTTTCTGTGTACGTATGGGTGCATATGGACTGGATTCACTTTTAGCCTAAAAATGAAGATCCCCTCATTTATTTTCTTGAAAAAAATATTTGAAACTGAGATGCTAATTCAGATGTGCCCAGGGCCCGCTCCCTGTTCCTGGCCTGATCTTCTGACAGCTCTTTACTTTGGCATTCAACCACTGAATTAGTTAAAAGGTGAAAAGATTTGGCGGGCCAACCTTTAAATGACAGAATTTAAGCGCTTACTTTGTATCATTCATTCATTCAATAGTATTTATTGAGCGCTTACTATGTGCAGAGCACTGTACTAAGCGCTTGGGATGAACAAGTCGGCAACAGATAGAGACAGTCCCTGCCGTTTGACGGGCTTACAGTCTAATCGGGGGAGACGGACAGACAAGAACAATGGCACTAAACAGCATCAAGGGGAAGAACATCTCGTAAAAACAATGGCAACTAAATAGAATCGAGGCGATGTACAATTCATTAACAAAATAAATAGGTTAACGAAAATATATACAGCTGAGCGGACGGGTACAGTGCTGTGGGGATGGGAAGGGAGAGGTGGAGGAGCAGAGGGAAAAGGGGAAAATGAGGCTTTAGCTGCGGAGAGGTAAAGGGGGGATGGCAGAGGGAGTAGAAGGGGAAGAGGAGCTCAGTCTGGGAACGCCTCTTGGAGGAGGTGATTTTTAAGTAGGGTTTTGAAGAGGGAAAGAGAATCAGTTTGGCGGAGGTGAGGAGGGAGGGCGTTCCAGGACCGCGGGAGGACGTGACCCAGGGGTCGACGGCGGGATAGGCGAGACCGAGGGACGGTGAGGAGGTGGGCGGCAGAGGAGCGGAGTGTGCGGGGTGGGCGGTAGAAAGAGAGAAGGGAGGAGAGGTAGGAAGGGGCAAAGTGATGGAGAGCCTTGAAGCCTAGAGTGAGGAGTTTTTGTTTGGGGCGGAGGTCGATAGGCAACCACTGGAGTTGTTTAAGAAGGGGAGTGACATGCCCAGATCGTTTCTGTAGGAAGATGAGCCGGGCAGCGGAGTGAAGAATAGACCGGAGCGGGGCGAGAGAGGAGGAAGGGAGGTCAGAGAGAAGGCTGACACAGTAGTCTAGCCGGGATATAACGAGAGCCCGTAATAGTAAGGTAGCCGTTTGGGTGGAGAGGAAAGGGCGGATCTTGGCGATATTGTAGAGGTGAAACCGGCAGGTCTTGGTAACGGATAGGATGTGTGGGGTGAACGAGAGGGACGAGTCAAGGATGACACCGAGATTGCGGCCCTGCGGGACGGGAAGGATGGTCGTGCCATCCACGGTGATAGAGAAGTCTGGGAGAGGACCGGGTTTGGGAGGGAAGATGAGGAGCTCAGTCTTGCTCATGTTGAGTTTTAGGTGGCGGGCCGACATCCAGGTGGAGACGTCCCGGAGGCAGGAGGAGATGCGAGCCTGAAGGGAGGGGGAGAGGACAGGGGCGGAGATGTAGATCTGCGTGTCATCTGCGTAGAGATGGTAGTCAAAGCCGTGAGAGCGGATGAGTTCACCGAGGGAGTGAGTGTAAATGGAGAACAGAAGAGGGCCAAGAACTGACCCTTGAGGAACTCCAACAGTTAAAGGATGGGAGGGGGAGGAGGCTCCAGCGTAGGAGACCGAGAATGATCGGCCAGAGAGGTAAGAGGAGAACCAGGAGAGGACAGAGTCCGTAAAGCCAAGGTGAGATAAGGTATGGAGGAGGAGGGGACGGTCGACAGTGTCAAAGGCAGCAGAGAGGTCAAGGAGGATCAGAATGGAGTAGGAGCCATTGGATTTGGCAAGAAGGAGGTCATGGGTGACCTTAGAGAGAGCAGTCTCGGTAGAGTGGAGGGGACGGAAGCCAGATTGGAGGGGGTCTAGGAGAGAATGGGAGTTAAGGAATTCTAGGCATCGATTGTAGATGACTCGTTCTAGGATTTTGGAAAGGAAGGGTAGTAGGGAGATAGGACGATAACTGGAGGGGGAAGTGGGGTCAAGAGCGGGTTTTTTTAGGATGGGGGAGACGTGGGCATGTTTGAAGGCAGAGGGGAAGGAGCCCTTGGAGATTGAGTGGTTAAAAATAGAAGTTAAGGAAGGGAGGAGGGCAGGGGCGATGGTTTTAAGAAGGTGAGAGGGAATGTGGTCCGAGGCGCAGGTGGAGGGGGTGGCACTTGCGAGGAGGGAGGAGATCTCCTCTGAGGATACTGCAGGGAAGGATGGGAAAGTAGGGGAGGGGGTTGGTGGGGGGGAGGGGAGAGGCGGAGAGGTGACTTTGGGGAGCTCAGACCTGATCGTGTTGATTTTCGTGAGGAAATAGGTGGCCAGTTCATTGGGGGTGAGAGATGGGGGAGGGGGAGGAACAGGGGGCCTAAGGAGAGAGTTAAAGGTCCGGAAAAATCGGCGGGGGCAAGCACCACTCGTATTGAGGGATGGGGTAGATACAAGTTAATCAAGTTGGATGTAGTTCCTGTAGTATATGGGGCTCACAGTCTAAGCAGGAGGGAGAACAGGTAGTGAATCCCCATTTTCCATAGGAGGAAACTGAGGCACAGAGAATCAATCCTGACATATGATTAAACCAGAATTCTTCATTTCATAGATCAATACAGGCAGAAAAATATGAGCAAAAACCTATGAGAGTTTAAATTTTACTGTGTTAAAGCATGATCATAGTCATCTTCAAGCATTTTGAAGTGCGTTATGATGTGCAGAGAATGGCCAGAGGCAATTAGAAAAATGTAATGAATACTATAGTTCACCTCATCCTTACTCTCAAGATGCTGACAAACTAAGGGAGGGAGAAAAACAGAAAAATATAAGGCAACCCCCCTACCCCTCAAGAAAAGTCTTATAATAGAGCATTTCAACATTAGATATAATGTTCAAATGGTCTAAAATACAAAACCAAAGCAAAACAAAAAAACCCACTTCCTGGCCAAGTTAAAGTCGATGCCAGATCAGGGCCTCAGGAATTTTTAAATTTTATTCTAAAACAAGGGAAAGTTATGGTTTTCTCCCATTCCTCATTGTTGCAGGGGCTAGAACAGTTTATGGCAATCCTGATACAGAAATCCTTTCTGAGGGCTTCCCCATCACATCTTCAGCATGAGAGAGTTGGGAAGAGAGAGTGGGAAGGGAATGACAATTTCCCATCCCAATCCCAATATATGTGCTGCTTTCTCTTCTTCCTCTACCTCCCCATTGTTCAGCTGTTCAGCTACCCTCTCTCTCTCTCTCTCTCTCTCTCTCACTCACACACACACACACACACACACGTGTCCCCCCAAAAAATTGCTTCCCAAACTGGGAGCACATAGGGATCCATGACTCTTTGTTTCCAATACATGGGGTGAAGTTGAACCAGCTGAGTGCTTGGGGTTTTTTTGTTTTCTTTTAATATTTGCTTGCACTTACTATATGCTGGGCACTGTACTAAGTGTGAGGGTAGATACAAGCTAATCAGGTTGGACACAGTCCATAACCCACACAGGACTCAGAGTCTTAATCCCCACTTTACAGATGAGGTAAGTGAGGTCCAGAGAAGTGAAGTGACTTCCCCAAGGTCATTTGGCAGGCAAGTGAAAGAGCCAGGATTACAGCCTAGGTCTTTCTGACTCCAAGGCCCGTGCTCTATCCAAAAGGCCATGCTGCTTCTTGTTTCAACTTCTGGTGTTAGCTAAAGGAAATAGGTGGCCTCAGACATCTGGGTACTTCCTTGCAGCACCCACACTTCCAGAGATAGGGGAGATAACTAGGGTGAAATGCCTAGTTAAAAACATGGGGTAGTTTTCTCTTGCTTCTCAATCCTGAAAATGCAACAGATTCAGGAGCACGGTGCCCTAGTGGAAAGATGTCAAAGGACCCAGATTTTAATCTTGGCTCCACCACTTGATTGTCGTATGATCTTAGGCAAGTCACTTAGCTTCTCTGTACCTTAGTTTCCTCATCTGTAAAATCAATCAATCAGTGGTAATTATTGAGCACTTACTGTGTGCAGAGCATATATTAAGCACTTGGGAGAATACAATATAATAGAGTCGGTAGACACGTTCCTGGCCCATAATAAGTTTACAGTCTAGAGGGGTAGTCTACAGTCGAAAATGGGGATTAAATTCCTACTCTTCTTCTTACTCAAACTGTGAAGCTCCTGTAGAACAGGTAATGGTGTCCAACCTGATTAATTTGTATCTACTCCAGTGCTTAAAACAGTGTTTGATACATAGTAAGCGCTTAAATACCACAATTACTAATTTTCAGACTCTCTTCCTCTAGGAAGACCAGGACAACCAGTGATGGGGGAAATAGCAAGATGCATCAGGCAGTTTTAATCTTTTCCTCATTGCTGCAGACTCTGGCCCTTTTTGATACATCTTTCTGGTCTTTTTCTAATATAGCCAGATATTAATCTCGCTTGCTACCAGAAACATTCCATTTCTGACTTTCTATTTTCTCAATATAAAAAACTGGCTATGTGGTTATAAAAATGAGCTAAATAACTGACCAAAATTCAGCTACTAAACAGGATGAAATGCCTAGTTAAACGCATTGGTGTAATATTGAAAGCACAGCTTTTCCAACTATACTTCATTCTAAGGAAAATATGTAAAATGATTATAAATTGTCAGACGTCTGATAAAATACGTTTGACTAAGTGAGTTTTCTGTCTGTTTTACTTTAATGTGATTAAGAGAACTGCTAAAGTGTAATAATAGCAGCCATCTGCCATAACAAATGTATAATATAGTTCAGATGACAATATTAAAATTCCCATCACACTTCAAAATAACATTTCTGACTTTTCAGCTCTTATTTTTAAGAAAAGTGGATTATATAATTCCTACAAATCTTAAAAATGATAATCAAGCTCTTGCTTTACTTAAAGAGACAGGAAATAGTGGAGAAACTATGTGATGTTTTAAATTCTTATATATAATTTTATACTAAAGTTTTTCAAAATTGGCCTGGATAACCATCTAGAGTTCAGAAAAAAATTATACTATTTGCACTTAGAACAGTGGTTGGCACATAGTAAGTGCTTAACAAATACCATAATTATAATTACTAAATAAACTTCTGAAAACATTACTTCCTGGGATGCTCTTAGAATAACCAACCACTCTATGTGTAAAAAAAAAAAAAAAAATGTTAAATATAGGAACTCAGATAAACCACACTAACAATCTTTTGGGGATGGCATTTTTCTCCAAAATGGTTTTTGAATCTCTATAGGTATATTAATTTGCAATTTCATATAAAACTTCTCACTTATTCTCTACCAACCTACATGTTCACTTTTCTTTCTTAATTCCACATATTGTGTGGGTTATGTCTAAACCTTTAAAAATATTTCCATTAGGGGAAATAACATATTAAATGCTTTCTTTTCTCTGAATTAACACATTCATATTTCTTATCATTCTATGAACTGTACTTTGGGGGAAGGTATGCAATTTCAAGATGGAAAAACTATTACAAATAATTCAGAACACTCCACCTGTCTATAAGATTCTGGTTGGTTTTCTTCAAATCTTCAGACGTAGATGCCATATTATTTGCTTCCAGTTGTTGTTTCAAGCTATGTATCTCTGCATCGTAATAAGCCCGAAGATCAGCTATATGTCGTTCATGTTTTCTCCTCAGGTTCTGCCTAATTCTGTGCATAAAAAAGAGTGAAAAAAAGCTCTCTTCGATTCTCTCTACTCTGTTCTAGAAATAAGAAAAAATTCACCATTGAAACAATAACGTGTATCTTCTTTTTCTCATTCATTAGCAATGGTTGATGCACTAGTGGTTCTCAATCGATGAGGCATAGCACTCCGTGAACTGGCTAGCATTTCTGGATGATGCCAACTTGGTTTTATTGCATCCTTTAAGCCCAGGAAGGACCTTTTCCATCCTGAGGCAGATGAACAATTTATAAGTACCTGTTCTTCCACCTACCTTGAGTTCCACCTGGATCTCAGACCTAAAGAGGATGGTAAGCATTGCCCTAGCAGGCTTACTGATAAGAAACTGTCAGCTTCAATACACATATATTTTCAAAATATTAATAAGAAAATTCTAAGTCAGACTTGATCTTGATAAGTTTAAAATACCTTAAGGTTTTTTTCCCAAAAAAGAGCTCTAAAACTCGTACCCTCAAATCCCTTACTTCCCTTTCTGTGAAACTGAGTTAATCAAATATAATAAATAATATACTGGATACTATATTGAGAAAAGCATACTTAGATAGCATCACTGGGTCGTCAAAGGAAGTCACTGAAACATTGCCTTCTGGTAAGCTGTTGTCTGCACTTGGAAATGGTGATTGAATGGTTGATGAAGGAGTTAATATTATGGTATTTTCTTCATCTTCGGGGTTGATTAGGAGGTCATTACCAGCAACAGTATATGCTAAGGGAAAAGTAGGGCTGGTATTCCTTTCATTTTGGAATGCATGACTTTTCCAAGAATCCATGCATGAAGCTTGAATACTAGAAGGATATTTTGGGGATCCACCCAACTGAGAGGAAGTGATATTACTTGCTTGAGAAAACGTATCACTCTCAGAGTGACTAGACATACTAGGTTCTAACACAGAGTCAGGAGAAAATGAGATTCTGTCATCGAGAGTACTTAAAAGGTTTTGGGATGGAATCCCTAGATTTTGTAGACTTGGCTTCATGTGTAGCGTTGGATCGAGTGTCAAAACCTGGAAAGAAAGAAACAATAGGTAGCCGTGATTTCTACCATTCCATTTTTAGGGGAGAAATAATCTTTACATCAGAGGTACCTCGTTTCGCAGAGAGGCTAGAATCCACCATGGTACATTTTCTTACTATGATTCTCTTCCGAACACTAATTGAAGGGTCATGTGATGAAGAGAGGGACGGGAGAGAGTTGGAAGGCAGCGTTACAGTAACAGTGGTAGGAACTGAGGAAACAGCAACCATGGTGTGTGTTGGAGCAGGGGGACCTATAGGGGGAGGAGGAGAGGTGGCCCAAGGAAGAGCTTTATTTCTCTCCTACTCCTTTCTGAAGTTCCTCATGCTCTGAGCTTTGAATGTGTACAGGAAATGTTAATAACCAAACCATATCCTTGCTGAATTATTACCGAAACCTCTCAGACATTAGTAGGCTGGAATCAGTACATAAATAATTTTACCTCTGGAGGATGACTTGAATGAGAAGCAGAAGAGAGAGTCCATTCAGGGAGCTGCTTGTTTTCCTTTTGTTTTTTATGATAAATTTCTTTCAGCGATGGCAGCTTCACCTCAATTCCAGAGTTAGACTATGAGATACAAAATGTAAATGGTACTACTACCTAACACCAAAAAATGTTTAATGGAAATTAAATCAAAATTGAATAATCAAGTTGTTTGGCAGTATGACGAAGATGGTGCAACACTCCACCATTAACTAGGGTAATGCTTCTAATAAAAAAAATTTTGAATGATTCTTGTTCAAGTAAAATAAGCAAAACTTTTAAATGAAAAACAGGCAGGGACCAACTGTGGGACAACTATGGGTTAATACATTTGTATGGAAGTGCTCATCTTCAAAGTGGATTAGCATCTCCAGCATAGTCTCCCCAGATTCGTATGGGGACATCAAAATAGTTATGGTATTTATTAAACACTTACTATGTGCCAGGCACTGTACTAAGCACTGAAGTGGATACAAGCAAAGTGGGTGGGCCACAGTGCCTGTCCCCCAATTTACAGATAAGATAATTGAGACACAGAGAACTTAAGTGACTTTCCCAAGTGGCAAAGCCGGGATTAAAACCCAGGTCCTTCGGACTCCCAGACCCATGCTCGATCCATTAGGCCATGCTGCTTCTCAAAAGACCTGCTGAATTCACTATCTTATTTGCTTCTCCTTCAAAACAAAACATAAGCAATTAGGGGAGGCAAAAAAAAAGATTCTGCAGGGAGTAACCAAAGAATAGCACTGACGAATATCTATTTCTGAGAATTTTTTTATTATTATTAAACAGCCTGAAATTTCAGCACTAAAGAACCCATTTTCTTCTCAAGTCCCCTCATCCTCCTAATTTCTCATCACAGTGGACAATGCAACCATCCTCCCATCATCTCTCTAAAGCTAAATGCTGTCAGTTCCTCCCTTCAAAATATTTCCAGAATTTGGCCTTTTCTCTCCATCCAAATTCCACCATACCAGTTCACGCATTTTCTACAATAATCCATTCAGTGATTCAATATGACTTTATTTGCCCATTTGTATTCCAGTCGTAGTTTAAAATGAAACAAAGTCAAGTGGAAGAAGTGGAAAAGAATAATAAATCAACCAGTCACATAAAAGTGGATTTTAGGAAATCAAAAATATCACTTGCTAAATTAACAAGTATTAACACAACTACTTAGTAACTATTAAAAAAATCAACTACAGGGAATATTTCTCTTTAATTTAAAAACATACCTGGTTCGGTAAGACTTTCGAGGGGAAAACACTTGAAAGTGTATTTTCCGAAGTCTCTGGCAAAGAATGATACAGTTCTTTCTCTTCTAGCTTCCAGTAAGTCAATCCTAATAAGTTAAAAAAGAGAAAGGAAATAAAGGGAAAGAGTGGTGAAGGTATTGGAAAAGAGAAGTGAAAAGAGGGCAAAAAAGAGGGGAGAAAAAAATCAGATTAATATTTTCTACTCTAAAGGAAAAACAAATAGAAAGCATCCTTTGTACATCAATGGCTTTTATTTTCATAACCACAAGTTTAATGTAAAGAAATGTCCAAATTCAAAACATCTGACCAAAAAAACCCAACATATACGATAAACGTACTTTATCAGCACTAAAATATAAGATCCTAGAATTTAATCACTTAAATTAAATGACTAAAAAAGTGCTCTGCACACAGTAAGCGCTCAATAAATATGATTAAGTTCAAATTATTTTTGATAAAACTATTTCAAAATAAACAATATATTCTTCTATAAGCAGCAAGTTTATAAAAAACCAGAGTTTTCACAGGCCCAACAAAACAAAAAGGCACAAGGATTTAGGAACCAGCAATAAAAGAAGCTAAACAATAAAAATAACTTGGAGCACATCTAATGATGCTGTACGAACTGATGCTAGTACTATGTTTCCCCAAAAAGTCTGACCCTCTCCTCACTACAGTGGGTGCATAAATTACTTAATTTATATTAATGTCTGTCTTTCCTTCCAGACTGTAAGCATGTTGTGAGCAGGGAACATGTCTGCTAATTCTGTTGAATGCTTCCAAGTGCTTAGTACAGTGCTCTGCACATTAGTAGGCACTAAAATATGATTGATTAATTGGAAATAAAACAGCTTGAAAGGGAATCCTCAGTTGTTGAAGGTTTCTGGGTAAATGTTGTCTCGCTTGGTGAACAAGGTCAGCAGGCATTTTGAAAACAGCTGGCTTAAATGGGCAATGAAGAACACAGTGGTTAATGAGGCAGCTATCCTGGAAACTGTCTGCTGGTCTAGAATGCTACAGTCCAGCATTTACCCTCCCCGACCCCCTGCCCTTCCCCACTGCCATCTCTTTGGCCATAAATGAGGTTTGTACATAAAAGTTTTGTGTGTGGTTTGCGCTGCTCTTCCCCCAGCCTGCCTGCCAAACGCTTATTGCACCACTATCCCCTCGGAAACACGACTTAGACTGCGAGCCCAGAGCGGGACAGGGACTGTGGCTGACCTAATTGGCTTGGACCTACCCTAGCACTTAGAACAGTGTTCGATATGTGGTTAAAAAAAAAAAACAAAAAAAAAACTGGCAGGCACAAGAGACAGTGTTGGGTTAGGAAAATTACTGCAACTATAATCAATTTCTCTGCACATGTTCCAACATTTGCAACAGGAGAAACAGCATGGGCTAGTGGATAGAACATGGGCCTGGGAGTCAGAAGGACCTGGATTCTAATACCAGTTCTGCCATGTTGGCTCTCTGACCTTGGCCAATTCCCTTAACTTTTCTGGGCTTCAATTCCCTCATCGGTAAAATAATAGTAATAATAATTATAATAAAAATTACAGTATTTGTTAAGCGCTTACCGTGTGCCAGGCACTGTACTAAGCACTGGGGTGGATACAGACAAATTGGGTTGGGCACAGTCCCTGTCCCACATGGGACTCATGGTCTTAATCCCCATTTTACAGATGAAACTGAAGCACAGAGACGTGAAGTGACTTGCCCAAGGTCACGCAACAGACAAGAAGTGGCAAAGAAAGGATTAGAACCCACAACTTTATGACTTCCAGGCCCTTGCTCAATCCACTATACCATGCTGTTTCCTGTGAGATTAAGATTCCCACATTTTCCCTCTGTGAGAAAGGGAATGTGTTCAACCTGATTAGTTTGTATCTACCCCAGCGCTTAACACAGTGCCTGACACATTAGTAAGCACTTAACAAATATCACGTGAAAAGAGAGAGACTCCATCAGCACTATTACCTAAAAATAAAATGAGACAAGTTCTAGTGTAATTATATTAGTTTCCCACATACCTAAGCAAAGCTTAGATACAGCTTTATAGTTAGTCATAAAATCCCAGGCAAGGCTGATATTGGCCAAATATTTACCTTCAGATCTCCAAATTCTGTCCTCTGATTTTGGGGAAAAGAAGTGAGTAATACTTCCTCTATATAGCAAATTGATATTTACCCAGATGTGTACAGACACTTGGGTGAAACTGGGACATCTGACCTACCCAAACCCACCCATCCTGGGAACAACTTTCACTTTACTAGCTCTACAATTCTGCTATTTGCATGCAAAGTCATCTCATTAGATTATTCAGGCCCTGATGATCAAATTTGTAAATTACCTATGTCCCTTGCTTCTCCTCATTCACCCTCCAACTGCCTGACTTTCAGTCATTTCCCAAAGTACTACTGTTAGTACTTCTGTAGAAAAGTAGGAACAAAAAAAGTTATAGTCCATGTTGATGAGTTTCACTATTAGGCCTGGAGGAGGTTGTAATGTTTGTCTGAAATCAAAGTATTAGTTAGAAATGTGGGTAACTGAAATCCATAGATCATCAATCTACTGCAAATAATCAAAAGTGACAGCAATTCACCAGGTTTTCATTCTTCATTATAAATGCAAATCCAATGCAAAAATCTTCTACTATATTAATGCAGCAAGAATCGTTAATCAGAAATTCATGAACCTACCCTGGAGTTTCTGACCAATCAAAAATCCAACGGTAGGAGTTAAACTGACCCAAAGGAACTTTAGGGAGGAGGAAAAGGGGAACCCAGATTCCCCCCAGAATTTCACAGATAGACTTTTCAGAACTCCTCCAGAGTCACTTATGCATTGACAGGGAAAGTATCTGTTACACTGTTGAGTTGGAAGCAGCGTGGCTCAGTGGAAAGAGCCCGGGCTTGGGAATGAGGTCATGAGTTCGAATCCTGGCTCTGCCACTTGTCAGCTGTGTGACTGTGGGCAAGTCACTTCACCTCTCTGTGCCTCAGTTACCTCATCTGTAAAATGGGGATTAACTGTGAGCCTCACGTGGGACAACCTGATTACCCTGTATCTACCCCAGCGCTTAGAACAGTGCTCGGCACATAGTAAGCGCTTAACAAATACCAACATTATTATTATTATTGTACCCTCCCAGGAGCTTAGTACAGTGCTCTGCACATGGTAAGTGCTAAATGATTGATTATGCCTTTCCAGCTATAATCTTACCATCACCCCTGCCCCACCTACCATTTGGTAGAGCCATTTTCCAAATTTTAAAAGAAATAAAAGAATGTCTTGATATTTCACTACATCAAAATGTTCTTCCTCTCTACAGATAGAAATTACCATAGTTGGACAACTCGCTCCACCATATAACTGCCCCACCCTGGGTTTTGAGGAAATAAAAGATTTTTTTGGACCTCTTAATTACAAGAAGGGATAGTCACCTCTTGGGGGATGGGAAGAGAAGACAGGAGTGAGAAGACCACAGCAGGGGTAGAGGAAGTTAATTCATGGAGTGTCTATTGTTAGCAGTATCTATTCTATGCAGAACTAGAACAGAAGACTGCCCTTTACCTTTCCCTGTTCCCTTCCATTTTCTTCTTCTCACCCCTTACTGCTAGATTTAATATTTATATGACCACATGTAATAGCCCCATCCCTGTTTGAATGTTACAAAAAGTGTTCTATGTTAAAAAGTTGGACAGATATGCAAATAAGTATGGTTCAAATTAAAGTGTCTTGGAAGAAAAAGCTTATTACAGTTTCTTTGCATTTTCATTATGTTTCTGGCTAGAGTCATAAAAAAGTATTTTCATTCTATTAGGTAAACTCTGAAACAGTTAGCCCAGGCAATGGACATGAGAGTCAATAAGGATGGAGTAGTATTGTGGACCAGGGTATAGTTGTTTTTAGGACATGGCTTAGGTGGATTTAATTGAGACCACTTTTTGTACAGGATACACACTCAAGGGAAGACAAGAGAGCAAGCAAAAAGGTGGAAATGCTACTACAAATAGGGTGGTGACCACACAACCCCGGTAGCCAGGCCAGTGCCATATTTTCAGGCTGGCTGCAACTGATAAAGACTAGTAGTTCCACCCTCCATTTTCTCTCTTTCCCTCTATCTCCTTGCAACTGAGAAGCAGTGTGGCTTAGTGGAAAGGGCACAGGCTTGGGAGTCAGAGGTTCTAATCTTGGCTCCACCACTTGTCTGCTGTATGACCCTGGGCAAGCCACTTAACTTCTCTGTGCCTCACTTACCTCATCTGTAAAATGGATAAAGACTGTGAGCCCTATGTGGGACAAACATGATTATTCTGTATCTACCCAAGTGCTTAGAACAGTGCTTAGCACATAGAAAGTGCTTAACAGATATCATAATTAACTGAATCCCAAGACTTGGTCCTTATTTACTATTCACCAGGCCCACCCATCCCACCTTCTCTTCAGGAAAAAACTTGCTCAGTCTCTGCCACCCACGGCCCCCTTGGCCTCTAACAATCCTCTTTCTTCTTGGGGGTATGGAAAGGGCCCTAATGCCCAGGCTGCTCTTTATCAGTTCTTGGGAAGCCAGCAGCAGCCGCAGCACAACCAACTGAGGGCAGTCTGATTAGCCCCAGCTGTTCAATCATGCTGCCTCAGGCAGGGAGCCCAGGAGGAGGAGAGGAAAGGAGAAAGATTAAAAAAGATTAAAAAGATTAGACAGTAGGAAAGAAATCCACATATAAAAACCTCTCGATGTGGAAGTATCTGTTTTGGAAGTTCCCTGCTAGGTCTTTCCAAAGATGAGGAAAAGAGGGCAAAACTTCTTGAGGGCAAGGACAGTGTCTATTAACTCTTCTGTTCTCTCCAAGGCACAGTGCTGTGCAAAGAGTAAGCATTCCCTAAGTAATACAGAGTGACTGACTGAAAACATCAGAGAGTAGAGTCAGAGCTAGGAGGGCCCTGGGAAAAACAGAATAATAATATAGTAATAATGATGGTATTTGTTAAGTGTTTACTATGTGCCTAGCACCGTTCTAAGCGCTGGGGTAGATACAAGGTAATCAGGTTGTCCCTTGTGGGGCTCACAATCTTAATCCTCATTTTACAGATAAGTGAGGTACAGAGAAGTTAAATGGCTTGCCCAAGGTCACACAGCAGACAAGTGTCTGCTGACTCCCATGTCCTCTGACTCCCAAGCCCATGCTCTTTCCACTAAGCGAAGCTGCTTCTCAAAACCACCTGGGGTAAGAGGCATAGGCAATTGGTCCTGGGGAGAGGGTAGAGCTGGGGAGCACTGAGAAGGAAAGGAGAAGAGGTTAATGGGGGCTCTGGGAAGAAAGTAGAACTTTAGAAAAAAAATTGGGATTGTAGGCACTGGAATGGAGTGTCCACCCAAGCATTCTCCCATGTCCTCTTCCTCTGAAGTCCCCTAGATAACCCTCCTCCAACTCTGTAAAACCTCTAAGTGGGGGCAGAGGGGAAAAGAAAAGGACAACGTGTGCTGACAGGTGCCGTTATGTGTGTGTTGGAATAGAACTGAAATGGTCTCTGCACTAAGAGAGTTTAAAATCTGAAGCTACAGCCAAGGCACATAGGCCTGTGTCAGACAAAGAAATATAAGAAACAGCTCGATTGGTCTGAGAGTTATAATTGGGCATGAACTCGGACTGCATCATCTATGGTAATAGAAATTCATTATTTCAAGTTTCAGAGCAGTCAAAATTCCTTGTAAACGGGCTTCCAGTTTTCTTTGTGTTCACTCATTTATTTGAATATGGAGGTAGGAGACAGAAGTAAACAGAGACTTTCTGTAAATTCCCTGAGGGCAGGGATCATGTCTTAACTCAAATAATAATAATAATGTTGGTATTTGTTAAGCGCTTATTATGTGCCGAGCACTCTTCTAAGCGCTGGGGTAGATACAGGGTAATCAGGTTGTTCCATGTGAGGCTCACAGTTAATCCCCATTTTACAGATGAGATAACTGAGGCACAGAGAAGTGAAGTGACTTGCCCACAGTCACACAGCTGACAAGTGGCAGAGCCGGGATTCGAACTCATGACCTCTGACTCCCAAGCCCTTGCTCTTTCCACTGAACCACACTGCTTATGTACGTTCTTAATATAGTGCTCTGCAAACAGCACACACACAATAAATATTACCGACTGATTGAATGACGGACTTTTTAAAATGGGAGGTATCACAGTCCAGTGGACAGAGCACAGAACTAGCAATTAGGAAAGGCAAGTTCTAGTCCCGGCTCTGTGGCTAGCCTGCTAGGTGACCTTGGGCAAACCACTTAACCTCTCTGTGCTTCAGTGTCCTCATTTGTAAAGTGGAGATAAGATACCTGCTCTATCCACCTCTTAAATTATGAGTCCCATGTGGACCAGGGACTGTATCTGATCCAATCAATATTCAAAACAGATTACAGTTTTTCAGAACAGGCTTTCAGTAGCCCTATGCAAGAGCCCACCCATTTCAATACTTGCCTAGGTAATAACAATAATAATAATGTTGGTATTTGTTAAGTGCTTACTATGTGCAGAGCACTGTTCTAAGCGCTGGGGTAGATACAGGGTAATCAGGTTGTCCCATTTGGGGCTCACAGTCAAACCTCATTTGACAGATGAGGTAACTGAGGCACCGAGACAACAAGTGACTTGCCCAAAGTCACACAGCTGACAGGTGGCGGAGCCAGGATTAGAACCCGTGACCTCTGACTCCCAAGCCCAGGCTCTTTCCACTAAGCCATGCTGATTCAAGTGGGTAAGAGGGAGAAGGAGGACTGGAAAATATGGGAGGAGAGAAGCAGGGAAAGGAGGGTGAGAAGGAGGGAGGAAGAAAGAAAGAGAAGAAGAGAGGAAAAGGAGAAAAAGAGAAAGATGGAAGAACAATAAGAGTGACAAAAAGAGGAAACAAGGTTTTAGCTTGTTCTGGGGTCAAAATAGTAAATTAAACTATCATTATCTATGATGATTTGCCATAGAAATTCCTCCCTTTAGTTTCAAGCATTTTAAGAGTTCTTTAAAGATGGACTGTTCATTTTCTTTGTACTCAGGGTCAATTTTTTTTGTACTTATGACCAACTGTGCCTAAATCTTGAGTTATTTAAGATGCTTTAAGCAACGGCTTCCAAAACCTACTGCTTTACACTAACTAAAGTGGGATCCCATTTACAGGACACGTCAATCTGACTGTAGTATAATTATGGTACTTGTTAAGTGCTTACTATGCACCATGCACTGTTCTAAGCACTGGGGTAGCTACAAATTAATCAGGTTGGACACAGTCCGTATCCCACAATGGGGCTCACACGCTTACTCCCTATTTTACAGATGAAGCAAGTGAGGCTCAGAGAAGTGAGGTAACATGTCCAAGGTCACACAGCAGACAAGTGGCAGAGCCAAATTAGAATTCAGGTCCTTCTGATTCCCAGGGCTATGTTCTATCCACTAAGGATACCAGGTCACTGCCTTTGCAGCCCAACTCCTTTGAAGCTGCTAACTGAATCTGTAAGAACTTCCTCTGTGCCAAGCTCCACATATGTAGGATGGAGAACAGGTAATGAATCTCCATTTTACAAATAAGAAAACTGAGGCAGACCAAAGTTAACTAAGTTGCTCAAGTTCATACAGCAGGCAAGTGGCAGAGCTGAGATTAGAATTTAAGTCCTCTGCCTCTCAGGCCCATGCTCTTTTCATTAGGCCATGCTGCTTCTCAACATTAATATCAAAATGGTTTGCTCATGATGAGCATATTGATGGTCTAGTCATCATATATATTCTTTAAATATCTATGAACATCCTCTGGAGAAAACTCTCCCACAGTAAGAAATTCAACAATTATTTTCTGCTTCATACGCTCACTAGAAGAAACTGTTGTTTTCAATATATCATATAATGCTGCCCCTTGACTAAACTTGGCAAACCTAAATTAAAATGAGTGGGAAATATATTCTTTTCATCTTTTCATATTGATCCTACACATCTTTCCTATGCCAATTAGATTATGGGATAAAAAAGAAGAAAAACTCATATGCAATATTTTTGTATTTGCCAAAACTTCTCTCTTTCAAAGGTTACCGGGCAGATTGCAAAATTTGGCACCTTATTTCTCACAGCATAATTGCAAGTATCCGAGATTGTTAATCATAGGTCCTTTAGAACTACCCAAGGGTCAGCAAAGTGCATATTTTAACTCAAAAATATTTGTGTTCGGCATAACTCTACAAGAAAACAAGAGCTCTTTTTTCCTCACTTTCAGTAAACTTTCTGGTGATGTGGTGAGAAAGAACCAATATGATGCTGAGGAAACAAATCTACGCAGAGGCTCAGCAGCTGATGACTGACATTTATAGGGAATTACTCAGCTACAAAAAATAGGACAAAATCTTATGTTGAGGATTACGGGAAAGAATTTCAATAAAGGAGGGAGTAGAGAAGTTTAAATGTAATAAGTTGGAAATGTACTATACCTGATGCTTCAGACATCAGAGAATTTGGACTTTCATCTGGTTTACTGAGGTAAAAGGCAGGAGGATGTGTATCAGCAGTGATTTCGGGCTATAGTTCAAGAAAGAAAAGTAGGTTTACATCAGCTAAAAATTATATGGGTAAAATCTTAACCAATTTTTTTTTTGGTATGAAATGAGTTTTCCTCGAATGCAACCCAAGGCTTGGCATATGTTAAGTACTTAAACAACACACAGAAAAATGCACGGCTTTGGTTTTTAAAAACCTCACATTATGAGGAAATAAAGTTATAGCATTCATGTTATGT
Source organism: Ornithorhynchus anatinus (assembly GCF_004115215.2). Taxonomy (NCBI): domain Eukaryota; kingdom Metazoa; phylum Chordata; class Mammalia; order Monotremata; family Ornithorhynchidae; genus Ornithorhynchus; species Ornithorhynchus anatinus. The sequence continues at coordinate 17,031,488 of NC_041729.1, read as the reverse complement.
CTAAAACCTGTGCATATACAAACCATTTCTTTCAACATTCAGAGAGACTCACAGTTGGAAGAATGTTCCCTAATTCCACAAAAGCGTTCTACACAAGACACATAATGAAAACACATATCATGGCAGAATTGACTACATAGGCATTAGCATGAAAAATTTCAAATATTATTAATATTCAATTAACTCAGTGATCAGTGAAGTGGAACCAGGAGGATGAATTTGCTTCCTTAAAAAAGATAATTACTAAACTTAGTAAGCTCAATATTGAATCCTATTGAATCCAATAAAATCAAAATTTTCATTAAATTTTTACATATGAATTCACAGCACCTATTAATAATAAATTCAAAGCAGAATGACTTCAAAACTTTCCATTCTGTGCAACTCTAAATATGGATAACTTACTGTTCTTCCCTTCCATTTTAAGCATGGAATTTCTTACAATGTTGTACAGTGCTTAGCATTAGTAAGTGCTTATTACTATTGTTAATAATAACAATAATGAAAGACTGCCTACCATCAAGGATCGCGGCATTTCTTAGCCCCTTTCTCACTAACCAAAAAACCAGATTAGCAATCACTTGCCTTTTTAGAAGCCAAATGGTTATAAAGTCAACCAATATACAAGAAGAGAGGAAAGTATTATAAGGGATGACTAAGCTAAGTAATCAGTATTACAGTATTTTACCTTCTTTATTATAAGGTGAGAAAGTTAGGAAACTTGGCTGCCACACAAAAGCAGTGAACTAAAAGGTGAGCTTACCTTAAATAGCGGCCTGCCGCTCACTTCTGAGAAAAAGGCATGTACTGAAGAAAGAAGGCCTAGCTTTTATTGAGAAATGGAAGACTGGATGAATGAACAGTCCTTCTGAAGTGTCAACCCTCCCTCGCCAAGATTCAATAAAGCTATGGTATTTATTGAGCACTTACTGTGTGCAGAGCACTGTACTATGCGCTTAGAAGACTACAATGCAACAGAGTGAGTAGACATTTACCCAGCCCAGAATAAGCTGAGAGTCTAGACGAGATATTATAACTCTACTACAGTGGCTTTAATTTGTCTCACCAGGCTCCCGGGGTAATTAGGAAGACAATCACAGAATAAATTATACAGTTATTATGATAAACACCTGAGACTTGCTAATGTTTCTATAGTCACAAAACAATTAAAGCCTTGGGATTTCTCAAACTTACAGCCAAGCTAGCTGAAACCTCATATGCTTCTCAAATGAAACATTATGAATTAAGGAAATATGATCCAAAAGAGAATTTTGGAAAAAGGATTAGGTAATTAAATGAAGAGAGAAGAAGAAATTAACTGAAAAGGGGGAAGTTCCCCAGAAATGCAAGGGTGTCCTATTTTCCTCTGCTACTTCAAAGACTCTTTTAATGGCATTACACAGACCGAGTGTTACTGAAAATAGAAAGCCTGTGACACACCAACCTCACCGGTACCAAAACCATCAAAACCATTTTTTATGATTATAAAGCACTGTGGGACTCTCCCCACAAATTCAAATAAAGAATTTACCGCAACATCTCTAAGACTAAAGGAAATATCAAGTCATAGTCTCCAAGACAATCTTTGAAAACAGAAAAGCACCAAACAAAATGTACAAAGATGAGTATCAATCTTCCTTTCATCCAAGTTTTCCCATGACTACCTAAACCTATAATATTTTGCTGATGGGTGCTACACTCCACTGAAATCAAGAGAACATCAGGTTTCAGTTAAGTCTGCAACCACCAAAATGAAACAGAAATTCAAATATGAGTTATGTGACCACAAAACTGAAGATGTAGGTTTTATGAAGTTCACCAGAAGAGGAAAACTCCCCTCAATTCAAAGGCTTTGGTTAGGAAAAACTTAGAAAGCAAGAAATTACTATCACAGGGATGTCTACCCAAGCTTGAGAATAGTTTGCTGGTATAAAGTCATACAAATGAGAAAAGTTCTTCTTTCCTTGCCCCAAGACACCTTTAAATCATCATGCCAAAGCAGAAGTTTACTACTATTAATGGTAGACTGGGTTCAAATGGAAGGAACCACCACCATTTAGAATGCAAAAAGAAAAAGATAAGAAAGAGACCAGAGAAGCACAAAACACTAAATGGCTTCCAGACCTAACAATCCCCTTTCCCTACTTCTGATGAATAGCTAGCACTGTTTCCTTCATTTTCATTTTAACTTTCCCCTTTCTTATCTGATAGTGTCAGAGAAGGGGCCTGGAAAGCCCTGATATAAGTTCTCAGAGGGATGAAGGGAGAGAATAGACTGAAGGGAAAGAGAATAGATAGTGCCTTTAAAAAATCCTTTTGGAGGGTCCTTCTAAATCCTCTTTCTTGGTAGGTTGTGATGAAAATTAGGTAAATTTCTTTCTTAGGATTAGAGAGGTTTTTTTTTTATATAAGGCATTTGTTAAGCACTTATTTTGTGTCAAAACATTGTTCTAAGCACTAGGGTAGATACGAATTAATCAGGCTGGACACAGTCCCTGTCCCACATGGGACTCAAAGCCTAAGCAGGAGGGAGGACATGTATTGAATCCCCATTATACAGTTAAGGAAACTGAGGCACAGAGAAGTAAAGTGACTTGCCCAAAGCCTTACAACAGGCAAGAGGCAGAGCCAGGACTAGAAGCCAGGTCCTCTGACTCCTAGGCCTGTGCTCTTTCCACTAGACCATGCTGCTTCCCAGCTATGTTCATAAATACTGCTACAGCAATTTTTTAATGATACAGTGTGCCTGATGTAAAGGAAGGCCAGATTTTGTAATTTACCTGTACACTGCATATCCATGTTTTTTTGGGACAACTCTGGCCTACATTAATTTGATTTTTGATATTTAAAAGCCTCACCCACACAGCATGCAATAAGGGCAGCCCAGAAAGAACACAAAGTAACATAAAAGGAAGAAGAGTATTAAAACTTCTAAGCTTCCTTGTCTCATAACCTGGCAATAGGCAGGGTCCAAAGTTTGAGATTAAGTCAGTACCGCCTAACTTTTACTTGTCAGCATGTCCCTTCGGTTTTCACGGAGGGTGCTAGGGGTGGGGATGGGGGTGAAAGGAGGCTGCAGAAAGCTGGCAGTAGAGATCTTGGAAGATGAGAGGCTGGAGGGCTGCAGAGAACCCCAGCTTGGGGGAATCCTCTTCTGCCAGCTTCTCTAAATCTTACTGCCAAGGTCAGGTGAGATCCATTAGTAAGCAGTCATTCTTTCCCAAGATGGGCCTCTCCCCTTTACACCCATCAGCTGCTCCTGCAAACCTTTCTGGGTAGGTCCCTCCCCTTGTTTTTTCAGAATGCAAATATTGTTTGCTGAATAACTCTCATCTTTATTATTATTATATGACATGGATACTATACTAACCCAGCAGATTTTGGAATTCTAGGTTAGTATTTATAACATAAACTATATTGATGTAAACTGTGAGCAGATTTGTTTCAAAGGCTTTTTAAGACATTTCAGTTTTTGCTGGGTAAGGGTAAAAATCTCCTGGAGTTGAATTTTTTTTAAAGGAGAGTTAAATGTAAAAATGTGCAATGTATCAAATGACAGAACATTTAAAAAATGAGTTATCCCTTACAAAAAAACTAACCATGATTAGCTCTGATTGACAACCTCCTACAAAATTAATGCTTACAGTAAGTCCATATCTTTCAGTCAATACAGACTCCAGAAGGGGAAACTAATCTGTCAGAGGGAAAAATTAACAATAAAATATGAGGATAAAAACCAATCAATGGCATTTATTAAGCACCTGCTGAATAAAAAGTACTGTAGTATGTGCTTGGAGTGCTTACTGTGTGCAGAGCACTGTACTAAGCTCTGTTAAAATGTAATAGAGTCGGTAGAGACATTTCCTGCCCAGAATGAGTTTACAGTCTAGAGGGGGAGACAGACATTAATATAAATTACAGATGATGATGACTGTATTTGTTAAGCGGTTATTATGTACCAATCACTGTTCTAAGTGCTGGGTAGATACAAGGTAATCAGGTTGTCCCATATAGGGCTCACAGTCTTAATCCCCATTTTACTGATGAGGTAACTGAGGCACAGAAATGTGAAGTGACTTGCCCAGAGTCACACAGCTGGCAAGTGGTGGAGCCGGGATTCAAACCCACAAACTCTGACTCCCAAGCCTGGGCTCTTACCACTAGGCCATGACTTCCATGGCTTCAACTACCACCTTTATGTGGATGATATAGAATAATAAGAATAATAATCTATGTACATATGTACATAAGTGCTCTGTGGCTGAGGGAGGGGCAGCACAAGTGCAAGGGCAACACAAAAGAATGTGGGAGAAGAGAAAATGAGGGCCTAGTCGAGGAAGGCCTCTTCCAGAAGATGTGCCTTCAATAAGGTTTTGAAGGTGGGGAGAGTGACTATTTATTGTATGAAGAGAGAGGGTGTTCCAGGTCAGAGGCAGGACGTGGGCAAGAGGTCAGCAGTGATTGGCATTAGAGGAGCGAAGCTTGTGGACTGGGTTGTAGTAGGAAATCAGGGAGGTAATGTAGGAGGGGACAAGTTGATGGTATGCCATCTCTGATGCGGATGTAGATGGGCAACCACTGCAGGCTGGAGGAGTGGGGAAACATGGAGTGAACACTTCTCTAGAAAAATGATCTGGGCAGCAGGATGAAGTATGGACTGAAGTGGGGAGAGACAGGAGGCAGGGAGGTCAGCAAGGAGGCTGATACAGTAATAAAGGCGAGATAGGAAAAGTCCTTGGACTAATTTGGTAGCAGTTTGGAAGAAGAGGAAAGGGTGGATTTTGGTGATGTTGAGAGGGCACTGACAAGATTTGGTGACCAACTGAATACGTGGGTTGAATGAGAAAGCAAAGTCAGGGATGGTCAAAGTTATGGGCTTGTGAGACAGGGAGGATGTCTACAGTGGCAGAAAAGTCAGGGGGAGAATGGTGTTTGGACGGGAAGATAGGAATTCTCTTTTGGACAAATGTGAGGTGTCAGCAAGACGTTCAAGCAGAGATATCCTGAAGGCAGGAAGAAATGCGAGACTGCAGAGAGATCAAGGCTGGAGATATGGATTTAGGAATCACCCGCATAGAGATGGTAGTTGAAGCCATGGGAACCAATCAGTTCTCCAAGGGAGTGGGTGTAGATAGAGAATAGAAGGGGACACAGAACTGAGCCTTGAGGGACCCCCCACAGCAGTTAGGGAGTGGGAGGTGGAGGAGGAAACTTGCAAAAGGGAGAATGAGAATGAAACAGGAGAGGACAGTGTCACTGAAACCAAGGTTGGATTAAGCTCCCAGGAGAAGGGGATGGTCAACAGTATCGAAGGCAGCTGAGAGGTCGAGGAGAATTAGGATGGAGTAGAGGCTGCTGGATTTGGCAAGAAGGAGATCACTGGTGACCTTTGAAAAGGCAGTTTCAGTGGAGCGAAGGGGCTGGAATCCAGATTGGAGGGAGTCAAGAAGAGAAACGGAGGAGAGGAACTGCAGATTACAGGTGTAGATAACTTGCCTAAGGAGTCTGAAGTGGAATGGTAGGAGAGAGATGGGGCGATAATTGGAGCTGAATGCTTACTATGTGCAGAGCAGTCAGTCAATCATATTTACAGAGTGCTTACTGTGCATGTGCAGAGTACTGGACTAAGTGTTTGGGAGAGTACAATACAACAGAGTTAGCATAAGCAAGATGTTCTCTAACCTCAAGAAGCTCACAGTCTATTGGGGAAGGCAAATAGACAAAAATTGCTTATAAATAATGGGAACGAGAGGAAGAGCAAGGATATAAAGGTAGAATTGGGGAAGCAGCATGACCTAGTGAAAAGAACACAGGCCTAGAGTCAAAGGATCTGGGTTCTAATTCTGCCTCCACCACTTCTCGGTTGTGTGACCCTGGGCATGTCACTTAACTTCTCTGTGACTCCATTTCCTCAACTGTAAAATGTGAATTAACTCTTATTTCCTCCTACTTACATGGAACCGGGACTGTGTCCAACCTGATTATCTTGTATCTACCCCAGCGCTTAGTACTCAGCATAGTAAGTGCCTAACAAGAATAATAATAATAATGATAGGATGAAATAGCCAATAAATAACTGAATGGAAGTGGGCATAAAATATATAAGTACTGAGTATGAGATTTTGCTGAAAGTGATTTAGGGCACCGTAAATTAATTGAAGGCCTCGTGGAGGTGGGATTTTAAGAGGGCTTTGAAGAAGGGGAGAGTTGGGGTCTAGCAAATATATGGAAAGAGGGGAATTCCAGCTCCGAGGAACTGCAAAACCAAGGGTTTGGAAAAGTGAGAGTCGAGAGTGTTTGGGAGGACCAAAGAGGGCGGGCTGATGAGTAGTGGGTGAAGAAGTGGAGTAGTGATAGTATTTATTAAGTGCTCGGTATGTGCTGAGGATTGAACTAAGAGCTGGCAAAGAGAACACAGGTGGGAATTTGACCAAGTCCCAAGCCCTTCAAGGGGCTCCAATCTAAATATAAAAAGAGAGGGAGGGGATTGACGGGGCATATAAAAAGAGATGAAACAATAAAAACCCCAAAACATGATGAGGGCAGATAGACACAAAGTAAAAACGAAGAGAACAAAACAAAAGTGGTAGGATTCTGCACCTAGAGGAGCAGAGGTATGGGGCTCTTCGTGAGGCTTAAAGTCCAAAAAGAGAGCCGATATGTAAGATGAAGAGAGCGTTACATTACAGAATAATGATCACTAGGCAGTACTCCCAACACAAATAGTAATAACAAAACATGACCGTCAGTTATGAGTTATTACCTACATTCTCAATTGTTGCTTTCTTGGCTTGTTCATTTCCTTGCATAGAGTAGGAACCTCCCTCTTCCACGTGTGCTTTTTTTGGCTGGTTTTGTTTCAACTTTTGTGCCCAAGATGTTAAAGACTTACTACTATAAAAATGAAAAGAAATATTTTTCACTTTCAAACATTCTATAATAAATTCTCTGAATCCAGAAATACATTTGTAATGACTAAAGAAATAGTGGTTCCTTTTGGAACAAGAGAGAACGATTCTTTTCAAAATAATGTATTCTCAAAATGTGTGGGCTTTTTTCTTACTTGAGTTAAACGATACGGCTCTTTCATTGTTCATCATTTAAATACTTGATGAATATTTACATTTTTAATAAATATACAATTTTTGAGTCTTGTTCTCACCCATTGGTTCCCCAGGTCCCAACAATGTGTCTTCCAGAGTAGCGAGAGAATAATTGCCTCCTTCCCACCTAGGAAAGAACCCTTGCCTGCAGATTCTGTGGCCACTCCAACCCAGCACCCAATTCTATCTTGGGAGGTAAGCATAAAGGAAGCCTAACTGGTTGCTATTCCTGCCCCCAGCACAACTGCTGGACAAATGAATTTGTCATCTCACTCCCATATGGCACACACCTTTCATTCATGTGTTTCATGATCGTGCTCAGGGATACCATATAATATCCCTGTGTTCAAAGTTAGGAGTTGGGTGTGTACGACTGACATGCTCTCTTTTCTCCCAGAGCTGGCTTTTAAGGATGGATGAAGGGGGCCACCGGCTGGGAGATAACCCCACAGAGATCCACTGGAAGAAGTCTGCAATTTGGTTGGAAGATATGGGAAAAAAGAGGGAGAGGAGGAAAGAGAGAGAAAACTGAAAAGTGGCACTCTTTGAGGACCTAAACAGAAGTCTCTTGGATGCATAGCCAGAACTGAGGCTGTAAAGTCAAATGATCTTCCTCAAATTGCCAAATGCCTACAGACAGCTGTGCTACTCCACACATAAACCCAAAGAAGTATCTATTTGCCTCCCTACTTGGGAGTACTATAACCTGGTCTCCCTTTCACGGGGAGTTAAATTGGGCTTACTAATTGAAAAGTAAATTTCACAAATAAACTGACATTAGCTCAGAAAGTCACACACATACCTGTTCATATCCATCCTCCTCTTGCAAGCATTAACATTTACTCTTCTAAACTCAGCAGAAAAACAACAAGTATAACACTTCCAAGTTAGGTAAGCTTTTATCCTTTACCTGCTGGTTTTTCCTAGTTGCTCTTCAAAACTCTTAGCTTCATCGGCAAAACTATGCTCAAGTTCATTAGGACACATAGAAATATCTTCTTTTAAAGATGAACCAAACTCTTCAATGGTTTGTATACATACTCTCTGGTTTTTTATATTATCTTTTGATGGGTCCTTCGATGCCACAGATGCTTCATCTTGTCCTTTGGAAACTTCTTCTTTTCGCTCCATGAACTCTTTCGTGTTTTTCCGTGGGTTGGGATTTAGCTCTGCGGCACTGAAGGTACCATATCCGCTGCTCACTGAAATACTATCCACGGTACTATCTTGATGTGAAGCAGAAGTTTTTGGCTTAATTTTAGGTTCCTCAGTATTAGGTTGGCTAATAGTGTGCTCATTTCCCTCACAGATTTCGGAACACGATACCATTTGGCTTTCTAATGTAGAAAAAGCATTTGCAAGTTTGTTGGGAGAGTTTTCATTGCAGGGGTTCCACAAACTACTGTTAATCTGCAGTTTTACTAAATTTTGGATCTCCTCTTGTATACGCTGAAAAAAGAATACATGTAAAATGTCTTACTGTACATTTGCAAGAGAAAACATATAAAGGAAACCTACAAGTATTAAAAATTCAATATTAATCCCTTTTTGAAGTTTGATGGACTACAGTATGAGCCACACCCCGGGTTACAATTATCCCATGACAAAAAACACCTCCGTGAAACAGTCAGCGTTGCTTGGTGTTGTCTTCTATTCATGCATCGCACTAGCCCGACACTACAATTTAGTTCCACGGGCACACAAATCCGTCCCTGACCCCTCCCCACCTGGGTAGAGATTAAGCAAATATCAATGAATGGATCTTAAAGGAAGCCCTGGACAAATTTTCAAGGGGTTGAAGAAGCCCCCAGGGAAATGCTCTTGAAGTAGGGAGGCAACTTAATTTAGAAATGGATGATGCAGACGTTAATGAGTTAACCTCATTCACCTCATTCAGAAGAGACATTAATCAGTGAGGGCCTCAGTGGCTTTCAGGGAACGTAAAAAAAACCCCACAAGATCAGGAGTCGGGGGAACTGGGATCTAATCTCAGCCCTGCCACTTACCTGCTATGTGACCTTGGGCAAGTCTCAACTTCTCTGTGCCTCAATTTCCTCATCTTTAAAATGGGAAGTAATAATAATAATAATTGTGCTATTTATTAAATGCTTACTATGTGCCAGGCATTGTTTCTAGCGCTAGGGTAGATACAACCTAATCAGGTTGGACTCGGTCCCTGTCCCAGATAGGGCTCACAGTCTTTATCCCCATTTGACAGATGAGGTAGCTGAGGCACAGAGAAATTAGGTGACTTGCCCAAAGTCACACAGCAGAAAAGCTGGAGCTGGGATTCCGTTTTCCCTCCTACTTGGACTGTGAGCCCCATGTGATTCAGGGGCTGTGTCCCACCTGACTAACTTATATCTACCCTAACGCTTAGAACAGTAGTTGACAAATAGTGCTGAAAAACTACAATAATACTGATGATAATAATAATACTTGGACTGTGAACCCCATGTGGAACAGGGATGTGTCTGACCTTAGTAATGTGTACTACCTTGAACCGTAGTGAGCATTTAACAAATATTACATTATAATTATTATTTAGCAATCTAATGTACCACTGCAAGTTGCGGAGACACACAAAAAGCAGTTGTGCCCCTCCACCAGACAAAATCTTGGGATTAAAATGTCTTGCATCAATTTTCAAGAGAGTCTAGGCATTTATAAATATGACTGAAGTTAATGGAGTAAAGTTAATGGAGTGAGGAGTTTGAAGATGAACAAAGTCGTTCAAAAGAAATTAATCCACTACAAGGTGTTTTAAAAAGAAGGCTGTTCACTTTAAATTGGACAAATTATTCATTAAAATTAAAAAGCTTCTGCCCCAAGTCAGAAAAATGCTTCTATTTCTGCAACCCAAATGCCAAAACTCACAACTCCTCATTTATTATAAATGCTTTGAATTTAAGATTACACAATAATTTTGTGACATGTATCATTACAGCAAAGTGCAGGTAAAAGAATTTCATCAATCAGTGGAATTAATTGAACACTTACTGTGTGCAGAGCACTGTCCTAAGCACTTGGGAGAGTATAATACACTACAGTTGGTAAATATGTTTCGTGCCCACCATGAATCTAGAGGGGGAATTTCATATTACTTTTTCAAAGGTTTTGGAACAGATTCTAATTTATGTGACTTGCTTATCTATGGTAACCCCATGTATAAACACTCACAAAGCAACGATATTTCCACAGAACATATCCTGACTGCATCATAGGTTATGGCTGTCATGAAATACACTAATAAATAAGTATGCTGTGGTAATGGTCCTGTAAATTTTGAAAATATGAATAAAAGTCAGAAATCATCCAATTAAGATTATTGTGAATAAAATTACTCACTTGGATTTGACTGTAGAATTGCTGTTGCTGGGCAGCAATCTGCTCTTGACACTGTTTCTCTACCAAGCTGAATAACTGCAACCACCTGATCTATTAAATCATAAATTAAAGTGATTTAGTCATCAACATTTTCATTTTAGTAAGACAGCAGCTTTTGAACAAAATATGACAAGCATAAGATGAAAATAAAAAGTTGACCACATCTAAAATGCAGTAAAATGCTTGTTCAATGAAGGCGATCCGAGCAAGGGGACTAAATCGAGTACTCCACCAGTAGTCAAGGGAACTTTGGCTTTTAGATGTTCAATGTTCCACTTAAGGACCCCTAGGCTCCAGAAAGGCATTTGGCTCCTGGCTGGGGCTTTTTAAAAAAATTTAAAGGAAAAAAAAGTTGTGGTTTTTTTTAAAAAGAGTTCCTCTGCTTGCAACTTCTGTGCCCATCACAAGTGAATGGAAGTTACATGATTCAACAATGTCCTGTCCTCCTGAAGCCATAAACACAAAATTGTAATAATAGCAATGGTATCTGTAAACATACATATACACACATGGTTTTATTTGCTGTGTACTTCTATTTTTTAAATGAGGGGTAAAATAGTCTCTTTGCCACTGATTATTTATAAGTTAAAAGATATGACATGACTGAAGAGGAGGAAAAAAAAAGCAAGGTGAATCATAAAATGTTCTTGGCAGAAAATATCCATCTTATATACCTAAGTATGCTTGAAAAAACTGAACTCAACTCTCCCAGTGCTCAAAATGATTCCAGACAATCAATATCATTTATTGAGCTCCTCATGTGTGCTGAGCACTGTACAATTTATGGAATTTATTATGCATAACCCTAACAATTAGTTTGGAAATTGGAGAGGAGTATTAACCCTGAGACACCAAGGGGACCATTCACTGTTCAGCTCCTAATGATCTAAAAGATCCCCTTATGCTTCTCCAAAGGGCCAAATTTATTTCCAGGGCATAAACTTGGACCCTGAGAGAACTGGGTTCATTAGGCCCCTTTTTGGGTTTTCTTTTTCCTTTGGTCTTTACCCCTACAAAAGAAAACATGTTTAATATTTTTAAAAAATTAGGGAGGGAAATGTCATCTTCTTACCAAAAGATTATGTTTACACTGGGTTGTGTATTTTAGAAATTATTTTTAATCTGGCAGTCAAAATAATTGTTCCCATAAAGTGATATGTTACATGATAGAAGAATACTAATTCAGAGACAAAGATGCAGCCTATCCAAATCAATATGCTTTGGAAAGATTTTTGGCATAACTCAGGCAGCACTATAGTATATCTTCAGTTTTTCTTTGCTTTTTACAGGTTCTTTCTGTATTTACCCATTTTTAATACCAAAAGCAACTCGACAATATGCTTGAATTTTGGGAGATTTGGATGAAAGGTACATCTAATTAGTACTCAATTATGTCCAATTTTTCAGGGAATTTACCTGGAACTGAACTTCAGCATCATAATATGACAGTATCTTTGTATTTTCATACTGCTGAGATGAAAAAGGACCTTCATTACTAATTAACAATACTTTCTGAAGAATGTTTTCAATCATACAGATATGATAATACCAAGGAATTAAAGGAACCTTTGAATTATTGATTCCCTAGAGGGATGGAGCCTAACTGAACTCTACAAAATTTTATCGTTCAATTGATAAAAATATTTTAAGTTTTGTTAGAAGTTGTAAAATATTCTAACTATAAGTGCTTTGTGGACACCACATCCTGTTACTGAACTTAAGTTTTAACTTCAAAAATGGAAAAGCAGTAGGCGAAAGCTAGGATTTACTTATTAATAAATGAAGGCTTTGCATTATTTGAAATGGCACCACCTTATGCTACAAAATACTACATGCAAACCTGAAATTACAACCTAGGAAAGCATGTTAAAAGGCTTGAATAGTCTATTTCATTTTAAATTGCTTCATTAAGTGACACCCTGCAAACATTTTCTTTAGCATAATTATCAATCAATTGTATCTATTGAGTGCTTACCGTTTGCAGAAGACTGCACTCAACACTTGGGAGAATACAATATAACTGGGTTGGTAGACATGTTCCCTGCCCACAAGGAATTAGCATAAACTATTGCTTAATAGGGAAAACATTTTAATATCTAAAAATCGAGCCCAAGAAATGGTTCATTATTATAACTCAAAAAACTTTATAATGTAAATATAATAAAAGAACTCCATGAGAAAGTTGCCATTATGTTATAAATTCAGATTAACCTTCATTTGATTTACCTTTATTGGATTGGTAACGTACAGTTTTCCAACAAACATTACTTGGATTTTGTTCAACAGATCGAAACACAAAGTGAATTGTAGAACTCCAAAAATACTAATCAATCAAACCTAAACTCCTTGCTTATTCATACAGACTGTACTGTGAAATTCACTATAATGAAAAATCTAATCAAGGGCAGTCAGAAGTTAGAATATTTTTAGTTGCTCAAAATTTCTAACTATAGAAATAACCTGGGCTCCCTAACATTAAACTCCTAAATCTAGAGACTGAGGTAAAAGAGCTTACTGCCTTGAAAAGTAAGGTGATCAGGAAACAAAGAGAATCTAAATTCATTCTGATGTTTGGTAGGCTTAAAATGAAAACAGGGTTACTTTGAAGCAGCTTTTTAAACTTTTTTTTAAAAACAAAATGCGTGTATGTATGTGGTCACCAAATCTAAAAATTATGATAACCATTTATTAACTGTTGCAAAACACTCTGAAGTCTATTTCACAAAAGAATCATATGAATGTAATACTCTTAATACTGCAATAACACATAGAGTCACTGTGAATCTGAAGTCAGTGCTAAGACATTTTGCCATCTTCTTCGATAGACATAATCATTCCCTAATCACCCAACAAGTTATTTACACTTTTGATCAATACACCTCAATATTCATTATTTTAGTTCTACCCTCCAACCTAGTAGAGGCTATCATTTTTAGAAGTCAGTAAAGGTAGTCTAACAATTGTTTAGATTTCATTATTTCAAAAATAAAATTTTGCATTAGATACCTCACAGTTCCTCCAAATTTCTGAATCAGTCCTTCCACTGTTTTGTAGATCTTGCATAAAAGAGGTTAAGACTTCAAATGCACCTTGAATTACAGATGTCTTCCCTGAGAAAGAGGATACCCCATTTGTACTAAGGAGGGGACTACTTCTGTTGAAACATAAATAATTGAAATGCTTTTCTTCAATTTACCAAAATGCTGAATAATGCAGTAGTTAAACGATTCATACGAGCAGTACAAAAGCTTTTGGTATTTAGTTCTACCTAGTGTAACCTCAAACCTTCAAAATTTGATCACAGATACTCTCAGCAATCAAGAGACAGAAGGGACAATCTATTTATTGTTAAAAGTAGTCACACAAAAAATTCCTGAAAGAACTTTTAGCCCTCCTGAAAATGCAAAAATGCCGCTTCAAGTAATTGCAATGCAATTGACATAAGTACATAGTACATAGACAGATGTATACCTAAATGTACTCTGTTCTGTATCTCCTCTGTTGATAAGCATGCTTGCATACCACAGAGACACTCTACAATTCACCTCAAGTTAAAAGATAACTCCACCAATCTGGGAAAATCTTCTAATTTTTAATGTGAATTTAAGAAACACATCTGAAGGGGCCAAAAAATCACATATTCAACAGTGAAGAAATTTTAGTTCAGAATTAATGGCAACATTCGCCACACAGTTTTAAAAAAACAGCTTAGAAAAGTGGCTGAATCAACATTTTATAAATATTTTTCAATGATACTTTAAGTCAGTTTCATAACACTTTAAAGAAAGAAAAATATACCAAGAGATACTAAATCCCAAATACGACTAAAATATCAATGTCTTCAATATAAATTACAGTGCTAATGAGCACTCCTCAGGGGGGAAAAAAAATCATAAATTGACCATAAAGAGCAGCTGAATATAACTAGAGTGGGTGAAGAGGGGAACAATGTAAATGCATAACTAAGACTTTGATAGCCTCAAGGTCAGCGACTTAACTGTCTCATACGGCACTCTGTTCCAATGTTACCTGCTATTATTTAAGTTACATCCAACAGAATGATGAATACTTCTGACATCAGATTCTATAGACGATGGAGAGGCTTCATGTATAGTTTTCACCAAGTCCAAATCTTCCATAATGTATGTCCATTAGGGATGTTGCTATCATTTAAAATGTAGAATGGTCACATATTTCAAAAGGTAGCTTCACTGTTTGAAGAAACTGAATCTGATTCATCCTCTGATGCTTCATCGTCTAAGAGCATTTTCCGATCCTAACATCCAGAAACATGAACGGTCTAAACTTCGGACAGATTCTGGAAAAAAATGAGATGGCAAAAATGAAAAGCTACTAAATTAAATATTTCCACGACTTTTCATTTCTCTTCCACAAATCCACCTAATGCATATTGGGATCAAGTAAAGGTGTTTATTGTGTGTATACTGTGTGCAAGAGCATTGTACTAAGGGGTTGGCAAAGTACCATACAATAGAGTTGGTAGACAGTCACAGTCCACAAGGCACTTAAAATGTATTGGCGAGGGAACGGACAATAAAACAGAAGAAATAGAACACAGGTTAGCGGACAGTGGGAAGAAAACCTGAAAAGGTAATAAGAGAAGATGGAGAGTCTTGAGGCTACAATTCCATATGTAGAAAGAGAGAGAGAGATTACAAGCACATTCATTCTGAACCTTCCAAAGTACCAAAATCCAATTTTGTGATGTCCAAATTTAAAAATTATTTTAAAATCTGACATAACTACTTCACTAATAAATTATTTCAAAGTTAATCGGTTACAAAAAATATACATCCAAAAAATATCTGATTGGATCGAGGTCATCTGAAATTTTATTTTGTTGTGTCTACAGAGACAAATCATTTGCTGACACACTTGGCCTCCTTCATAAAGGCACCTCAAAATATCCAAAACACTTCAGCAAGTACCTAACCAAGAAGATCAGAGGTATCTGGATCTGGTATCAGAGGGTTGAGCCCCATGAGGAACAGAACTACGTGTGATCCAATTATCTTGCCCCCACCCCAACACTTAACACAATGCTTGCCACATAGTAAGCACTTAATACTGTAGTAAAAATAATATTAGTCAACCCTTGGGCTAACGGCACAATTGGTTTCTGAAAGCTACGCTGTAAGAGCCAATGTCAGCATAGGAGCAGTATTATCATCAATGGTATTTATTGAGCGCTGTGTGCAAAGAACTGTACTAAGCTCTTGGGAGAGTACTGTGGTGAACTATAAATGGGGGATAGGGTCCTGAAAGAGGATCGGATACCTTATTTTTATCAAAGGTACCCAGAATTGGGTACTCGATTATAGATGAGCAATAACGTGGCTCAGTGTAAAGAGCCCAGGCTTGGGAGTCAGAGGTCATGGGTTCGAATCCCAGCTCTGCCACTTAGCTGTGTGACTGTGGGCAAGTCACTTCACTTCTCTGTGCCTCAGTTACCTCATCTGTAAAATGGGGATTAACTGTGAGCCTCACGTGGGACAACCCAATTACCCTGTATCTACCCGATTACCCTGTATCTACCCCAGCGCTTAGAAAAGTGCTCTGCACATAGTAAGTGCTTAACAAATACCAACATTATTATTAATAATATTAATATTAATATATTTATATTGAGTCAGTTCAATGATCTGCTTGGCTATCTGAATTGTACTTTCCAAGCGCTTAGTACAGTGCTCTGCACACAGTAAGTGCTCAATAAATACGATTTAATGAATGAATGAACGGCTAACCACAACTCTCTCCTCAGCCCCCCTGCTCCCCAGCCCCCTAACTCCCTCCCCTCCTTAAACTTTCTTCACCTTTCCCCTATAGTGGCTTTTAAAATCGTTTCCCTATTCCCCTATTTCTCCCATTTTCCCCATTCCAAAACGACAAGTGCAATGAAGTCTAGGGCATCCTGGCGGCTAGTGCAATAAGGGAGGACAGTACTGTTAAAGTTGAAACCGTTGGGCTGGTAAAGCTGAAGTATCTGGCTGGCCATCCAGCTGCCATATAAATCAATCGATTTATTGAGTGTTTACTGTGTGCAGTGGACTGTATTAAGCCTTGGAAGAGTTCAACACTACAAGTACATCGCCTTGATTCTATTTAGTTGCCATTGTTTTTATGAGATGTTCTTCCCCTTGACTCTGTTTATTGCCATTGTTCTTGTCTGTCCGTCTCCCCTGATTAGACTGTAAGCCCGTCAAACGGCAGGGACTGTATCTGTTGCTGACTTGTTCATCCCAAGCGCTTAGTACAGTGCTCTGCACATAGTAAGCGCTCAATAAATACTATTGAATGAATGAATGAATGAACACAATATGACAACACATTCCCTGCCCACAATGAGCTTAGAGTCTAGCGGGGAGAACAGTCTAGAAACCATGCTGAGGGGTAGGAAAAAGGAAACCCCACCTCCAGAATGTGAAAGGTGCTTCAATTAATCATATTTACTGAGCGCTTAAGTGATAATAAAAATTGTGGTATTTGTTAAGCACTTACAATGTGCCAGGAACTGTACTAAGTGCTGGGGTAGACATAAGTAAATCAGGTTGGACATAGTCCCTGTCTCACATGGGGCTCACAGTCTCAATCCCTATTTTACAGATGAGGTGACTGAGGCTCAGAGAAGTGAAGTGACTTGCGCAGGGTCACACAGCAGACAAGGGACACAGCCGGGATTAGAGCCCATGACCTTCTGACTCCCGTTGTTGGGTAGGGACTGTCTCTGCTGCCGAATTGTACTTTTCAAGTGCTTAGTACAGTGCTCTGCACACAGCTTAATAAATATGGTTGAATGAACGAAAGAATGACTCCCAGGCTGGTGCTCTATCCACTAAGCCATGCTACTCTCTACAGCAGCAGCAGTGATGAGAAATTCATAAAAATTAGGGGGGCATTCAGCTGATTTTCAGTTGGTCTGCACCCTGCCCAATACAAACCGAGCATCCACCACCTTTATGATGGGTATTGGCATTTGAAGCATCTGACCTCTATCCTCCTGCACCTTGTCCTGTGGCAGTCAGGAAGGGGCAATTTTGTTCCCACAAATCTAGGAAGGGAAAGATCCTGGAGCAAGTGACCATCAGAGGTTCCCCTGGAAAAAGTGTTCTATGTTTGGATGGTCTCGAGGAGAATGCTACAAGATGGTGCAAATGATGTCCCAACACACGCATCATCACATGCTACTCTGGTTAATCCCTAAATCCCTAAATGTAGGCATCCCATATGAAAATAAACTATCATAACTGGAATGATTTCCCCTCATGGGCTTGGACCCTCTTCAATGTAGCAAATCCATCTGAAATCGATCGAAAATCGGATCTACAAATCAATCAAGGGTATTTATTGAGTGCTTACTATGTGCAGGGCACTGCCTTAAGCACTTGGAAGAGTACAAGACAACAGAATTAGCAGACACGTTCCCTGCCCTTAGCGAGCAAAAAGGCATCTAGACCCAAATGTGAGTGACCCACCTCTGGGGCAAAATCAATTTAACCCCTTCGATGGGAAAATATGGACACAACTAAACAGCCCAAACTGTGGGCAACACAGGAGTAATTTGGAGTGGGTTAACTGTCACAGAATAGTTCTCCTCAGGAACAATTCATCCACATCCAACAAACGGTCATTCGAAAATGTATTGGGGCTGAGAGAAACAGCTCTCTGACATGTCAATTGAAGGCTTTTATTACTGCAGACAAACCAGGGTTCTCAAAAAAGAACGCTTCGATACTGGATGGCGAAGCCCACCTCGGATAAGGCAGAGAGGGTGCGGGAGGGAGGGAGAAATTTCATCTCTAAAAGGCAGCCACTACAGGCACCGTTGTGGACAGGACATGTGTCTGTTTACTGCTCATTCACCCAACCGCATTTATTAAGGGCTTACTGTGTGCAAAGCACTCTACTAAGCGCTCGAGAAGCAGCATAGCATAGTGGACAGAGCCCGGGCATTGAAGTCAGGAGACCATGGGTTCTAATCCCGGCTCTGCCACGTGACTGCTGTGTGACCTTTGGCAAATCACTTCACTTCTCTAATCCCGGCTCTGCCACGTTTCTGCTGTGTGACCTTGGGCAAATCACTTCTCTGGGCCTCAGTTCCCTCATTTGTAAAATGGGGATTGAGACTGTGAGCCCCATATGAGACAGACAGGGATTGGGTCTAACCTGATGACCTTGTATCTACCCCTGCTCTTAGAACAGTGCTTGACACCTAGTAAGCACTTAACAAATACCATTATTATTACACCGCAACTACAAAGATGCACACCCTGCCCACCACGAACTACTTTATATTGTACTCCCCCAAGTGCTTAGTACAGTCCTCTGCACACATTAAGCAGCAGAGAAGGGTTCTAAGGGTCCTAGAAGGGTCATGGGTTCTAATCCCGGCTCCACCACTTGTCAGCTGTGTGACCTTGGGCAAGTCACTTCACTTCCTTTCACTCTGCCCCTCCTCCGCTCCCCATTCCCCCTACTGCCTCCCTCTGCTCTTCCCCCTTTCCCTCCCCACAGCACTTGTGCTTATTTACATATTTATGACTATTTTGTTGATGATGTGTCTATATCTAGGATTCTATTTATCTTGATGCTATTGATAGTAGAGAAGCTTGGCTTAGTGGCAAGAGCCCGGGCTGAGGAGTCAGAAGCCGTGGGTTCTAATCCCAGCTCCACCACTTGTCTGCTGGGTGACCTTGGGCAAGTCATTTCACTTCTCTGTGCCTCAGTTCCCTCATCTGTAAAAATGGGGGTGAAGACTGTGAGCCCCAGGTGGGACAACCTGATTACCTTATAAGTACCCGCATTTGGAAGAGTGCTTGGCACATAGTAAACACTTAATACCATTATTATTAATACCATAATGTCAATACCATTATTGACACCAGACTACTTGTTCTGTTGTCTGTCTCCCCCGTTTAGAGTATGAGCCCATCAGGCAGGAATGGTCTCTATCTGTTGCCCAACTGTCCATTCCAAGGGCTCAGTACAGTGCTCTACACAGAGAAAGTGCTTTGCTAGAGAAGCAGCGTGGCTCAGTGGAAAGAGCCCGGGCTCGGGAGTCAGAGGTCATGGTTTCGAATCCCAGCTCCACCACTTATCAGCTGTGTGACTTTGGACACGTCACTTCACTTCTCTGGGTCTCAGTGACCTCATCTGTAAAATGGGAATGAAGACTGTGCGCCCCATAAGGGACAGACTGATCACCTTGTATCCCCCACGTGCTTAGAACAGTGCTTTGAGCATAATAAGCACTTAAATACCAACATTATTATTAAATACGATTGAAGAGAAGCAGTGTGGCTCAGCGGAAAGAGCACGGGCTTGGGAGTCAGAGGTCATGGGTTCTAATCCCAGTTCTGCCACTTGTCAGCTGTATGACTTTGGGCAAGTCACTTCACTTCTCTGGGCCTCAGTGACCTCATCTGTACAATGGGAAGAGCCCCGTGAGGGACAGCCTGATCACCTTATATCCCCCCAGCGCTTAGAACAGTGCTTTGCACATAGTAAGCACTTAACAAATACCAACATTATTATTAAATACGACTGAATGAATGAATAAATGCGACTGAATGAATGAGTGCATCTGCTGCCAAATTGTCCATTCCAAGTGCTTAGTACAATGCTCTCTAATAATAATGGAGACCTGTCCATCACTCAGCTCGCTCCTTCACTGGCTTCATTCATTCAGTTTGTATTTATTGAGCGCTTACTAATAAAAATAATATATTTGTTATGCGCTTACTAGGTGCAGCGCACTGTTCTAAGTGCTGGGGGAGATACAGGGTAATCAGGTTGTCCCACGTGGGGCTCACAGTTAATCCCCATTTTACAGATGAGGTAACTGAAGCACAGAGAATAAGAATAATGTTGGTATTTGTTAAACGCTTACTATGTGCAGAGCACTATTCTAAGCCCTGGGGGAGAGACAGGGTCATCAGGTGGTCCCACGTGAGGCTCACTGGCTTCATCCCCATTTGACAGATGAGGTCACTGAAGCACAGAAAATAATAATAATAACGTTGGTATTTGTTAAGTGCTTACTATGTGCAGAGCACTGTTCTAAGCGCTCGGGGAGATACAGGGCCATCGGGTTGTCCCACATGAGGCTCAGTCTTCATCCCCATTTGACAGATGAGGTCACTGAAGCACAGAGAATAATAATAACAAATACCAACGTTATTATTATGAAGTGCTTACTCTGTGCAGAGCACTGTTCGAAGCGCTGGGGGAGATACAAGGTGATGAGGTTGTCCCACGTGGGGCTCACAGTTTTCAGCCCCATTTTACAGATGAGGGAACTGAGGCCCAGAGAAGTTAAGCGCTCAATAAGTACGACTGAATTGAACGAAGGAAGGCAGGGATTGGGTGGAGGGTAGAAAAGGGGGTTTTAAGGAACGAAAGTGAGGGCGCTGGCGGCCCCACCGCAGCAAAGGGCAGGGCAAAGCAGACAAGGCCGGAAACTCGGCCGAGAAACGTCTGGGCCGCGGCGGCGGGCGGAAGGCCCACCCCCCGGGCCCAGAGCCGCACTGCGATTGGACCGCGGCCTTGTCACTCACGAGCCGGAAGCGCCGCCCGGGCCGGATACAGCGCCCCCTACAGGTCAGGCTCCCTGCACCAACGGGGCTCCGTTGCCGCCTCTTCTCCCACCAAAGGGACAGGACGGTGGCACCCGTTCCCAGGCCCCCGGGGGATTCAGCGCTGCCCCCGCGCTCACCCGCCCGACAGGCCCCTCTTACCTGGACATCTGTCCCGCGGCGGTTCTCGAAAAGCCGGCTGGGGGAGGGGCCGGGGGGCGGGGGGACGGCCCACCGTTAGCCTCGAGCGCGCATGCTCCAAGCGACTCACCTGATTGGCTGTCGGCCCCTTCATTCACCAGGAGGGGGCGGGGCGTTCCCGCCCCGACTCCTCCTCTTGGCGATTGGTCTGTAGAGGCGCGAGGGGGCGGGACCTCAGACGGGAGACCTGTCCATCATTCAGCGCGCTCCTTCATTGGCTGCATTCATTCATTCAGGCCGTCGTATTTATTGAGCGCTTACTAATAAAATAATAATGTGTTTGTTAAGCGCTTACTATGTGCAGAGCACTGTTCTAAGCGCTGGGGTAGATACAGAGTAATGAGGTTATCCCACCTGAGGCTCACAGTCTTCATCCCCATTTTACAGATGAGGAAACTGAGGCCCAGAGAAGTGAAGTGACTGGCCCACAGTCACACAGCTGACAAGTGGCAGAGTCAGGATTCGAACCCATGACCTTTGACTCCCAAGCCCGGGCTCTTTCCACTGAGCCACGCTGCTTCTCTTACAAGATCATCAGCTTGTCCCATGTGGGGCTCACGGTCTTCATCCCCATTTTCCAGATGAGGGAACTGAGGCCCAGAGAAGTTAAGTGACTTAAGTTACATGTTGCTTACTGTGTGCAGAGCACTGGACTAAGCGCTTGGAATAATAATAATAATATCATTATTCAATATAACTCAATAAATACTATTGAATGAATGAATAATAATGGCATTTACTAAGCGCTTACTTATGGTCATGGGTTCGAAACCCAGCTCTGCCACTTGTCAGCTGTGTGACTGTGGGCAAGTCACTTAACTTCTCTGTGCCTCAGTTACCTCATCTGTAAAATGGGGATTAAACTGTGAGCCTCAAGTGGAGCAACCTGATTACCCTCTATCTACCCCAGCACTTAGAACAGTGCTCTGCACATAGTAAGCGCTTAACAAATACCAACATTAATTACTATGTGCAAAGTACTGCTCTAAGCACTGGGGGGATACAAGGTGATCAGGTTGTCCCACATGGGACTCCCAGTCTTAATCCCCATTTGCCAGATGAGGTAATTGAGGCACAGAGAAGTTAAGTGACTTAAATTAAGTGACACACTGCTTACTGTCTGCAGAGGAGTGGACTAAGGGCTTGGAAGAATAATAATAATATTATTCAATATAATGCAATAAATACTATTGAATGAATGAATAATCATGGCATTTAATAATGTTGGTATTTGTTAAGCGCTAAGCACTGTTCTAAGCGCTGGGGTAGATACAGGGTCATCAAATTGTCCCATGTGAGTCTCACAGTCAATCCCCATTTTACAGATGAGGGAACTGAGGCACAGAGAAGGTAAGTGCCTTGCCCACGGTCACACAGCTGACAGGTGGTAGAGCTGGGATTCAAACCCATGACCTCTGGCTCCCAAGCCCGGGCTCTTTCCACTGAGCCACGCTGCGTGCAAAGCACTGTTCTAAGCACTGGGGGGATACAAGGTGATCAGGTTGTCCCCCATGGGGCTCAGTCTTCATCCCCATTTTCCAGATGAGGTAACTGAGGCCCAGGGAAATTAAATGACTTGCCCAAAGTCACACAAGCAGCGGAGTCGGCATTCGAACCCATGACCTCTGACTCCCAAGAGCAGGCTCCTTCCACTGAGCCACGCTGCTTCTCATATCTGTTGCCCAGTTGTCCATTCCAATGGTTTAGTACAGTGCTCTGCACAGAGGAAGCGTTCAATGAGAAGCAGCGTGGCTCAGTAGAAAGAACCTGGGCTTGGGAGTCAGAGGTCATGGGTTCGAATGCCGCCTCCACCGCTTGCCAGCTGTGTGACTTTGGGCAAGTCACTGAACTTCTCTGTGCCTCAGTTCCCTCATCTGTAAAATGGGGATGAAGACTGTGAGCCCCATGTGGGACAACCTGATCACCTTGTATCCCCCAGCGCTTAGAAGAGTGCTTTGCACATAGTAAGCGCTTAACAAAATACCACCACTTTAGAGAAACAGCGTGGCTCAGTGGAAAGAGCTTGGGCTTGGGAGTCAGAGGTCATGGGTTCGAATCCCCCCTCTGCCACTTGTCAGCTGTGTGACTGTGGGCAAGTCACTTCATTACTCTGGGCCTCATCTGGAAAATGGGGATTAATTGTGAGCCCCACGGGGGACAACCTGATTACCCTGTATCCACCCTAGCGCTTAGAACAGTGCTCTGCACATAGTAAGCGCTTAACAAATACCAACATTATTAAGTACGGTTGAATGAATGAATGAATGAACTGAGTAAAGCTGGGGGGGGGGGGGTAATTGCGCATGCGCAGTGGGAGAAAGGCGGCCTAGTTTGCTTTGGCATCCTTTGGTTTTTGCAGTGTGTGCCGACCTTTCCTGTGTCCCAGGTAAGAGACCCTGGACCCCCCAATCCCAAAGTGAGGAATCCAGTTCTTCTGGGCACCCCCCTCTTAGGGGGAATGGAGGAAAGGGAGCTGGGACTCCTGGATTATTCTCCCGGTCCCGCCGACTCGCTGCAGAGATCCCTGGCAAACCGAGTTGTTAATAACGTTGGGTAAGCGCTTACTATGTGCAGAGCACTGTTCTAAGCGCTGGGGGAGATCCAGGGTCATCAGGTTTTCCCACGGGAGGCTCACAGTCTTCATCTCCACTTTGCTGATGAGGTCACTGAGGCACGGAGAAGTTAATAATGTTGGTATTAAGCGCCTACTATGTGCAGAGCACTGTTCTAAGCGCTGGGGGAGATCCAGGGTAATCAGGCTGCCCCACGTGAGGCTCACAGTCTTAATCCCCACTTTGCAGATGAGGTCACTGAGGCACGGAGAAGTTAGTAATAATAATAATGTTCGTATTTGTTAAGCGCTTACTATGTGCAGAGCACTGTTCTAAGCGCTGGGGGAGATACAGGGTAATGAGGTTGTCCCACGTGAAGCTCACAGTCTTAATCCCCATTTTGCAGATGAGGTCACTGAGGCACAGAGAAGTTAATAATGTTGGTATTTGTTAAGCGCTTACTATGTGCTGAACACTGTTCTAAGCGCTGGGGGAGATACAGGGTAATCAGCCTGTCCCACGTGAGGCTCACAGTCAATCCCCATTTTACAGATGAGGGAACTGAGGTACTTGTCCTCAGTTGACAAGTAGCAGAGGGGAATTCGAACCCATGACCTCTGACTCCCAAGCCCGTGCTCTTTCCATTGAGCCACGCTGCTTCTCCACCCCCAGGCGGCTCAGAGCTAAGAGGAGGGTCAATCATTAACCAGGCAATGGGATTTGATGAGCGCTTATTCAGCGGGAAGCACTGTATTGAACACTTATTTGGTGCAAAAGACTGTAATAATGGTGGTATTTGTTAAGCGCCTACTATGTGCCAAGCACTGTTCTAAGCACTGGGATGGATACAAGGTGATCAGGTTGTCCCACGTGGGGCTCACAGGCTTAATCCCCATTTTACTGATGAGGGAACTGAGGCCCAGAGAAGTCAAGTGACTTACCCAAAGTCACAAAGCTGACAAGTGACGGAGCTGGGATTAGAACCCACGACCTCTGACTCCCAAACCCATGCTCCTTCCACTAAGCCACACTGCTTCTCATAATTGTGGTATTTGTTAAGTGCTTACAATGTGCAAGGGATGATACTAAGCACTGGGGTGGATACAAGCAAATCCAGTTGGACCCAGTCCCCGTCCCACATAGGGTTCACAGTTTTAATCACCATTTTACAGATGAGGGAACTGAGGCACAGAGAAGTGAAGAGACTTTACTCAAGCCCACATGTGAGACAAGAGGTGGGGATTAGAACCCATGACCTGACTCCCAGGCCCATGCTCTATCCACTATGTCGTGCTGCTTCCCATGTTTTAACATCTGTCAGTTAACTCTTCCCTAAAGCTAACCTAAATCACACCAGCCACAGTGTAAGCACATTTCTTCTTTAAGTTTAGTTTTTTTTAATTGGTGGCTTTTTTAATGGTATTTATTAAGCGCTTACCATTTGCCGGGTCCTGTTCTAAGCTACAAGGTAGACACGAGGTAATCAGGTTCATTATAGTTTTTAATTCCCATTTTACAGATGAGGGAACTGAGGTACAGAGGCTCAAGGTCAAACAGCAGACAAATGTCATAGCTGGGATTAAAACCCAGGTCCTTCTGACTTTCAGGCCCATGCTCTTTCCACTAGGCCGTGCTGCTGCTCTAAATTGTAGGGAATATGAGTTTCTATATTAGTGATTTAAATATAGGGATTTTTAGTAGATCTCAAAGAAGCAATAAAAATCTCTAAAATCCCATGAACTCTTACTTGATTGACAACTAGGTAATTCCAAACTGTGATCAAGAGGGAAGAAACTTTTTTAGGGTACATACCCACAGATGAGAAAAGACTCCAAGAAGCCCTAACACTCAGTCCAGAAGTGCAGTTGTCATAAAAATAACCACTGCACTATCTTTCCCCCTGGCTTCAGGCCAACAAGCTAGGTTATGGAGTGGGTAAGTGTCCCTCTGTTGCATTTGTTTGATTTTGACATATCTATCCATAAATGATGATATGCAGTCTTATTTGCTTATGTGCGGTAAACCCTTCAGAATTTGAAAACATTTATTGCTTTGAAAATAATCAAAGTGTGTGAGGCATCATCATTAAACTGTTTTCCCTGCAGTTGATCCCCAGGCACCAGACCACAAAAACAGCACATATAAATAGTTGCATGGAGGGTCATCATTCTGCTTGAGTAAAGTTAAAATTTTCACAAGAAGCAGCGTGGCTTATGAGAAAGAGCACGGGCTTGGGAGTCAGAGGTCGTCATTTCTAATCCCGGATCTGCTACTTGTCAGCTTTGTGACTGGTAAGTCACTTAATTTCTCTGGGCCTCAGTTACCTCATCTGTAAAATGGGAATTAAGACGGTGAGCCCCACGTGGGACAACCTGATTACCTTGTATCTACCCCAGCACATAGAACAGTGCTTGGCACATAGTAAGTGCTTAACAAATACCATTATTATTATTATTAATAATGTGCAAGCGCTTGCCTCTCTTAGCTGAAATTTTGATTATTATCCAGACTGTAAAAACCTTTCATAACAAAAACGAGATTTGAGATTCGCCTCCTCTTCTCAAATTTTCACACAACCAATTTTCTCAGGGGCTCTAGGAAACAATGGTTACGCAGAAGCCAAGAGGCATCCCCTACTCCTGAGTGAGCCAGACGAACAACTATTGGAAAATGACTATTCCTTTGGAAGAGTGCATCCCTTGCAGGTTACATCCCAAATAAAACATCAGGAGCAAGCCAATTAAACTTTATTCAGGACAAAAAATTCAGAATGAGCTTTTCATGGATCTTTAGTAGTTGTTCTTACCATGTTGCATAACACTCAAAACCATTTGTCCTTAAACCAGAGTTGTCCGGTTAAGGTAGTTCAACCTTCTTCTGGTCCTGCAGGGAAAGTCAGTATTGCTGTGTTCTTAAAATTAAGGTTATTTCTTTGGCAACTGATTTCATAACCACAAGATTATTATACTGTTTGAAGGTCAAAGCTAAAGAGAAGCTGAAAAGGGATTTTTCTAAAAATATCCTCATCATTATTAATAGTATTTATCGAACACTTAACAGCATGCAGAGCACTGTACTAAGTGTTTGGGAGAGATCAAAATAGAAACCATCCCTGCTCTCAAGGCACTTAGTCCAGCAGGGGAGACAAATAAATTACAAATAGGGGAATAATAGGTTTTATAAGATATGAACCTCTGTGTGCTACAAGGGCTGTGGTAACTTAAATGCTTGGGGGTTGCGGGGTACAGAAGGGCCAAGCTGACAGTTGGGTGATACAAAATGAGAAGATTAGCAATATGTACTGTATCATCAGAATTCATAGTACGTATTTTAAAAATGATGAAGTTAGCACCTCAGCATCTATCAAGTTATGTATTCAACTTGCACTGCAGAAGATTTTTGTCTGTTGGCTCTGAAGATTCTCTGTATTTCAGAAAGTCTTAAGCTGTAGTAATGCTGCAATCAGTGTTTCCCAATTTATGAACTAGTATTCAATAGTATTTATTGAGCGCTTACTATGTGCAGAGCACTGTACTAAGCGCTTGGGATGAACAAGTCGGCAACAGATAGAGACAGTTCCTGCCGTTTGACGGGCTTATAGTCTAATCGGGGGAGACGGACAGACAAGAACAATGGCAATAAAGTATCTTGTAGGTATTTTGTTTTTCACAAAGTTCTTTACGGTGTTAGGAGCTGTTTTTGTTCTCTAGCATGTGATCCACGAATCAAGTAAAAATGTTATGTATCCTCAGAAAATATAGACTTTATTGATTGTAGACACCACCACTCAGCACCACTATCCTCCCTACCTGATAAACCCGTAACCTTGTCCTTGACTTCTCTCTCTCATTCCTCCCTTATATTCAATGTCATCAAATCCTGTGAAATCCACCCTTTCCTCTCCATCCAATCTGCTACCATGCTGATCTGAGCACTTATCCCATCCCGCCTTAACTATTGCATCTGCCTCCTTGCTGACGTTCCAGCCTCCTGTCTCTCCCCACTCCAATCCATACTTCACTCTGCTGCACAAATCATTTATCAATAAAAACATTCAGCTCATGTCTCCCCACTCCTCAAGAACCTCCAATGGCTGTCCATCCGCCTTCGCATCAAACAAAAACTCCCTACCATTGGCTTTAAAGGACTCAGTCATCTCACCCCACCCTACCTCACCTCACTGATCTCCTACTACCGCCCAGCCCACGCACTTCACTCCTCTAGCAACATCTTATTCACTTGTCCCGATCTCATCTATCTCGCCATCGACCCCTTTCCCACGTCATTCCCCATACCTGGAACTCCCTCCCTGTCCAATATGTCAGATCACCACTCTCTCCACCTTCAAAGCATTACCAAGGTCACATCTCCCCCAGACGCCTTCCCCGATTAAGCCCTCTTTTCTGTGGCTCGTTCTCCCTTCTGCGTCATCTACACACCTCAGTCTGTGACCTTTGGACACTTGATGTTCTCCCCACTCCCAACCCCACAGAACTTATGTAAATGTCTTTAAATTCTATACTATAAATTATTCATATTAATGTCTGTCTACCCCTCTAGACTGTAAACGCATGTGGAGGGAACATGTCTGCTAATGCCATTGTATTGCACTCTTGTAAGCGCCTAGTACACTGCTCTACCCATCGTAAGCACTAAATAAATACCAATGACTGACTTCAAAGAGATTCAAGATACTGGGAATTTTGGGATTCAGAGAAGGAAAGTGAGTAGTTTTGGGTTGGGAAAAGAAACGATGGGTTCTTTGTAGTAGTTGTAAATAAACTGTTAAGAAGCATGGAGTAATAATATTTATGGTACCTGTTAAGCCCTTACTATGTGCTAAGCACTGGGGTAGATACAAGTTAATTGGATTGGACCCATTTTCTGTCCCACATGGGGCTCACACTCTTAATCCCCATTTTACAGATGAGGTAACTGAGGCCCAGAGAAGTGAAGCGACTTGCCCAGGGTCACACAGCAGACAAGTGGTGTAGCGTGGCTCAGTGGAAACAGCATGGGCTTTGGAGTCAGGGCTCATGAGTTTGAATCCCAGCTCTGCCATTTGTCGGCTGTGTGACAGGGGGCAAGTCACTTGACTTCTCTGTGCCTCAGTTCCCTCATCTGTAAAATGGGGATTAAGACTGTGAGCCCCACGTGGGACAACCTGATTCCCCTGTGTCTACCCCAGCGCTTAGAACAGTGCTCGGCACATAGTAAGCGCTTAACAAATACCAACATTATTAACCCAGGTCCTTCTGACTCAGAGGCCTGTGCTGTAGCCACTAAGCCATGCTGCTTCTACCAATGGACATATGGATCAGGAGTCAGGAGACCATGGTTATAATCCTGGCTCTGCCACTTGCCTGCCGTGAGACCTTGGACAAATCATTCAATCAATCAGTGTTGTAATAATTATCATGTAACTTCTTCGTGCCTCAGTTTCCTATTCTGTAAAAACTTCTCACTCTGGGCTTCAAGGCTCTCCATCCCCTTACCCCCTCCTGCCTCTCCTCCCTTCTCTCTACTGCCCACCCCTCACGCTCCGCTCCTCTGCCGCCCACCTCCTCACCGACCCCATTCACGCCTATCCCACCATCAGCCCCTGGCCCACGTTCTCCCGCTGTCCTGGAATGCCCTCCCTCCTCACCTCTGCCAAACTAACGCTCTTTCCCTCTTCAAAGCCCTACTGAGAGCTCACCTCCTCCAAGAGGCCTTCCCAGACTGAGCTTCCCCTCTTCCCTCTGCTCCCTCTCTGCCCCCCCTTCACCTCCCCTCAGCTAAGCCCCCTTTCCCCCCTTTCCATCTGCTCCTCCCCCTCTCCTTTCCCCTCCCCTCTGCACTGTGCTCATTTGTATATTTTTGATTACCCTATTTATTTTAATGAGTGTACAGCCCCTTGATTCTATTTATTGCGATTAAGTTGTCGTTTTTCGTCCGTCTGTCTCCCCCGATTTGACCATAAGCCCATCAATGGGCAGGGATGGTCTCTGTTGATGAATTGTCTATTCCAAGTGCTTAGTACAGTGCTCTGCACATAGTAAATGCTCAATAAATACTATTGAATGAATGAGTAAAATGGGGATAAGAACCCTACCCTCCCTCCCTTTTAGATGAACAGCCCCACATGGAATGGGGACTGTGACTGATCTGATTGTATACTGTATCTACCTCAGTGCTCAGCACACAGTAGGGACATTACAAATGCCATTGGTATTTATATTGTTAGTGTTAGTAATAAATAATGGCTTTTAGGTTTAAGGAAGGAAACTGAAAATATAATTGGCGCATCTGGTGCTAAAGGAAGTCCTTTACAGAAAGAGACCATCGATGCAGTGGGACGAGTGAATGGAGCATTTAGACTGAAGGAATTTTAGCTCCTTTAAACTCTTCCTGCAGACTGTAAACTCTTTATGGACATGGATCACGTCTCTTAACTTGGTTGTATTGCACTTCCCCAAACGCTTAATAATAATAATGATGATAATAATAATGATATCTGTTAAGTGCTTACTATGTACCAAGCAGTGTTCTAAGCGCTGGGGTAGTTACAAGATTATCAGGTTGTCCCACGCAGGGCTCACAGTCTTAATCCCCATTTTACAGATGAGATAACTGAGGCCCAGATAAATTAAGTTACTTGCCCAAAGTCACACAGCGACAAGTGGCTTTGCCGGGATTAGACCTCATTCATTCACCTTGTATCCCCCCAGCGCTTAGAACAGTGCTTTGCACATAATAAGCGCTTAACAAATACTACCATTATTTGTATTATTCATTCAGTCGTATTTATTGAGCATTCACTGTGGGCAGAGCACTCTACTAAGCGCTAGAAAAACAGTGTGGCTCAGTGGAAAGAGCCCGGGCTAGGGAATCAGAGGTCGTGGGTTCTAGTCCCAACTCTGCCACTAGTCAGCTGTGTGACTTTGGGCAAGTCACTTAACTTCTCTGCGCCTCAGTTCCCTCATCTGTAAAATGGGGATTAAGACTGTGAGCCCCACATGGGACAATCCCTGATTATCTTGTATCCTCCCAGCGCTTAGAACAGTGCTTGGCACATAGTAATCGCTTAACAAATGCTATCATTATTATTATTACAATTCGGCAAAAGAGAGAGACCATCCCTACCCAACAACGGGCCTCACAGTCTGACTTCCAAGCCCATGCTTTTTCCACTAAACCACGCTGCTTCTCTGCCCTAATACAGTGCTCTGCCCACAGGAAACGCTCAATAAATACCATTGATTCCATTTGTGATTATGTAAAGTGTGTAGGATAATCAAATAGCATCCCCTCCCCAGTTTCACCCTTTGAATAATAGGAGAATCATTTGTTTGTAGAGTTCTCTGAAAAGCTTAGCTGGAAGGAGATAATATTTGGAGAACTATTGGTATTTATAGGTCCTTTAAAATAGTGCTGCTGGAATTTGTGGAATTTTGGTCACTAAGTCACAGGGCTATAAATAGGACAAAATCACCTTCTGACTTTGGGAAGGATAATCATTTTCTGAAGCATTTCAGAAGAAGCTTACCTTTGTGAAAATATTTTGAGAACAGAATATCGTTCTCTAAAACATGATGCTTTTTATTTGTGTTTCATTAGCACCACCTCATCCCCTAGCCCCCACCCCTTCCCCCAGTGTTTTCCAAAGTACCTGTAATATGCTGGTGAATTGGGTTTCGGGCCACAGTCACCCTTTTTGCTCTTTTACATATAAACTGAGCTAGTTGTTTTCTTGATGAAGAGCTCAACTTTCTATTGTACTTCTTCCCCTTTAAATGGTCTGTGTATTCTTGGAGAGGATGAAAATGTGAGCCCGTGGTGGGCAGGGATTTTCTCTATTTGTTGCTGAATTGTACTTCTCCAGCGCTTAGTACAGTGCTCTGCCCACAGTAAGCACTCAGTAAATACAATTGAATGAATGAATGAATGAAAATGTGTCTGAGTTGAGGCCAAAATTTCGTGCTGAACATAATAATAATGTTGGTATTTGTTAAGCGCTCACTATGTGCAGAGCACTGTTCTAAGCGCTGGGGTAGATACAGGGTAACCAGTTTGTCCCACATGGGACTCACAGTCTTAATCCCCATTTTACAGATGAGGTAGTTACAGAGAGTTTTTAAGTGACTTGCCCACAGAGAAGTTAAGTGACTTGCCCACAGTCACACAGCTGACAAGTGGCAGAGCCGGATTTTGAACCCATGACCTCTGACTCCAAAGTCCGTGCTTTTCCCACTGAGCCATACTGCTTCCCAAAAATAATCACATGAAGTGATTCAGATGTGCCTGAAGCCTGGCCGCAGCACCCACCTCTAGAGGGAAGAATGCCAAGAATCCCAACCGAAGGGGAGGTGTGATTTGGAGAATGAGGACTAGGTATGTTCATCCAATTTTCAAATATTAGAATGCACCTAAAATATCCTGTTTGAGGTAGCTGCCATTTCCCCATCTTTGGGAAGAAAATTGTCCCTTTGCTCTCACCTAGCTTTTGGTGCCATCAGGTGGCCATTTTCTTTTGCTCATTTAAAAATGCCACGTTGCCCACATTTTCTGTTTTACAGAGCTAATATTTTTGTTAGATGTGTTGTTGTTTGAACACAAACAATATAAACACTTCCCCAAGTTTAGTGTTGTTTTTTCCTCCAGTTCCCTTGACACTCCTAAAGTATACTTGTAAGCATTAAAGTACAGTAAAAGTAAGTAACAGCCACAATACACTTTAAAAATTGACAATCTCAGCAACAATCACAATTTCCTCATAACAGCCGAGTGTTAATATTGATTTCCCGGGTTTAAAAAGGGTGGTAACTGGAAGAAAAATTAGCTAGTTCTATCTAAATTTAATGGAGGAAGGTAAGCCCTAAGGGAGCTGACACATAAAGTTCTGATGACAAGCACTTTTGGTTTTCAGTTGTTTGGCAGAGGAATATTTTTTCCCATAAAGAACCATCAAGACTGAGCAGCTACATCAATAAGCCTTGAAGACAGGTACTGTCCAAAAAAAAAAATTAAAAGCCTGCTCTCTTCAGGAAGTAAGCAAATGTAAGAGAAATCTAAATTCCTTACCTAAGATCCAATATAAAATGTTACTGTCCCCAAAGTAATTGAGCAAGTGGCAGATTATCTGCAAATTTGACTGCTGGGAGGAAGGAGGAAAGTGAGAAAGCTGAACTCAGTGTTGAAACCTATTTAGCACAGAAACATTTATCAGAGGAAAGGAAGAGTTAAAAAGAAGTCAGGAGTGGAGAGTCAGCTCACATGCATATCAAAAAAAAAAAATTAGGTCAAAGCTGTCATCACTCCTGGTTTCCTCTTACTGAGGCTCCGTTTTCTTTTTTCCCCTTTTCCTTTTTTTTTAAATGTCACAAGAAGGTATAATTTGAGATGCTTTTATTGTTCCCAAAGGGCTTTTGGGCTGCCTCTGTGGGTATCACAAAAAACCAAGATCCAATCAGGCTTCTGCCCTGGGGTTTGGAGAAGTGGGACCATGGGTGTGTTTGTGATTTTAAGCCACCATTGGAGTAGAGCCAAAGCTCCAGGAGATAGTTGGAATGCCCAGCCTGTCCGGATTGGTTGCTGGAATTAACTGCTAGATCAACAGCCAGTCACGACAACTTGCGGCCTTCTTCAGCGCCAATTGGATGGGAATCCTTTCAGTGCATCTGAAAGCACTGAACTGGGACAAAAAGGTAGAGACTTTAAGAACCACAGAGGGTTGGATTCAGAAGGGTTGATTAAAAACACTCTGCCCTCCTTTGTGTGGAAGTTTCGCCTCCAGTATCAGATTTGCTTCTGTCCTTTGTCGACGTACCACACTTGCCTTGCCTGATCAAATGTGCTGAACTGCGGAAGAGATGTCTGAGAGAGACCAATTGTCCTGTGTCCCACATTAGATCTACATCAGAAACTAGCAACCGGCATGAAGGAAACTTTGTTTCCTAGATAGATATTAAGAGGGGTGAAGAGCAGGTTTTTCAGCATTTAAAGGAGAAGGAAATCTAAGATTCTAAGTTCATCAGTCAATCCATCAGTGGCAATGAATGCTTACTATGTGCAGAGCTTGGTACTAAAATGCAGTAGACAGACACAGTCCCTGCCCTCAAAGAAGTTCATGTACTATATTTGTTACTTAGATGAGTTTCTTCTGAAAAAAAAAGTAGTGGGGCAACCATCATCCACACTACTGCATCTTCCCTGACACCCAAGAGAACTTCTGAAATTTTTTGTTAAAGATAAAAAATTAAAACCAGTTCTAGACCATTCATATAGGTCACTTGATTTTAATTGCCTTCCAGATTGGTTACTTTGAGCTTCAAAAAAATCCATTCATTCACAACTATTATCCTCTCAAAGTGCCCAACCTGTCACCCCCATGAGTCGACACCATATTTAAAAACAAAAACGAAAAGCCTGGTTTGAGGAGGGGAGGCAAGGCTGGAGAGAATCCTGGCTCTCTCAGGGACCCAGGCTAATCTCACTGCAGTCCTAGTCCC
Organism: Ornithorhynchus anatinus; assembly: GCF_004115215.2. Taxonomy (NCBI): domain Eukaryota; kingdom Metazoa; phylum Chordata; class Mammalia; order Monotremata; family Ornithorhynchidae; genus Ornithorhynchus; species Ornithorhynchus anatinus. Next base: position 16,997,163 of record NC_041729.1, on the reverse strand, counting down.
ATTACTAAAGGCCCATTTTCCAGTCATCATGAAGTCAAAGCAAGTAAAAAAATAGAACTGAGTGGTTCTTCCCCTCCCCCGCTCCCCGAAAAAGTCCGGAAACAGAAGGATCTTTGAAAACTACATTTAATCCTCTTTGAAATGTCTATAACCTAGAAGGGAAGATGATTAAAGCCACCACTGCTTGGATATGGAAAAGAATTTACAATTTTTCTCTCAGTTAAGAGAGTCATGGCTATTAGCTGACCAGCTCCATTTTTTTCTCCATGTTAGTGGGTGCTGTTAATGTGATTATGATGGGCTAAACCAGGTCTTGAGTGGGAAACTCAAGTCTTGTCAGAACCCTGGGATGTGCTTGTCTGACAGTCCAGCTCAAACAGCTTTGGGGTTGATTTTTCCCATCACCCTTAAGCAATAGGTATCTATAACAGGGGCGGGGAATTTTCTATTCTCATTAAATCTGCTTGGAGACTTACTTTGGTAACACATGCCTTTATTTTCGTAACTGGCCATCGCCTGATTTGAACATTCATCAGAGAGAAGAAATTCATTCATTCAATAGTATTTATTGAGCGCTTACTATGTGCAGAGCACTGTCTAGATTTGGTTCTGTAATGTTAGCCATAAGCAGCTAGAACTGCAAGATGGTTTGCGTCACTGATTAAAAGTGGGCACCCACTACATTAACTACAAAATAAACATAGAGTCTTTAACTATGTGACTGTGATTGGCCATCCAATGCAGGAAGAGATCGAATGACATTTGAACAGTAAATATGTGTCATCTTAATTCTTAAAATCTTCCTGAAGTGGGTGTGTTTTTTTCTAGATTTTTTTTCTAAATGTTAAATTTTTTCCTAGGAAATTGCATTAGCTCTGTTTTAAAATAGGGTGGCACCCTGAGAATGAGTTTATTCTCTTCCAATAAAGGATTACCATTTAAACCATTTAACATCCTATCTAGGTTTCATTTCTGCAAATTTTTAACACCCCTATAAAATGTAAGCCTGTAAGAGTTTTGAGAGAGAACAGCTGATATGTGTGGAATAATAAGATGGTTCTATATTATTTGACAAAATCTCAATGTGAATTGCTCTCTGCCGAATCTGTCACCAGTTTTTTTAACCATCCCAGAGGCCAGGGGAGCAAACGTTTTCATTTTTAAAAAAGAAAAATCATATCAAATATACAATGAATGAATACTTAAGAAGATTTGGAACCCCTATGTTGGGAACTAGAGTGTAGATCGGAGAGCAAACTGAAATTTGTTAAAAATTATTCTCTCCCACCCACTTTTTTTCAGATTCCGTAGGAGCTACTTGCTAAATGGGTGCTTCAGTTTTATTTCATTTTCCAGCCTCCCTGACCAAAAGTAATTTAGTGCCCTGGGGACTCTGGTTTTGGAGGAAGACAAACTTTCTATCACCCTGCATCGTTGTGCCTTCAAACCAGCTAGCAGGCAAGAAAGATTCCCAACATCTCCTTGTGCTGAATGAAAGTGAACTAGAAGAACAGTTTGTGAAAGGCCACGGTCCTGGTGGCCAAGCCACCAATAAAACAAGCAACTGCGTGGTCCTGAAGCATATCCCATCCGGGATTGTGGTCAAGGTAATTCAATCTAAATTATCTTGTTAATAGTACACAACTGCCATTATACTCTCCACTATATGGCTAACCTACCAGACACTTGAGTGTGCTCCATCCCCCTCTAGACTGTAAGCTTGTTGTGGGCAGGGAACAGGTCTGCCACTTGTCAGCTGTGTGACTGTGGGCAAGTCACTTAACTTCTCTGTGCCTCAGTTACCTCATCTGTAAAATGGGGATTAACTGTGAGCCTCACATGGGACAACCTGATTACCCTTTATCTACCCCAGCTCTTAGAACAGTGCTCTGCACATAGTAAGAGCTTAATAAATACCAACATTTATTATGTCTACCAACTGTTATATTGTACTCTCCCCAGTGCTTACTACGGTGTACTTCACACAGTAAACACTCAATAAATACCTTTGATGACTGATTGATTGTGCGAACACCTCACCCTATCCCTTGGGAATTTTCTACCATACAGATTTGCCATTCACATTTAAGGCAGTGAGGTGACACCACAGGATACCAACTAGGATGTCTGTATAGGGTTGTTTTTTTGTTGTTGTTTAAGCAGTAGCAAAATTTTACTGCTGCTTTTAAATTTGGCAGACAACACTAAGGTTTTGCTGTTTGGAAAGCTTTATTTACAGAAACTCAGCTATTTAAAAACCCATTGCTTCATCGTATCTTTGTAGAAATAGCCAAAGTGGAATTTTTTAGGGTGGTCTATTCTCCCTCACTGATATAAAATTGAATGGCTTTAAACAGGTCACTTAACCTGCCATGCACTAATGAGTTAAGTATATGTAGCTCTGCACATGCTGCACAGTTTTCCTTACGAACGCTTTCTGTTGCTTTCTATGGGTAGTATTTTTTTATGGTATTTATGAAGAGCTTACTGTGTGTCAAACACCATTCTAAGAACTGGAGTAGGTACATGTTAATCAGTTTGGACAGAATCTCTGTTCCACAAGGGGCTCACAGCCCAAGTAGGAGGGAGAACAGGTATTTGATCTCCATTTTAGAGTTGAGGGAACTGAGGCACAGAGAAGTTGTGACTTGCCCAAGGTCATAGAGCAAGCAATAGGTCCTCTGACTCCCAGGTTCGTGCTTTTTCAACTAGGCCATTCAATGCATACCCAATTCTCTTTTTACATGGAGTTGTGTTCTTGCAAAATCCTGTATTAAAATTCATGTTAGAAGACTCTTGGTGTCCAGAGCTCTGTGTATGGGCACAAACCATTTGTTTGGACTCCACTAGATGTCACATCCGCACAGACTTGCATTGAGAGACGAACATCCCCTAGTTTAGTGGAAGCGAGTGTGGGAACCCAATGTATTTAAAATCTTAATCTTTAGAGAGTTGTAGAAAATGATCTGACGCTCTCTGCGTTCATTTTTCGAATGGTATTCGTTAAGCTTTTACTTTGTGCCAAGCACTGTACTAAGCGCTGGGGTAGATACAAGGTAATCAGGTGAGACACAATCCAAATCCCACATGGGGCTCCTAATCTTAATCCCCATTTACAGGTGTGGGAATTGAGGCACAGAGGAAGTGAAATGACTTGCCCAAGGTCACACAGCAGACAAGTGGTAGAGGGGAGATTAAAACCCAGGTCCTTCTGTCTCCCAAGCCCATCACTTTGTATGATGGTTCTTGCTTTATCTCCCCCAATCCCTTTTTGAAGCAGACAAGTCCACTTAGAATTTCAGAGAACTCAACCTCATACATTCAGATTGAGACCAGGCATAATCTCCTATAACGCATGTTTTCACCATGTTGCAAAATGAGGGAGAGAAGACTTGGGGAATGAAGGAATATTCCTCCGTCAACATGCATTCTATCGATCAGGATAGAATGCAATGTGAGATGGGAAGAAAGTGTCAGATTGCAAGACTGTGGCATCGAGGCAAACAATATATTGTGCATTTTTCTTTACGTGAGGCTCTTCAAGAACATAACCCCCATCTCTCAGAACTAACTTCTGTTGTCCGGAGAAACAAGTTAAATGGGGCAAGCAAATTCAGGAAAATGAACACACAATCACATAATGTAACTAAAAAATGAAACCAAAAGACAGGCAGGGTCCAGGTAAACAAGGTTGAACTATATTAAACTGAATGATCATCCCCTTTTCTTCCCAGGAGACCTGTTCCAACTTTATTTGTTCCCAAAGGAGGTGTGACATTTACTGATACAGCAGGAAGGGAGGTGGCAGGGGCAGGTTTTTGGCAAAGGGAAATTTGTGGGAGTTTGCAAGCCAGAATGAATCAGAGTAATCTCAGTCACTTCTTTTCCATTCACCATGAAAAAGCAACACTTAGACTTATTGCTCATGGGGAGGAAGTGTCTTCTGGAACCTGGCGTCTTCAGTCTTTCTGTTTAACTTGCTGAGTGAGTGCAGTTCTCTACATTTCATCACCACCACCCACTTTGGGCTGAAAGTTGGTGTTTTTGGATTTCTTGAGACGGCCTTAGAATGCAACTAAATTAAGCACACATGGTAGCTGTAAACTCAGGACCTCAAGCATCTAAATATGGAAAGGCATACTGGGAAAAATGATGATCCCTTGTATGCTGCGGCATTACGGTGGGTCTTTGGGAGGAGGGGAGAGGTTGTGTTTGTTCTATATTTTATGTGCTACAATTTCTACTTGAGAGACTATTACCATAACTCCTGGCATCCCAAGGAAAGGGATGGAGTGTAGTAAATGATGTTAGTTGTGGATGCAGAATACGAGTCATGTCTCTGTGGGGTGGAAGGTTTTTCCAAACTCTCTGAAGGCTGCTGAATAAACCACTTGGCCAATAAAACATTATTTAAGTCACAAAAGACCGTCTGAGGGTGAACCTGTTCTAAAATATCAACATCTTTTTCAGTGTCATCAAACAAGATCAGTCGACCAAAACCGAAAAAAAGCTAGGGAAATACTACAAGAAAAGGTGGACATTTTCTACAAAGGTGAAAACAGTTACATTTTCAAAGCAAAACGTGAAGCAGAAAAGAATAAACGAGAAAAGAAGAGAAAAGCAAAGGAGATTTTAGAAAAAAAGAAACACTTAAAGGAACTACAGAAAGCATGTCAAGAAGATGTTGGTCACATAACTGTGAAGGACTAATATCAGTGGTTTTAATCTATTGTATAACTTTTAAAATAAATACATTTTTGTAAAAACATGGATTTAATGAGCTACTCTGCAAAATCGTAGACCTGAGCCAAATGTTAATAGGAGTCACAGTGTCAACTCTTCATCTGTTGGGAGAAGATGATTACTCACTGGTATTTAGACATTGCTGCAGTTGTGCCAAGATAAAAAGAATAATTTTGGTTAGAGAGAAACAAGATGGTGACTTGAAAAGCTAATGGATGTTACTTGCCCCTTTATTCCATTAGCTAATGGAGGACAAGGGCAAGAGAAGCAGTCTTGAGCTTAGAAAATTCTCTTCTAATTCATGATGATATATATGCGCAATTCTCTTTATGTGCAGTTGCCAGGTTAAATTGCGATCCATAAAAATGAGATTAGTTCTATCTAGAATATTGTTAATTTATTTGGTGCTATTTCCCTGGATGGATTAGACCCGAACTGCAACTCTGTACTTACAGTCTAATCGATTAGACTGCCCGTCAAAGGGCAGGGACTGTCTCTATGTGTTACCAATTTGTACATTCCAAGCACTTAATACAGTGCTCTGCACATAGTAAGCGCTCAATAAATACTATTGAATTAATGTACTTAATTCTGTACCTTACAGTTACCCCTTTCGGCAGGGTTAGCGGTTTGCTTGTTTTGACACGACTTTAGTTAATGCTCAAGGAGTGGAACAGGATATTGGAACTGAGAATGACATCTAGCAGGCAGCCGAAATACCAGGACTTGTATTGCTTTCCAAGAGAGAAGTGTACCAATGACCTCTTTCTGATGATATGACTCACAGAGCAAAAGAAACAGCGTGGCTTTAGTGGACAGAGCACGGACCTGGGAGTCAGGAGGCCAAGGTACTGATAATAATAATAATGTTGGTATTTCTAAGCGCTTACTACTTGCAGAGCACTGTTCTAAGCACTGGGGTAGATACAGGGGAATGAGGTGGTCCCACGTGAGACAGTCTTCATCCCCATTTTACAGATGAGGGAACTGAGGCACAGAGAAGTGACTTGCCCACAGTCACACAGCTGACAAGTGGCAGAGCCGGGATTCGAACCCATGACTTCTGACTCCCAAACCTAGACTCTTTCCACTGAGCCACGCTGCTTCCCAATAACTGCCTCTGCCACTTGACTGCTGTGTGACTGTAGACAAGTCACTTCACTTCTGTGCCTCAGTTATCTCATTTGTAAAATGGGAGTTGACTTTGAGGCCTATATGGGACAGGGATTGTGTCCAACCTGGTTAAGCGTTTAGTACAGTGAGAAAGTGCTTGGCCCAGAGAGAAAGTGCTTAACAAATACCTCAGCGTGGCTCAGTGGAAAGAGCCCGGGCTTAGGAGTCAGAGGTCATGGGTTTGAATGCCGGCTCTGCCACTTGTCCGCTGTGTGACTTTGGGCAAGTCACTTAAACTTCTCTAGGCCTAAATTCCCTCATCTGTAAATTGGGGATTAACTGTGAGCCTCACGTGGGACAACTTGATTACCCTGTATCTACCTCAGCGCTTAGAACAGTGCTCTGCACATAGTAAGCGCTTAAATACCAGCATTATTATTTTTAAAAAAAAACCTACTTAATTAGGTTTAAGATATTGGTCTGGCTGGATTACAACAGGCTCAATTTCCAAAATGTGCACCACAACTAATGTTTCTCATCTTCTAGCTGTTGCCTATAGTAGAGGTGTATCTGTTCTTTGCAAAACACCTTACTTCTTACTTCTTACTTTCTCTGGTACAACTAAAGTCAGACAAGTGAAAGATGGTCAAATTCTGATCCGGCCCCTGGATCAAACCCCTACCTAGAAAGGGGTTGGGGAGACTGCCTTCACTGAATCTCTTTGATAATTAGATACAAGAGTATAAGAGAGGGATTAAGCACTTTATCACCTTCCTGCAAAAGTGATCTCAGCTCTGAGAATACCTTCCCAAACCATAAGAATTTCTCACTTTTTGGCCTAAGGTTCCTGGCAAGGGCCTTTTGGCTGCACTTGGTCTTTCTGCACTTGGCTCTGTCTCTTTGGTCATTTGATACTCCCCCCTCTCCCTTCCCCCAACCCCACAGCACTTACATACGCATCTTTAAATTACATATTTTAAGTTATTTATATCAATGTCCATCTCCCCCTCTAAATTGTAAGCTCGTGGAACGTGTCTGTTAATTCTGTTCTCTCCCACGCACTGAATGCACATAGTAAGCCCTCAGTAAACACGACTGATTGATTCTGATGCTCCCCAAATTAAAGTGAATCCACATTTGTTTTTAGTACAAATTGTTAATGAAAATAAGCTTTATTACATCAAGTAATAAATACATACAAAGATGCAAATAACAGTTTTAGTCATTTATCCAGATTTTTGTTCATTTTGTGGCAAACTTACAACTGAAATCTACAGTCTTAGTATGAAAATTAATTTTCTGGGGTCTTTGTTATGTTTAGTAGGTTGATCTGTCTTCAGTATTTATAACTCATGCATTTTAAATTGACTCCAAAGCACTAACAATCATGCAAATTCTTACGCCAAAAAAACAAGGTTATTTTTAAGCAGGGTCTACGTTGTATGGCAAACTGGGACATACCAGACTACTGGGTAAAACGTGCTGTCAGCATTTACTTATTCAAAACAAAATCCTAGAGCTGTTGTAACTTATGGTAAAAGGTGTAGAGAGCAACAATTTGAGTAACACAAAGATATTCAAAGAAAGAAACATAAAAGGCTTGGCAGGCTAGCAAAAAAACAAACTAGAGTTTGCAATAAGGTAAGCGTATCTTTCTACATGCAGTTTCTGTCTCAGAATGCTTTAAAAAAATCTGGGTAGTTTCTAACTACTTAAAATTAGGCCCTAATGAACTGCAAAATCTTTCTTTCTCATATAATTAATTGTAGACTGTATTTCTGGTGGGGTGGGGGGAAGAGAAGAAATAACCTAAAATGTTAAAACACTCCAAATAAAAGATCCATCTGAATGTTTCCAAAAGTCACCGGAGGAATAAGTATTTTTTTTCTTCATAAAGAGATGGAAAACCTTCGAAGTCCAATGGGAGGCTAGGATCTTGCATTCCGTTCCGTTTCTGCCAAGCATTCCCGAACTAATCCTCTCGCATGAATGATGCCTGGAAAAGAAAGGCAGACGTTAGGAATAATCTAATTTATGTGACAGCCAGGAGAACTAATTCAGAAAGATTATTTCAGGGAGCTAGACTGTAAGGTCTTTATGGGCAGCGACCATGCCTACCACCTCTGTTATACTGTATTCTCCCAAGCACTTAGAATAGTGCTCTGCACACAGTAAGTGCTCAATAAATGCCATTGATTGATTTATGACAGGAGTTCATCTGGGTCCATCCCCTCCCCCAGGCAAATAGGAACCATTCCAGGCCAGATGGCCAATGGTGAAATTAGAGCAGAGCAAGGGGTGTAGCTGGGATTTTTGAGGTTTTGAGATTTGGGTTTTTTTCCCCCTTACAGAGATTTTTTTGTCTTAAATCCCACTAAGCAATCTAGCCAGGGAGGGGATGTGTTGAGTTGAATCCTCATCTTAACATGCTGAAAAAGACAGTTGGGTTGCAAGGGGTCACATGCTGTTGTCCATCTCAACATTCCTGTCCCCAGCCCTCTACCCCTCTCCCCGTCACAGCTGGTGGGACTCGTTCCTATTTGGAAAGATCTCCAGGGATTTAGCTTCCTTGGGGACCTGTTCAGTGTTTAATCAACCCAGTTTTCTGGGAATTCTTCCACTTTCTAGTCAGATTCATTTTCCAATTCCCAGAAAACTGGTGAGCATTTTTCTTGTAATAACCATTTCTTCTCCTGTTTTTTCCCAAAAAAGCCTACTTCCTGTTGCCCAACCTTTTGGTCATTTACATCAACTGCTTTTGGATCCTCTCCATCTTCTCCACCTCTCTCAAAATGCAGAGGACCAAACCAAGCTTGATACTCTAATATGGACCTAGCCAATCTCAAGTGGAGCCTAAACCTATCCTATTCCCGATAATACATCCCAGATTCTGGTTATTTTTTTACTAACGGCAATACGTTGACCACTTGTTCAATACAATCTCCAAGTTTTTTTCCTCTCTAGCTAGTCTTTTCACCCTCTGGAATCTAATTTGGTTTTTACTCCTAAATGGGATACCCATTTCTTAAAAAAAAAAACACCCACAATTCACTAAAAGACCGCCTTTTCGCATCTGATATTAGTTTTCTTTTCCCTATCGTTCGAAGGATGACATTTTCTTCTGTCCTTTTTTTTTGCCTTATATAATTGAAGTGTTTTTCTGTGTCCTTTTTTTTTTTTATCTCTCTTGCAAGTTGCCTCGCCTTACTGTAGAGAAGAACCTTGGGGAAGACAGATTGGTTGAAAGTCTGCACCCTCCTCAGAAGATCCAGCTGAAATTAACACACAGGCTTGTGCTCCTCTGAAGTGCCACCTTTTAAATTAGAAACTTTCCTTTGAGGCAGCAGCCTATTTAGTTGACTCTTAAATCAGCCAGTCACGCCTTTGTATGAGTCACCTTTTTTCTTTAATAGAGTCCTGCTGCGAGAGAGCATATTTTATCTGGATTTCTCAACCAAAGGGCTCTGACCAGCCCAACAAAATGAATTTCTGGTAAAAAGTGCCCCTTGGTTCAGAAAGATCTCCCCAGACTTGAAATCTGCCGAGGAGAAGAACTGTTCGAGGACAAAAACAATGTCTGAGTCTAGAGTGAGCCTGGGGAATAACTCTTGTGGAGTTGTTGGAGGCTTTTTAATAAATTACCCCTTGGCATTACAAGACCAAGTGAACGATCCATACCCAGAGGTCAGTTTACCACCTCCAAATTTGGCCCTGTTAAAAGCTTTTGCAAGATAATGAAATAAACTGGGATGTTTCCTTTCCATTTGAAAGCCAAATCGTTCTTAGAGAATAAAATCCAATTTCTCAAATCACTGGGGGAACCTTTCTATGAAGTATTTTAGTAGCCCGAGTTAATCCACTTCTCCCTACCAAAAAATGAAAAGAAGCCCACTTCTTACCTCGTTTTAGCCTCTCCATGGCACTTTTACTCCCTGCGTACGTGGGTCTGATCTCCTTCCCTAGTTCTTCAATGATTGCTAGAAGCTCTGCATATTTGCTCTGGGGCACCTGGCTGCTCCCCGACCCCTGAAATCAGAGCAAGAAGGTCATTAAAACGTCATTGGTGAATGCAAAAGCCAGGGAACTGTACGGTGCCACCCCAGGCCTCACGAGAGATGCCATTTTTCTTCTTTCATCCGTCATGCCACTAATGTCCACAGAAGCGTAAGTGACATTCAAGTACAACTGAAAGATGTATTAAAAGAAATAATAAAAAAAAAACTCTTGAGTGGCCCCTGAGGTTTGAGGTTTCTCAAACCTTAAGACTGGTCTTAAGGGCGGAAGGATACGAGAGTGGGAGGACTCGATCTCCAATCTTAGCTTGAGGTTGACTGTTTGGGAAGCTTGAGCAGGTCAGCGAACTTCTCTGTGTCCGTTTCCCAACCTATAAAGTAGGAAGACTTACACTTCACGTGTCACCTGTCCAGGAGGGCCCCCCGACCCCTCCAGCCAAGTCCCACTCACGACTCATTGCGGTTGAGGTGCTTTCTGGGACTCTGCCATCAGAAGTCAAGGTTCTCCCCAAAGAAACACTGGGATGACTCAAATGCTGGAAAGACTCAGCAGAAATTCAGAAAATAGTTGGCTAACATGGGTGGCAAAGACCACAGCAGCTACTGAGCTGGTTCATGATTCCATGGCACTGGGCTGTCATCACTTTAGCCATATGTGGGTTTTGCATGTAAAATTCTAGTGTAACCTTGCCTGCCTACCCAGTGGGAACATGACTTCAGAGACAGTAGTGCGGATGATGCTTCCCAAACCACTAGCCCTGTAATCAGTACCTTCACCCAGGTTCTCATCCCCAAAGTCTCTGGAACTGAAGCTGCTCAGCTGTGATTTCTGATTCAAGACTCCATCCCCATCACTCCAGGAGGAATAAGACGATGTCGGTGAGTGCTTTAGCTACTCACATGGAAGGAACCAGGTAATGACCATCTTATAGTATAAGGTACTGGGCTAAGGACAGTCAGGGTTAGGAAACTGTGCGGCCTAATTGATAGAGCATAGGCCTGGAAGCCAGAGCATCTGGGCTCTTATCCTGGCTCCTTCTGCTGTGTAACTCTGGTCAAAGCACAACTTCTCTGTGCCTCTGTTGGCTCATCTGTACAATGTACAATCCCTGTTCCCCCTCCTTCTTAGACTGTGAGTCCCATGTGGGACCTGATTATCTTCTACCTTAGTACAGTATTTGGTACATAGTAAACATTTAACAAGTACCATAATTATTATTAGGATATGTATTTATACCTGTTCCCCTCCTTAGACTGAGCCCCATGTGGGATATGGACAGTGTCCCTCCTGATTTTCTTGAATCTACCCCAGCACTTAGCATTGTGCCTGGCGCATTGTAAAAACTTAACAAATTCCACAGATATTGTTAATTATTACTCTCCTCTGTCACATGATGTCTTGACTGCTAAAATCCACGGGATAAATACGACTGATTGACAAGATGCAGAAAAGGGGCCTCTGAGACCAGCTTTGTGGACAAAGGCTACAAAATGCAACAGACCTATTCAGCCAATTTCACCTCAGAAGACACCTGAACTCATGACTAATTGATAAAGAAATAATTTCTAAGACTTGATGAAGGCAGGTGGCAAGCACCCAAATGAGTGAAGCTAAGTTTCCTGCAAGAACTCACTTCCACCTCTTCCTTTCTGTACTCTTTATCTTCCTCTTCCCAGGGCTTTACCAGAGCAGACACATTTATGTGCAGTGCCTTAGTCGTCTTCTTCTTCTCTCTCCGCTGCTTCCTCGTGGCCTCCCTGACTCTCCTCTGCTCCTTCACCCTCTCCTTGACATTCTCCCTGGACCTCATGGTGACTTCCCCGTCCTTCCTCTTCTCCTCCCTCTCATCCTCCTGGCTCTGCTTCTTGGCCTCCCCAGTCTTCTCCTGCTCCAGGCTTCTCTCCAGGCATTCTTTCTGGTTTCTCTGCTTTTTGAGCAGGACTCTCTCCTTGGTTCTAGCCAGAGTCTCCTCTTGGGGCAGAAAAGCTTGGCCAGGCAAGGCAAGATTATCCCAGTCCGTACAGGACATCGTTAGGTCTGCTCCTTGAAATGAAAGCCTCCTTGGAATGGCTGGCTTCTCTGGCTGATCGGGTAACAATGGTCCATTCCTTGAAGTTGCGTTCTCGCCCTGTTGCCAAGCGGCATTACCTGTTCCCACTCCGGGATCCAACTGTGGCTAAATGAACATGAGGTTGAAAAGCTTCTTGATCATGTTGTTCGCCGTTTAGTCACCAAATATTTGGACGTGTTGGGGCAATTAGGTTGACTCTAAACTCACTCTACTCCGCAAACTCGGAGGCGGGGAATGTGTCTACCATCTCCGTTATATTGTAGTCCCCCAGGCGCTTAGTATGGTGATCTGCATACAGTACACGCTCAATATAATGATAATGATAACTCTCCTGTCCCTATATACCCCTTGGGGGGAAATCTGGGGAGTTCAGCTTGGTCTCTCGTCCCTCCGCCCTTCTACCCAGTTGGCATGAAATGAGCCTAGAAGATTACAAGACACACATATCCCATACGCGCAGCCCCTAAACCCTCTTTCCCTATGAAAATGGGCTGAAAAACAAAAAATAAGGGGCCCCGGGTTCTAACAGGAGCAGCCCCAGGGAAAGTACTCTGCACTGGCTCCTCCTGCTGGGAACAATCTTGCTGCTCAAACCCAATTTTTCCAAACTTCCTGCTCACAGCTTGGAACCAGAGTTGAACTTGGGGCATTTGCTCATGGAACTCTGCTGAGAAGTGGAAAAGGGCTTTTCTAGAGGCCTGGAATCCTGGTCTTGGGTTTGAGGCCATATTTTTCCTAAGGCTCCTTTTGACCTGTCTCACTTCTCTTCCCCCCATCCACGTGTACTGGACTGCAATACTCGTCCAGTCAATCCAACCTCTAGGCAGTGCACCTGGGGCCCCAGAAACATGGACTCCCCATGATATATATTACCTGAAACGCCTCTGTTTCCTTTCTTTATGATGGACAATAGAAATGAGTAATAGATTGTAAAAAAAAAAGGGAAATACCTGTATTACCTGTGTGTAGCCTAGAGACGGGGGACCATAGTCATTGATAAGTTGCCGGTATTGGGTGGATGACGCCATGCTGGTTGAAGGAGAATGGACACTACCTGCTGTCGTGAAAAGAAAATAGTGAGACTGGAATTATTAGTTGACACATGGATTTTAGGCCTCTTAATTTCCAGGGACCCCCAGGGAAGATTAGCACATCACTTTGGCTCCCAACTCCTTTTTACATATGATATAACCTTGAGCTTGAGGCTATAGCCCCCTAGGCTTGAAGTCACATCCCGATAATAATCGTCACTGATAATCACAACAATAAGTTTAAATCCCTCAGAATACACAGATCTCTTCATCCTAAAAATAGGATAGCACTTTCAAATGTGATATCATTATTTAAAAAGGAGTAGCTCTCCTGGAGCAGAAGTTCTGAAAAGACAGTAAACATGGAGGGAAAAAAGCAGCATTCAGAGCTATAAACTACAAACAAGAAACACACAAACCCCAGGAGAGGGTTACACATTAAGGCCGGCATTGTGGGTCCCACGTTGGCCTTTTCAATCACTCCCGCACCCAAGAGTTGATTTCACCATCAATAGCATCTTCTTCCAGTAGGAAGGAAAACTGTACATATGTACCACATCCAGTAGGGCAGGGAGGGGTACAGATTATTCTCCCCATTTTTCAGATGGAGGACCTGAAGACTACAACAGTTAAGGCCCAAAGTCACCTGGTGATTTAGTGGCAGACCTAGCTCGACAGTCTAGGCTTCTATCCCCCACAGCCCTCTCCCAGCCGCTCTATGCTCTACCCACAAGTCATCCTACAGAAGAGAAACATATCCTTCGATTGAAAGATGGCAAGTTTTGCTGTGAGGTAGCTTACCCATTTTTTGTCCTCCTGCTGATTGGTCTTGAGTCTAGGACGAACTTCCTTTTATAGCGAGACCCATGGCACCTCAGTCCCCAATCTCCCCCTCCCAGGTGAGAATTCATCAACAAAACCAGTGTGAACACAGACACTTCACACTTTACTCTAGACTGTAAGCTCTTTGTGGGCAGGGAACGCGTCTACTAACTGTCTTATACTGAACTCTCCCAAGCACTTAGTAGAGTGGTCTGCACATATTAAGTACTCAATAAATATGATTTACAGAATGACTGTTCCATGTTAGCCAGAAGCCCGTCCTTCCCAAGACTGAACTGCTGGAAGAAGATGGTGGTCGAAGAACAACATAATAATGATTAAGTGAGAGGCAGCAGGCCCTGCTTGCCCCTGTCCTGCACCCTGGCCCTGGGCCTTTGGGGCTAATGGATTTTTTTTCCAAGGCTACCATTAGAACAACCATATCATTTTTAAAACTGGGTTGATGATGATCTAGTCGAGGGTATTTCAGCAAATAAAAATTTAACAAAAGCCATGAAAAACTATTTTTCCATTTTATTTTATGGGGGGGGGGGGTCACATTAACATTACCAAACAGCCACCCTTGAAAACTGCACAAGACTACCTTCCCTCTTTTCATAGTACTGGTCTGCCACAAATCAGAATGGCCGAAAAAGTCATGTACTGCTAGGTCCCCTGCAGCAAGAAAGCAAGAGAGGTTCCAGCTCCTCCTCCGCTGGCATAGCTCCTCTCTGAAGTCGTCCAGTCAATCATTTAATCAATCAATGGAATTGAGCGCTTACTTTGTGAAAGAGTTTTGTACGAAGCACTTGGGAGAGTACAACAGAGTTAGCAGATGTTTTACCTGCCCACAACAGCCTTAGAGTCTAGAGGAGGAGACCGACATTAATAATAAATGAGTAGGTTGGACATATGCTTTAAAGATATGTACCTAAATGCGATGGGGCTAAGGGTGGGATAAAACCAGTTGCTGAAGGAGAAGCTGCTCCCTCTGATCAGGAAGCAGCGTGGTTTAGAGGAAAGAGCCCGAGCTTGCGAGTCAGAGATAGTGGGTTTTAATCCCGGCTCTGCCATTTGTCAGCTGTGTGACTTTGGGTAAATCACATAACTTCTCTGTGCCTCAGTGACCTCCTCTGTAAAATGGGATTAAGACTGTGAGCCCCACGTGAGACAACCTGATTACTTTGTATCTACCCCAGTGCTTAGAATGGTGCTTGGCACCTAGTAAGCGCTTAACAAATACCATCATTGTTATTATTACTATTAACATCACCCAGGAGACGTAGTGTGGCCTAGTGGAAAGAGCACAGGCCCAGGAGATTCGGGTTCTAATCCCAGCTCAACCACTTGCCCGCTGTGACACCTTAGGAAAGTCACTTAATTTCTCCTTGCTTCAGTTTCCGCATCTGTAAAATGGTGATAAAATCCTTGTTCTCCTTTCCACTAGCCTGCTCGTCCCATTTGGGACAGGGATTGTCTCTCAAGAAGCGTGGCTCAGTGGAAAGAGCCCGGGCTTGGGAATCAAAGGTCATGGGTTTAAATCCCAGCTCAGCCACTTGTCAGCTGTGTGACTTTGGGCAAGTCACTTAACTTCTCTGTGCCTCAGTTACCCCATCTGTAAAATGGGGATTAAGACTGTGAGCCCCATATGGGACAACCTGATTACCTTGTATCTACCCCAGCGCATAGAACAGTGCTTTGCACATAGTAACTGCTTAACAAATGTCATCATTCATTCATTCATTCATCTGGTTGCATCATATCTACCCCAGTACTTAGCACAGGGTTTGGCATACAGGAAACAGAGGCCTTCTCTGCCTAAGCCCTCCTTCCCTCTTCTCCCACTCCCTTCTGCATCGCCCTGACTTGCTCTCTATTCAACACCCCTTCCAGCCTGACAGCACTTATGTCCATATCCATCCATCTTGTCTGTCCATCTCCCCCAATTAGACTGTAAACCCGTCAAATGGCAGGGACTATCTCTATCTGTTGCCGACTTGTTCATCCCAAGCGCTTAGTACAGTGCTCTGCACATAGTAAGCGCTCAATAAATACTATTGAATGAATGAATATCCATCCGTAGTTTATTTATGTTACTGTCTCCCCCTCTAGACTGTAAACTCATTGTGGGCTGGAATGTGTCTGTTTACTGTCATACTGTACTCTTCCCAGCACTTAATGCAGTGCTCTGCACACAGTAAGAGCTCAATAAAAACAGTTGAATGAAAGTTTATTATTATTATCACCCCACGACCAGCCCATAAATACCACTGCTTGATTGATCTAGTTTTGGTCCATTTAATCTAGTGTTAGCACCTGGTAAGCGCACTTTTTAAATACCATTACTATTCCTACTTGTCTGTCTGTGAGGAGCAGTTTGGCCTCCTCCAGGTGAGGCAAGCCCCCGCATTCCCCAGTTGCAAAGATCTTGTCCCAACTCCTGGCAATGTTGGGCCCTAAAGCAAGGAGGGTCTGGCCTGGGCCCGGGGACTCAGACACTGCATTGAAAGGCAAGGGATTGGGGTTAACCAGAACCACCGTGGAAATTTTTATTCATTCATTCAATAGTATTTATTGAGCGCTTACTATGTGCAGAGCACTGTACTAAGCGCTTGGAATGTACAATTCGGCAACAGATAGAGACAATTCCTGACCAATGACAGGTTCACAGTCTAAACGGGGCATACAGACAGCAAAGCAAAATAGAACAAAACAAAACAACATCACCAAGATAAATAGAATCTAGGAGATATACACCTCATTAACAAAATAAATAGGGTAATAAATAATATATACAAATGAGCACAGTGCTGAGGGGAGGGGAAAGGGGAAGAGCAGGGGGCGGGGGGGGGGGGGGGGTAGTGGTATCTGGCTCTGGTCAGAGCAACTGAAGTGCCTTCCCTTTGTCCGGCTCAGGCCGCAAACTGCGGACAGCTCAAAGATTGGAGAAGCAGTGTGGCTCAGTGACAAGAGCACGGGCTTGGAAGACAGAGGTCATGGCTTCTAATCCCGCCTCTGCCACTTGGCAGCTCTGTGACTTTGGACAAGTCACTTAACTTCTCTGTGCTTCAGTTACCTCATCCATAAAATGGGGTTGAAAACTGTGAACCCCACATGGGACAACCTGGTTGCTTTGTATCTACCCCAGCACTAAGAACAGTGCTTGGCACATAGTAAGCACATAACAAATACCATTATTATTATTATTATGTGGCAGAGGCAAAGCAGCCAGGCCAGCTGACCACCAGATCCCTCCTCTGCCCCCTCCCCAGCATCTCACCGGCAAAGTTCCAAGGCAACCCAGCCATGCCCTGCTGACCACCTGACTACCCCGAAACCAAAAACCCAGAGCCACCCCCTGTTCACCCACTGCCTTTAACCCAAAGTCCCGTGGCCAAATGGAAAGCGCATGGGCCCGGGAGTCGGAGAACTTGGGTTCTAATCCCGGCCCTGCCATATGTCTGCTGAATGATCTTGGGCAAATCGCTTCACTTCTTTGTGCCTCAGTTACCTCATCTGTAAAATGAAGATTAATCTTTGGGCCCAAAGTGGGACACGGACCTAACGATCTTTTATCTAGCCCAGCCCTTTGTACATTGCCTAGCACATAGTAAGCGCTTAACAAATACCATTTAAAAAAAGCCACAAATCCCTAAGCAAAGCCAAGCACACCGCTCGGAATTCATCTTTGACTGGATCAATGGAATCCTGTCACTGGAGCAGCCATGGAATTTTATCGTCTACTTTACCCGGAGCATATGCAAGCCTGTAATGGAGACACGAGGGGCCATTAGCAAGTGAAGGATGTCCTGCAGAATTACAAACAGCGGTAACCATGGAGAATTTACCTATTCCTCTGCAGCCCGCACCACAGGCACACACATCCCAAATGGAAAGGAAGATAATATTCCCCACTCTGGCTGTCACCTGCAGGGAGCAGGATGGTAACACACAGACAACGCACGTGCAGACACGTGCACACACACAGACAACGGACTTTCTTTCTTCAGAGGCCCGGCTCAGCCCCAGCTGCGGAGATTTGTGCCAGTGGAGCCCTCTCCCGCTGCCAGCGCTGGACCGCCAAACTGGACCGCCCGCTCTCCAGAGAGGAAAGAAGGGAGGAGTGCAAGGTGAAAAGGGTCCATTCATTTTTTACTGAATAACTGAGACTCCATAACCCTTGTGAGTTAACTGCCGGTAGTTTCTGTCACAGTTCCACTTATTCCCATTTCCAGATTCAAGCAAGGCTCTGGAGGCTGAATCCTGCCATTCCAGGGGTGTCTGTGATATCATACAAAAGCTACTTCGAGGGGTGACTGACTGCCCCGTCACCTTCCATTCATTCATTTGGGCCATTGTATTTATAAAGCACCTACTGAGTACAAAGCACAGCACTAAGCGCTCTGGAGAGTATGATATAGTGAGGAGCAGCGTGGCTCAGTGGAAAGAGCCCGGGTTTGGGAGTCAGAGGTTGTGGGTTCTAATCCCGGCTCCGCCACTTGTCAGCTGTGTGACTTTGGGCCAGTCACTTCACTTTCTCTGGGCCTCAGTTACCTAATCTGTAAAATGGGGGTGAAGACTGTGAGCCCCACGTGGGGCAACCTGATCACCTTGTATCCCCCCAGTGCTTAGAACAGTGCTTTGCACATAATAAGCGCTTAACAAATACCAACATTATTATTATTATTATATAGCAATTAACAGATACATTCCCACCTCGGAGGTGGCAGAGGCCAGACTCTGGCAGAGCAACACAGAGAGCTTGCTGATGCCCAGATCCAGCCAGCCGAGTGTAGCAAATGACCCCCACCCACCCCTCACCCCCAACCCAGAAGGACGAACACACACACGCTGAAAACCCTGCGATTGACTCATTTCATTCTCTCTATCCCCACTCCAGGTCCTAACCAAACAATCAGTGGTATTTACTGGGGACTCACTGTGAGCACAGCACTGTATTGGGAGAATACAAAAGAATAAGTAGACACACTAACCCCATCATCAAGGAGCCTTCAATCAGAGGAGGCATAAGTTAAAAATCAGTAGAATAGAGTGTGCGTGCAACTCCTCATCAGTCTAGGTTCTCCTTTTATTTCCTTCCCTCTCCCAGGTCTACTCTGGTGCTGGCCTCTGGGCTGTGAGTGGCTTTTCCCGATGGAGTACAACTGTTATGGAGTGACTGGCCCAAGATCACATAGCAGACAAGTAACAGAGCTGGGATTAGAACCCAGGTCCTTCTGACTCCTAGGCCCATGCTCTAGCCACGGGGCCACGCTGCTTCTGTATAATGCTCTGCACACAGTAAGCGCTCAATAAATACGACTGAATGAACAAACCCTTCCCTGCTGGTGTGGGGCCGGAGAGTTGTTGAGTTTGGGCTGCCTGTGGGATTGTTCAAGGGGCCAGATAAAGGTGCACTACTGTATTTTCATGGACAAATCAATCAGTGGTCAGGGGATGTATCTCCTAATTCTCTTATTTTACTCTCCCAAGTACTTAGCACCGGGCTCTGCACATAGTAAATGCTCAATAAATACCACTGATTGAATGGTACTTATTGAGCACTATAAGTGTAGAGCACTGTACTTAGCACTGGGTGATAATCTCTGCCCTCAAGGATTTTACAATCAAGTTAGGGGAGTTGACAAAATAATGATACATGGGGGAAGCAAGAGAATATAAGGATACGTACATAAGTGCTATAGGGGTGTGAGTGGAGTAAGCATCAAAGTGCCTGGGCACCCCCCCACCCCGACAATAAAAGCAACTACTTAGGGGATACCCCGAGGGCAAATACAGTGGGGGAGATAAGAGGTTTGGTTTATTTGTTTTTTTTTTAAATTTTTTTTGTAAAGCACTTACTTCACACCAAAAACTGTACTAAGCACTTGGGTAGATACAAGTAAATCAGGTTGGACAAAGTACATGTCCCACAATGGGCTCAGAGTCTTAATCCCCATTTTACAGATGAGGTAACTGAAGCAGACAGAAGTTAAGTGACTTGCCCAAAGTCACAGATCCACTAGATAAAAATACTGGTATTTGTTAAGCATTTACTGTGTGCCAAGCTCTCTAGTAGGCAATGGGGTGGATACAAGCAAATATTCATTTATTCATTCACTCATTCAATAGTATTTATTGAGCACTTACTATGTGCAGAGCACTGTACTAAGTACTTGGAATGTACAATTCGGCAACAGGTAGAGACAATCCCTACTCAATGACGGGCTCATAGTCTAAACGGGGGAGACAGACAGCAAAGCCAAACAGAACAAAACAAAACATCATCATCAAGATAAATAGAATCAAGGAGATATACACCTCATTAACAAATAAATAGGGTAATAAATAATATATACAAATGAGCACAGTGCTGAGGGGAAGGGGGAAGAGCAGAGAGTGGGAGGGGAAGGAGGGGAGTGGGAACAGAGGAAAAGGGGGGCTCAGTCTGGGAAGGCTTCCTGGAGGAGGTAAGGTCTCGGCAGGGCTTTGAAGAGGGGAAGAGAGTTAGTTTGGTGGATGTGAGGAGGGAGGCCTTTCCAGGACAGCAGTAGGACGTGGGCCGGGGGTCTACGGCAGGACAGGCGTGAACGGGAGACAGTGAGGAGGTGAGCAGCAGAGGAGCGGAGTGTATGGGGTGGGCAGTAGAAAGAGAGAAGGGAGGTGAGGTAGGAGGGGGAAAGGGGATGGAGAGCTTTGAAGCCAAAAGTGAGGAGTTTTTGTTTTGTGCGACGGTCGATAGGCAACCACTGGAGGTTTTTGAGGAGGGGAGTGACATGCCCAGAGCGTTTCTGTAGGAGATGATCTGGGCAGCAGAATGAAGAATAGACTGGAGTGGGGAGAGACAGGAGGAAGGAAGATTCCAGAGGAGGCTGATGCAATAATCCAGTCGGGATATTATGAGAGCTTGTACCAGCACGATAGCAATTTCGATGCTTGTACCAGCACGATACTGTAAAGGTGAGACCGGCAAGTGTTGGTGACGGATTGGATGTGTGGGGTGAATGAGAGAGCTGAGTCAAGGACGACACCGAGGTTGCGGGCCTGTGAGACAGGAAGGATGGTCGTGCCGTCCAAAGTGACAGGGAAGTCAGGGAGAGGACAGGTTTTGGGAGGGAAGATAAGGAGCTCAGTTTTAGACATGCTGAGTTATAGGTGGCGGGCAGACATCCAGGTGGAGACGTCCTGGAGGCAGGAGGAGAGAACCGGGAGGAGATGTAGATTTGGGTGTCATCTGCAAAGAGATGATAGTTGAAGCTGTGGGAGCGAGTGAGTTCACAAGTGAGTGAGTCTAGATGGAGAACAGAAGAGGGCCAAGAACTGACCCTTGAGGAACCCCTACAGTTAATGGGAGGGGAGAGAATGAAATGAACAGCCAGAAAGATAAGAGGAGAACCAGGAGAGGACGGAGTCTGTGAAGCCAAGGTGAGATAAAGTGTGGAGGAGAAGGGGATGGTCGACAGTGTCCCTGTCCCACGTGAAGCTCAGTCTCAATCCCCATTTTACAGATGAGGAAAGTGAGGCACAGAGAAGTGACAAAGTGGCCAAGCCGTGATTACAACCCACAACCTTCTGACTCCCAGGCCCGTGCTCTATGCACTATGCCATGCTGCTTCACCAGATCTTCCCAGATTCACCATATGGCTGGCAGTAACTGCAGAATCGCTGACTCTGCCCTCAGCTATAAATCAATCATTCAATAGTTCTTATTGAGCCCTCACCGTATGCAGAACACAGTACTAAGCACTTGGGAGGGTCCAATACAACAGAGTTATGACAGAGCCAGAGACCCATCCCCAGTTTTCCAGCCTTCAGCCTCTGCCCTCCCCAGCAGAATTTTCCCCTGGGGAATTTTTCCCAAGTTCTACATTTTCCAATCAATCAAAAATGGTATTTATTGAGCACTTACTATGTGCAGAGCACTGTACTGAGTACTTGGGAGAGTACAATACTACAGAGCTAGTAGACATGCTCTGGGGGAGACAGACATTAATATAAGTACTGTATGATAGATCATTTAAAGATATGTACCTAAGTGCTGTGGGGCTAATATCAAATGCCCAAAGGTCACAGGTCCAAGTGCAGGTTTGGGCCACTGACTGGACCTTGCAGCCCAGAAAAAGAAACAAACCAAGAGCCTCCAGGGACCTGCCCAACCTAATTCTTTTTTTATGGTATTTGTTATTATGATGATGGTTATTAGTATTAATCACTAATGTTAACTATTGATAATCATCATAAGAAGTACTTAATAAGTACCACTGTTATTATGTGCCAAGCATTGTTATAAACACTGGGACAGATGCAAGCTAATGAGGTTGGACCCAGTCCAAGTCCCACACGAGGCTCACACTCTTAATCCCCATTTTACAGCTACGGTAACTGAGGCAGGGAGAAGTCAATATCTTGTCCATGGTCACACAGCAGACAAGGGGCAGAGCCAGCATTAGAACCCAGGACCTTCTGATGAGAAGCAGTGTGGCTCAGTGGAAAGAGCTCGGGCTTGGGAGTCAGAGGTCATGGGTTCTAATCCCTGTTCTGCTACTTGTCAGCTGTGTGACTTTGGGCAAGTCACTTAACTTCTGTGGGCCTCAGTTACCTCATCTGTAAACTGGGAATTTAGACTGTGAGCCCCACGTGGGAAAATCTTGATCACCTTGTATTCCCCCCACCCAGCGCTTAGAACAGTACTTCACACATAGTAAGTGCTTAACAAATGCCATCATTATTATTATTATTACTTCCACTAGGCCATGCTGCTCCTCAATTCTCTCTCCAAGAAACCTAAGAAGGAAAGAAAACATTTCCTTTGTACTTGAGATGGAGGCGGCAGGTCCTCCCAAAATGTTAGATGGAGAAAAACGTCCTCTTGGGTCTGGCTCAGTCCAGTGGATAACGAATGAATTATTAAACAGAATCTAATTTGGGCTTCTAACGCCTAGGAACGGCTACCTGTCTCTGTGACCACGCAGGAGGGAAAGGGGTGAGACAAGCCAGCAGAACGGTTTGACAGCTAGGACAGCTAGGACAGGGCCCCAGGCAGTCGGGGGCTGGGGTACGGGAACATCTCAAGGCCGGCAGGATCCCCGGGGG
This sequence comes from Ornithorhynchus anatinus, assembly GCF_004115215.2. Taxonomy (NCBI): domain Eukaryota; kingdom Metazoa; phylum Chordata; class Mammalia; order Monotremata; family Ornithorhynchidae; genus Ornithorhynchus; species Ornithorhynchus anatinus. Next base: position 16,974,276 of record NC_041729.1, on the reverse strand, counting down.
TTCCTGAAGCAGACGCTGGGGCTGTGGTCATGAGACATCAGAGCAGCCGACGCAGTTACACTGCCAGAAGAACTTCACTGCTGTCGGCAAGTCCATTCGGAGCCCATCAGCAACTCGGACGTAAAGTGGGGGCCAGAAGGACGGGAGGCAGGTGCAGGAGGGCTTAAAGAGAAGTCAGAGTGTGAACTGAAGTTAGCTGACCTTGCTACGCCCAAGATCCTCTACTCCAGGGAAAATCTGTCCTTTCCCCGCCACTCCTTCCACCCCACATTCTTTGGCAGGCCTGGAGGGGCAGGGCAATCTGGATCATTACCGGGCACTGTTTCCTCCATTTTCAGCATCAGAGGAGAGGGTGAACAGAGAGCAAGGAGTGTGGGGAGGAGGACAGCAATGGTGACCAAAATCTCCCACTATCCCTCTTTCCCAGCTCTCAGTCCTGGGGCATAGACTATTATTTGGTCTCAGACTTTGAACCCTCTCCTGCCTTCCTGCAGGTATAACTCCTGACTCTGCACGTGCCCTCCGGTCTCCAGCATGAATTTTAGAATGCTTGAGGCAGTGTGGCCCAGGGGACGGGGCAATCTTCTGGGTGACAAAGCTAGTCACCTAACTTCTCTGTCTCAGTTTCCTCATCTGTTAAGTAGGGAATCAATACCTGGTCTACCTCCTCCTTAGACCATGAGCCCAGTGAAGGGGAGGGGCAGTGTCTGACCTGATGACCTTGTATCTACCCCAGTGCTTGGCACACAGTAAGCACTTATCAAATACCACAATTATTCATATTGGGCCCAACTCTGACAGGGAAAGGTAGACCCATGTGGAGTCCTCTACACTGTGAGCTCATTGCAGGCAGGGAATGTATCTACCAACTCTGTTATGCTGTACTAATCGTGGTACTTGTTAAGCACTAGGTATGTGCCGGGCACTGTACTAAGCACTGGGGTAGAGATCAGATGATCAGGTTGGACACAGTCCCTGTTCCACACAGGGCTCACAGTCTTAATCCCCTCTTTACAGATGAGGCAACAGAGGCAGAGAGAAGTAACTTGCCCCAGGTCACCCAGCTGACAAGTGTCAGAGCCCCAGGTGCTTCTTGACTCCCAGACCCGTGCTCTATCCAGTAGACCACGCTGCTTCTTTTGTACTCTCCCAAATGCTTAGTACAGTACTCTGCACACACTAAGGGCTTAATAAATATGAATGACTGATTTGAGATTAGGGACAACAACCCTGGGAAGTTAGGGGGCTTAAACCCTGTGGAGTTGCAATGAAATTCTGGAGTCTGTGGAAATTGGTATCCACACCTGATGGAATAAACAGGCTGCCTCAACTTTGTTGTTCACCTGGTGTAGATTAGCATTCCCTCTCTTACAGGATTACTGTGAATCCTAAAACCAACGCCAAACAGAGCTTCCTTCCTTCAGATGGACCCTACTGCCGTCTCGAGTTCTGCAAGGGTTCAAAGCTTAAGGTGAAGTACACCAAAATCTGCAGGGCATAGGGGGGAGAGGGGAAATTAAAACTGGGCTGTAAGCAGCAACTAATCAACTGCAGATTTCCCAGCCACGCTTTCTGGAAAACATCAGACAATGCGCACTGTGCAAGGCAGACACAGAATTCCCTGGGAGGGCTGCAGTGAACCAAAAGGGTTGGCAAAGAAAAGGCAAATCTTCAGGGCAGAAGAGGAGACTCTGGTTCTTTCCCTCCTACCTTCTTGATCTGTCCCGGGGGCGGGGTGGGGGGGTGGAAGGGGAGACCGTTCCCCTCCCTAAAATCTTGAGGGGTCTAGAACCCCAAATGGCTGATCTGCCCCCAAGGTGGTGGCAAGCGAGGACAGAACACCGTCCTGAAAGTCAAGCTCAGGCTGTGAAGGGAGGAAGGGGGCAGAGCTGCAGTCACGTCACTGGGAATGCGAGATGTGCAAGGCGAGGACGGCTTTGTCTAACTCTCTTGGCCTTAGGCCATGGGCTGGCATTCCCACTAGCGGGAGGAAGGGCTGGTGTGTGAGGGATAATGACAGGAGAGGGAGAGAGGAAAGAGAAAGGGAGAGAGTCCATCTTGAATGCAGATGGCAGGGAAGAACAGGGATTTCTACAAAAGGGACCCCGGGCAGGAGGAGGTGGATGCCCCGAAAATGCCAGCGACTTTCGGCCATGGCAACCTGAATGCCGCAGATACGCCGTTCCTGGAAAAACAACCAGAAAGGACTGGGAGACGTTAGGGAAACATTTCGGAACATGAGATGGTGCCTCTGCAGTTTGGCACCAAAAAACATTGAACTGGCCCGATAACCGAGCACCCCTCCCCATGGCCTGATTTGTTCTGCTGGGGCTTCACCCAAAGGCCTTGCCCTCTCCCAGCACCCCCGACCCCTGACTCAAGCTCTCATAATTCGGGGGAAAATGAGACAGCAAGAGGTGGATGAGCTGGAACAGAGAGATCCCCAACCCTGTGGGTGCCTCTAGAGTGATTTTTGACCCCAAAGGTTTGAGAGGTGGCAGGATTTAAGAGATGAGAACATCTGACCGAGGGGAAGTTGTTGCTTTTTTGTCTGTTCCTGGAGGAAGGACTTTGACAGCCCCTCAAAAGAGAGGCAAACAAAACCCAGGCAGGCTAGGCTGCTTGGTTTACCCCCCGCTCTCACCTGCAACCAGCAAAATTCCATGCTCTGCCCTGTCCTTCCTCGGGCTGACGCACTTCTGGAGCTTTCTTCCCCCCCACCCCCTGCTCCTCACAAAGGGCCCAAGTCCATCAGGCCGGCATCCTGGGCTCTTCGCTCTCCTCTAACCTGAGAACAATAAAATGAGCCATTTTTCCTCAACCCCCAGGACTGGCACAATTCTTCCATCAGTCTCGCGTTCAAGGGGGGGAGCATCTTTAAGGACTACAGCTGGGGTTTACATCAGTCTTTCGACCGGCGCACCGGGCATTTGCCTTTCTAGAAGATGTTTAGAGTTTGCTCTCTAGAGGTGTTGGGTGAAGTCACCAAGGTAGAAAAAGTGGGCTGTACCGACCATTTCCCCAGACACTCAGGGCCTGCCCCGAAACCACTGTCACCTTGTAGTGCTGAAAGGCCCCACCCTGGAAGGATGTGCAAGCAGGCAGCTGTGTACCACTCATTCACTCAGTAGTATTTATTAAGCGCTTACTATGTGCAGAGCACTGTCCTAAGCACTTGGAATGGACAATTTGGCAACAGAGAGAGAGACAATCCCTGCCCAATAACGGGCTCACAATCTAAACGGGGGAGACAGACGGCAAAGCAAGACAGACCAAAACAAAACAACATCATCAAGATAAATAGAATCCCCCTCCACACACACACCTACACACGCGAGAAAATACTGCCCCAACTTTCTGGATCTGCTTGCACAGGTCCTCTCCAGTCATCCAAATACAACACACACACACAAATGATCCACTCCCCCGACCTTTAAGCCCCCCCCATCGCGGCCTAGCCCTCGGATAGAGTCCGGCTTCTCCCCAGGCATCACCTCCACCTGGTTGGCAGGGGGGCCCTGATCCACGGAAACGTAAAACCAACCGCCACGAGCCCTCCAGCCCCCCACGGCCTTTAGTCACCCTGCCCAGCCGGTCCTCTTGCCCTGCCCCACCCGGGCCCTTGCCCATCCTTGCTCCCCCCAACTCGGTCTTGCCAACCTACTTGAGAACTCGCGCTCATGCGGCCGGGTTTCCTGGACCTCCCCCCAATTGCCCAGCCTCCGGGGACGGGCACCACTCTGTGCAGCCACGCTCCCACTTTTTCCACCTTTTCTGCGCCTCGCACCCCCCCAAAAAACACACACACACACACACACACAACACACAAACACTTGTCTGTTCCCGATGTTTCTCGCACGTCCAACTGCGCCCGGCCGTTTCGCTCGGCTCCTTGCAGGGGAAACTTTTCCACCGGGCTGGCGGTGAGTCGAGCTCCCTGGCTACTTTTCGACCCCCTCCAACACCCACACAACCCCCCCCCCCCCCCCCCACACACACACGACTGTGTGTTGGCCGCCCGAGGGGGAGCGAGTCGGCCACCGCGGGCGGCCCGGCCAGCGGCCGCTATCCCGGCTGCGGCCGGCAGGGGTCCTCGCCGAGCCGCCCCAAACCGAAGGCGACGGGGAAGGGGGGGAAAGAAGCGAGGCCGAAGGGGAGGGAAAAAAAAAAAAAAAGAAGCAGCCAGCCTTCCTGATCCAGATCAATCAGCCGCCCTGAGGGAGGCGATCATGGAGGAAAGCGGCGGCGGCTCCAAAACGCGCGCCCACCCCGCCGCGCGGCCGGCTCCCCGGCGGGCGAAGTTTGCAGGCGGGGAGGGAGGGGGCGGCGGCGGGAGGAGCCGAGGGGAGCCGAGCGGAGCCGAAGGGAGCCGAGCGGAGCCGAGGGGAGCCGAGCGGAGCCGAGCGGAGCCGAAGCGGAGCCGAGCGCGCGCGGCGGGCGGCGCGCGGCAGCCGGGCGCTCCGTAATCATGGCGGCTGTGAATCAGCGCCGCCGATCTGACCCTACCCGGAGAACTGGACCCAAACTACAGTGTGGGGTTTCCCCCAGGTATCGCCGGCACCGGCGGCGCCCTTTGTGCCGGCCTCCGGGGCCGCCCAACCGGCCGCCAAACTTCCCTCCCGGTTGGCCCTTCTCACTTACCCGGGTTGAGGGAAGCGCCAGGCATGTGGGTGTTCAAGTTTGGCTTGTAAGACATTCCCAGAGACATGAGCGACTCAAGAAATAAAAATGTCCCGAGATGCAGTGAAGCGTCTCTGTCTCTCTCGCACACTTTTTGTTGTTTACAGCTCCGGCGGCACCGGCAAATATGGCCGTCACTTATATTGACACCCACAATGCAGTATATTATCCATACATCATGGGGGGGGGGGAGAGACAGCCTGAAAACTTTCTATAGGGGACGGGCCACGGGCGGGGGGGTGGGGGGACACGACGGAAATCCACCCCCAGACCCTGTCGGCGGCACATTTTGCCTCCTTTCTCCTCACTTCATTTTGGTTTTCTCCCCCTCCCCACCGGCCCCGGATTTCAAAAAAAAAAAAATTGGGGTGAATGAAGTTGGCAAACTTTTAGGGAATCGAGTTGCAAGCTCCTGGACGGGATGGGAAGGGGACTGAGGGCGGGGGGATCTTCTCTCCGAAAATCAAATAAAATCCGATTTCTTGGAAAAATTCAAGGAGCTCTTTTCAAATTTAAAAAAAAAAATGATGACACGAATTGGAAGTGGGGATTTTTTTTTTTCCCCTCCCTGGCTCGATTCGTGGTTGTGGGGGTCTAGAGGGTCACAGGTGAGGCACTTTTTTGGGGGGGGGGGTACGGGATTTTATCTTAGGAAAATGATCCTAATTAGCATTCTTAACCATCTCAAGTCATTTAAATACCATACATTATATATTTTTCCTTATAATTAGGGGAACAACATTTTTTCAATTCATTTCAATTGGGATTTTCTGCTTTTGAAGCCAACCCCGTGAGGCAGATTTAAAAGATGAGGTTTCTTCTACGAACTATTGCTCCTTTGGGGAGGCGTCTCCTCCAGTTACACTCCGAGCAGACTCCTCAGCAATGACCAATTCGTCAAAGATAAAATTAAAATTCATATTTATACCTTTTATGGTGGGTTTTAAAAAAAAAAACACTTGGAATTTGTGAAATGCATCTGGGGTCAATATGGCTCTACGGCACAAATAATCTAGGCTCAATTTAAAAAAAAACCTTTTTACCCCCACCCCCACCCCACCCCCGACCCCCGACCCAACCAGCCCACGCTTATCTTTACCGGCTTGAAGAAAATAGAGCTTTTGTGCCCGAGAAGGGAATTGCAGATGCATTTTCCTTGAACTGCTCCAGGAAGTTTGCAATTTAGACATTCCCATTCCTTGTCCCTGCCATCAAGGACTTTCTCATCAGACAAAGACCCATTATGCCTAGCTCCAAGGTTAGCCAGCTTGGTTAGCCACTGACCCTAGCTGGAGCCCTCCACAACTTTAGAGGATAAGAACTTGTTGAGATTTGCTATTTATAGCCACTCCCTGAGTATTCGTACCATGCTTTTCCCTCGAGGATCTTAAAGCCCTTCCCATCTCGTTTACTCTTCTCCTTCCCACCATCTTCTTCTGCAGCATTTTGGGGGAACAAACGTTACTTTGCCCATTGAACAGGTCAAGAAAATTCGATCTTGAGGAGTCCAGGGTCCAACCAGAAATGATAGAATAAAAATGACATTTACTATAATGATGGTATTTATTAAAGCATTTACTAGGGGCTGAGTGTTGAGGTGGGCTCAGGTTAGACGATCAGAGACAGTAAGAATTGGAACTTGGGTCCCTTGGCTTTGAGACCATCCTGAATCTGTGCCCTAATCCCTTCAGACGGCTTCTCGTGCTTGCAGCGATAGTACTTGTTAACAGGTTTGTATTATTTCTAGTCTTATGTGTATTTTGATGTATCCATCACTGTTCTATATTTGGGTGTTTAGGTTTATCATGCAGCTCCTCTCATTAGATAAGTGAGCTAGCGTCCTAGGGACGGGGCTGTTTCTCTGTCCTCTTTACCTACCTGCAGTGCCTAATACAGTCCTCTGCACCCAAGGGATGCTTAATCAATACTGCTGATGGGTGGAAAAAAGATGATTCTTTTATGGCCAAAGTGCCCTCTCTCCATCAATAAAAATCATTGTTGGCAATTTACCCTATCCATTCAGTATTTGTGAACTATTGTTCCCGGGAAAATAAGGGGATGTGATCCAGCCCCCTCCACTAAGCTCCAAATTGCTCCACAGATCATCATCATCATGATGTGCTTACTATGTACAAAGCACAGGGGTTGGCACAGTACAAGTGGATCAGACACAGTCCCACACAGTCATCCATTCATTCACTCAATTGTATTTATTGAGCACTTACTGTGTACAAAGGACTGTACTAAGCGCTTGGGAAAGTACAATATAAGAATAAACGGACACATTCCCTGCCCACAACGAGGTCGTGAAAACTTCTGTGCCTTCAGCTTTCCCAATGAGATGAGCATGCAGGTGTTGAAACTCTAACTAGCAGGTTGTTTAAAGTTGGTCCTGAGCTGTTAGGATTTCCAAGGAAGTTGGGTGATTTGCACAGGGCTCACGAGCTGGAGGTTCTTCACCAGATTGGTTTTTCCTAGCTATGGAATTCTTCACCCGTTCCTCCCCGGATGGCACTGCCTGCTCTTCTCATGCTCTCCCAATTTGAACCTCGCCCTCAGCTTTCCAGCCTTTGACCTCTTGGTCATGCTCTTTCCCCCGGGGGCCTGAAACTTCCTCCCTCCCCCAATCTGCCAGACCTCAGCCCAACCTATTTTCAAAGCTCTCCCAAAGCCCATCTCCTCCAAGAAGGCTTTCCTGATTAATTCCCAAGACCCATAGCCGCCTCAATCCAACTGTACTCATGTACGCATACCTTAACTATACGTACAACCTCAACTATACGTATATAAGTATATGCGTATACTTATATACGTATATACCTTAACTATAGTCTATGATACAGTCTATGATTTTTTTCTGCTCTTTCATCTTGATTTACTTGTTCTAGTTCCCCCTCTCCCACTCTTTGTAAATAATCCCGGCTCGAATAATCCTGGCTCTGTCACTTGCCTGCTGGGTGGCCTTGGGAGAGTCACTTAATTTCTCTGAGTCTCGGTTACCTCATCGGTAAAGTGGGGATTAAGACCATGAGCACCATCTGAGACATGATTCGCTCATAGCTACTCCAGCACTCAGTACAGTGCCTGGCACTTAGTAAGCACCTAACAAATACCATAAAAAAATTGTTGACCGTCTCCCCTGTTATTTTGTTACCCCTTTCAGGGAGCATGTCTACCAATTCCGTTGTATCTTCCAAGTGGTTAGTACGGTGCTCGGCAGATAGTAAGGACTCAATAAATAGCCTTGTTTCCTCGGCAGATAGTAAGGACTCAATAAATAGCCTTGTTTCTGCTGTCTTTTCCCCAAGTCTTAGGACAGTGCTCTGCATTCAGTAGGTGTTCTGTAAATATCACTGATCAATTAGGGCTCTGCCCAAACAAGGGAGGGAGGAAGTGAAACAGCAGCGACATATGCTTCCACAAATTATAGAAAATTGGCAAGGCTGAAGCTGTGGCTGTTTTGACTATTGAACTCTGGACAGCCTTGCTTGAATGGTTAAGAGCCCGAAAACAGCTTCTTTAGCTGCAGTCTTCTTGCGCTTTCCTCGGGCTTATTGCCGGGAATGTGTTCTTTTGTTTCCTTGTTTTTATGAATCAATCGATCGTATTTACTGAGCGCTCACTGTGTGCAGAGCACTGTCTTAAGTGCTTCAGAGAATACGACAGAGTTGATAGACTCCACCCACAATGAGCTTGCACTCTTTTCCCCAGTGCTAGTTTTATTTTGTAAGGACTGATGCTACTAACATGGTGTCACCCCTATTGCCAACCTGCCAGCTCCCCGTTTAGATGATGAGCACCTTGAGGGCCAGGGTCCCAGTTTTGTTCATCCTTTATTATATTCCCCCCCAACAAGGAGAACAGTGCTTTGCCTATAGTAGATGCTAAATAAACGAGTGAATAAGGGAATGGATGATTAGTGTAGGACTAGGGAAAGCCATTATTGAATAGGTTCTGCCTTACTTCCCGACACTTCTTTCCCGATTGTTCCCTTACTTCCCACCCACAAACATTCTGGGAAGTGGCAGTGACAGCACAGGTTCTGCTGTTTTCACAACCCCAAGGGCAAGTAGCTTTTCCAGCCCATGGGGAAAATGAGGACGGGATAGACAGCCTCTGGAAAAGCAAACCTTGGCACCAAAAGAATTTGACAAACATAGCCAAAGTATCACCGTTCTCTTTGTGTCCTTTTAATATATTCTAATCCCGGTTCCGCCACTATCTGCTGTGTGTCCTTGGGCAAGCCACTTAACTTCTCTGGGCCTCAGTTACCTCATCTGGAGAATGGGGATTAAAACTGTGAGCCCATGTGGGACAACCTGATGACCTTGTATCTCCCCCAGCGCTTAGAACAGTGCTCGGCACCTAGTAAGTACTTAACAAATACCATCATTATTAATGTTTTATATATATATATATATTTATCTCTAAATTGTTCACATGTCACTCCCCAAACTATCCGTGAACTTTTGGAATTATAAAGTAAATTGTGCATGTGCCAACTGGCACTTCACAGACTGCTTTTGGGGAGGGATTCTACTGTACTATAATTTTTAATCCTCCAACTCCAATCCTCCGGGTTTGCCCGGCACACTAATTCATTTATTTATTAATTTAAAAAAATCTGAGCCCTTTGCTTAAAAAGCCTTGGAATTTGCAAATATGGTAAAAGTCATTTTGCAATCATCTTAGCAACACAGTAATTACCAAATAAAACTAAGGCCGTGAAGCAGCAGCAGCAGCACACGTGAATACTTCATGGAGGTGAGTTTTGTACCTTGCCCAGAAGATTAATCAGACAGGGTGTCTTTTGAGCCAGGAGAGGCGGCTCCCCCTAAAAACGAACTGAGGAACCAGTGGTAGGGACTCGCCGTGTGGCTTTGAGATGCATAGTAAATATTTTCACTTCCTGTTCTTCCTCCCCTGAGGTCAAGGGTATCCATCCCTGCCCCGGTTGCCTTCATCCCTTTGGGATCAGCCCCCCTCCCCGGCCACCAGCCCCTGTCACATGGAGCTATCCCATCCAGACGCCCGGCCGAGGCAGTTTCCAAACCGAACAGCAATGCCGTCGATCTATGCACAGGAGATGCTGACATTTTAAGGTTCAGGCTGCCTGGACTCGACTTCCTGCCTGGATTCCTGTGAGCATGTCCAAAGGGAAAAGAGGACAGCTGGAGGGAGAGGAATGTCCCAGAGGGGCGCCAAGGAGCAGAGAAAAACAAGATCCTGAGAGGGAAGAAAAGGGAGGGGGAGAGGAGAAAAGAGGAAGAGAGCAGCGCAGGAGAGAGGGATTGAGGGGGGGGGAAAAAAGAAGGAATAGGTGAAGGGGAAGAAGCACGAACAAAGGGCATGGGGTGGGGGAGGTTGCTAGGCAATGAAAGTAACAGGAGACAAGAGAGTCTCAGGGAGGAACAAAGGCTAATGGGGAGCAGGGGAAAGAAACAGCAGAACACTTTTCTTCCTGAGAATTCAAAACATTTTCTCCTTTATGATCTCATTTTATACTCACATTTTGTTGAGGACGGGAGGAACAGGGATTATTAGCTCCCTTTGGGGAAACTGAGGTCCAGGGACGGATAAACAACTTGCTTGAGAACACGCTAAGCCAATGACAGAGCCTAGACAAGAGTCCAGGTCTTCCAACTCAGTGCTGCAGCAGTAGACCACTCTGCCCCTTTTCTGAGACTGATGTCATGCCCCAAAGTGAGATGACTGAAAAGATCCCCTGGGCTGATTTTCCCCAAGACACAAAAAAAAGGCAAGGAGATTCCACATCTGTGCTGGCCCATCAACCAATCCATTAATCGATGGCATTTATTGAGCACTTAGTGTGGGCAGAGCACCGTACCGAATGCTTGGGAGAGTTCAATAGAACAGAATCAGCCGACATCTTACCTGCCCATAATAAGTTTACAGCCTGGGGGGGACAGACATTAATATGAATAAATAATTTATACTATATAATTTACAGATATGTACATAAGTGCTGTAGGGTTGGGGGTGGGGTGAATATCAAATGTCCAAAGGTCACAGACTGAAGTACAAAGAGGAAACAGAAGGGAGATTGAGCTGGGGAAAAGAGGGTTTAATTGGGGAAGCCTCTTAGCGGAGATGTGATCTTAATAATGCTTTAAAGGTGGAGAGTGATGCTCTGATATATATATATATGGGGAGGGAGTGCCAGGCTAGAGGGAGGAAGTGGGAAGGGGGTCAGTGGCGAGATTGACAAAATCAGGGCTCAGTGAGTAAACTGGCGCTAGAGGAATGGAGTGTGCGGACTGGCCTGTAATAGAAGATTAATGAGGTGAGTTAGGGTGGGGTGAGCCGACTGAGTGCTTTAAAGCCAATGGCAGGGAATTTATGTTTGATACGAAGGTGGATAGCCAGGCTTTGAAGGTTCTTGAGGAGTGGGGAGACATGAACTGAACGTTTTTTGTTGATAAATGATTTGTGCAGCAGAGTGAACTATAGATTGGAGCGGGGAGAGGCAGGAGGCCGGGAGGTCAGCGAGAAGTCATGCAGTAATCAAAGCGGGAGAGGATAAGTGCTTGGTTCAGCATGGTAGCAGTTTGGATGGGGAGGAGAGTGTGGATTTTTAACAGTTGTGAAGGTAGAACAGACAGGATTTGGTGACGTTGAATATGTGGGTGGAATGAGAGAGAAAAGTCGAGGCAACACCAGTGGTATGGGCTCGTGAGGTAGAGAAGTTAGTGGTGCTGTCTACTGTGATGGAAAAGACAGGAGGAAGACAGGGTTTGGGTTGGCAGATAAGGAGTTCAGTTCTGGATATGTTTAATTTGAAGTGTCGGTGGGACATCCAAGTAGATACGTCTTGAAGGTGGAAGGAAATGTGAGATTGTAGGGAAGGAGAGAGGTCAGGGCTGGAGATGTAGATTTGGCAATCATCTGCATAGAGATGATAACTGAAGCCATGGGAGCAAACGAGTTCTCCAAAGGAATAGGTGTAGATAGAGAATAGAAGGGGACCCAGAACTGAGGCTCCTAATGTTAAAGGGTAGGAGGCAGAGGAGGAACCAGCAAAAGAGACTGAGAAGGAGTGGTAAGAGAGAAAGGAAGAGAACCAAGAGAGGACAGTGTCAGTGAATCCAAGGTTGGATAACGTTTCAAGGAGAAGGGGGTAGTTTACAGTGTCAAAGGCGGCTGAGAGGAGTAAGAGGATTAGGATAGAGTAGAGGTCCTCAGATTTGGTGAGAAGGAGGTCAGTGTTTACCTAAAAGAAGGTTGTTTCTTTGGAGTGAAAGAAATGGGAGCTAGACTGGAGGGGATCTAGAAGAGAATTGGAAGATAGGAAATGGAGACAATGGGTATAAACAATTCTCTCAAGGAGTTGGGAGAGAAAAAGTAGGAGGGAGAGGGGGTGATAGCTGGAAGGAGGTGTGGGGTCAAGGGAAGGTTTTTTTAGGAAGGGGTTACATAAGCAGCAGCGTGGCTTAGTGGAAAGAGCACGGATTTGGAAGTCAGAGGTCATGGGCTCTAATCCTGGCTCTGCCACTTGTCTGCTGTGTGACTTTGGGCAAGTCACTTAACTTCTCTGTGCCTCAGTTACCTCATCTGTAAAATGGGGATGAAGACTGTGAGCCCCATGTGGAACAACCTGATTACCTTATATCTATCCCAGGGCTTAAAACAGTGCTTGGCACATAGTAAGCGCTTAACAAATACCATCATCCTCATTATTATAAGCATGTTTGAAAGCAATGGGGAAGAAGCTGTTAGAAAGTGAGCAGTTGAAGATGGCAGTCAAGGAGGGAAGAAGGGAAGGGAACGAGTGTTTTTAAAAGTGTGAAGGGAAGAAGTCAGAAGCACAGGTTGAGAGGGTAGATTTAGAGGAGAGAAATTTTATCTTGAGTTACCGCAGGGAACACAGGGCGAGTCAAAGAGGTTGCTGGGGCAGGGGCGATTGGAGAGGAGCAGGAGAAATTTTAGGGAGATTAAGACTGGTGGTTTCAATTTTATTGATGAAGTAGGCATCCACGTCAATAGGGGAAAGAGATGGTGGGGGGCTGGGAGACAGGAGGCATTGAGAAGGGAGTTAAATGTCTGGAACGGCTGGTGGGAAGAGTGGGTATGGAAATGAATTAGGAAGGAGAAATATTGTTGGCGGGCAGTGGAGAGGTCCAAATTGAAACAGATAAGAACAAATTTAAGGTGGACAAGATGAGAGAGATGTCTGGATTTCCCCCGATGGTGCTCTGTGGCTCGGGCCAGGAGCGGAAGAAGCAGACTGTGGAGGTGATTCAGGGTTGCGGGTCAGTGGTAGGAGCCCGGTGGAGGGACAGAGGAGCAAGGGAGTTCAGTTCAGTGGAGAGGGTAATGTCGAGTATGTCAACTTGTATGTCAGGAGAAGGTAGTTTAGGTATGGCAACCAAATGGGGTAGGATGACTATAGAATACTGGAGGGGGGAGCTGGTCAAAAGAATGAAGCTCTCTAATGGGGAAAAGGACAGATTTGTGGGGATGGGTGTACGGGAAAGAGAGCAGGTGAAGAGTTTGTGGTCAGATAGAGGAATTTCAGAATTGGTGAGGATAGAGATTGAACAGTTACTGTAGATTATAAAATCAAGTACGTGCTCAAGTTGGTGAGTGTGTGTGGTCGGGTGGAGTAGGACATCATTGGAGTAAAGGAGTGAGAGGGTGCTAAGCTCTTGGGAGAGTCCAATATAACAGATTGGGTAGACACAATCTTTGCATATATTAGGCCCACCTGTGGCAGGAGGGTAAGATACTGTTCATTCATTCAGTCTTTCAGTAATATTTATTGCGTGCCTATTGTGTGCAGAACACTGTACTAAGCACTTGGGAGCATAGCAGCTTGGCAATGTGGAAAAAGCACAGGCCTGGGAGTCAGAGAACATAGGTTCTAATCCCAGCTCTGCCACTTTCCTGCTCTGTGATCTGAATTTCCCTGGGCCTGTTTCCTCTTCTGTAAAACGGCCATTCAGAATCTGTTCTCCTTCGACCTTAGACTGTGAGTCCCATGAGGAACAGGAACTGCTTCCAAACTGACTGTCTTACAGAATCTGCCCCAGCACTTGCTCGTTTCTCTACAACAGGAAGAGGATGTGGCAGTTTCTAGGCAAGATCCTATTATCTTCTCCCAAGCAAAGTTTCTTCAGGTATGGAGTTTGGGCTGATTGGATTCTTTGTCGCAGGAAAGATTGCAAGATGACTGGAGACTATACACTAACTCCAAGGACCAGAACTTTCCTTTCACTCTTGTTTTCAGTCAGTCAGTGGTATTTACTGAGGGCTTATTGGGTAAAGGCACTTCTGAGAGTATATTCTACAATAGTGTTGGTAGACATAATTCCTCCCTCAAGGAGTTACAGTCTAGCTGGGGGAAACAGACGTTAAAATAAATGACAGGTAGGAGAAGCACGGAATATAAGGAAATGTACTTAAGTGCTGTAGGGTTTGCAGTGGAGGGAGTATCCAAGTGTCTAGGGATATTAATGCAGATACAGAGGCAATGCGGAAGAAAAGGAGAATAGAATTGGGAGAGGAGAGGCTAGTCAGGGAAGGCTTCCTGGAGGAGATATTTTAGTAGGACTTTGAAGGTGGGGACAGTGGTGGTCTGTTGAATATCAATCAATCAGTGGTATTTATTGATTGCTTACTATGTGCAGAGCACTATACTAAACGAATGGGAAAGTACAAGACAGCAGAATTGGTAGATGTACTCCCTGCCCACAAGAAGCTTAGAATTTGCAGGGGGATAAGAAAGGGAGGTTAGAAGTTCCCAGCAGGAGGTAGGGTATGAGCCAGGGGTTGATGTTGAGAGGTTGAGAGGAGGAGATGGAGGCCTAGTAAGTAGGTTGGTATTAGAGGAGCAAAGTGGCAGGTTGGATTGTAGTTGGAAAGGAACAAAGTAAAATCAGAAGAAGAGAGCTGATTGAGTGCCTTAAAGCTGATGGTGAGGAATTTCTGTGTGATGTGGAGATGTTTGGGCAACGATTGGAGATTTTTGAGAGAAGATGTATTCAGAATGACTTTTTCAAAGAGTTTTTTTAGTATAGTGAAGTTTGGATTGGAGAGGGAAGAGGCTGAAGTTAGGGAGATAAATGAGGAGACTGATGGAGTAGTCGAGACAGGATATGACAAGTGCAGTGTGGTAGCAAAGATAATGCCAAAGTGGTGGGCTTGAGAGATGGGGAGAATGGTGCTCGTTATGGGCACGGAACGTGTCTGCTAATTCTGTTGTACTCTCCCAAGCGCTTGGAATAGTGCTCTGCACAAAGTAAGTAATCAATAAATACAATTAATTGATTGATTGATTGAGGTCAATGGTGAGAGAAAGCTGTGGGAGGGAAGATGAAAAGTTAAGTTTAGGACATGTTGTTTGAGATGCCAGCAGGATATCCAAGGAGAGATATTCTGAAGGCAGGAGGAAATACGAATTTGCAGAGAAGGGGAGAGCTTGGGTCTGGAGAGGTAGAATTGGGAGTCATTCGCAAAGCAATGGTAGTTATGGCAACAAATGAGTTCTCGTAGGGAGTTGGAACCCCCACAGATAGTGGTTAAGAGGCAGAAGAGGAGCCAGCGAAAGAGGCTGAGAAGGAGCGGCCAGAGAGGTAGGAGAACTGGGGCCATGTCAATGAAACCAAGGCTGGAGAGTTCTCCACTTCATTGAATTTAGTC
The DNA here is from genome assembly GCF_004115215.2 of Ornithorhynchus anatinus. Classification (NCBI taxonomy): domain Eukaryota; kingdom Metazoa; phylum Chordata; class Mammalia; order Monotremata; family Ornithorhynchidae; genus Ornithorhynchus; species Ornithorhynchus anatinus. The sequence continues at coordinate 16,958,937 of NC_041729.1, read as the reverse complement.
TGCACATCCTTTTTCCAAGTCTTCCAGCTCTCCCTGCTCATTCAGTCTACACAGCCTAAATAGAGAACAATTACCTGGGTTGATTGGCTCCATGTAGATAACCAAACCGGGTCATTCAAGTCTCCCCTTCCCTACCAAAAAATTCACTCTGAGGCTTGAAGGAGCAACAAGTCATTGAATAATCATTCAGCCCTTAACTTCCCTGGTGCTCTGCAGACCAACCATTAATTCATTCTGAGGGATGTTTGAATATTATGGGTGAGTTACATTACACTACAGGCTCCATGCCTCTCCCCGAAAGGCTGGTCAGCCAACTTTTATCCTTGTAGCTTCATTCTTGTAAGTTACCCTCTAGACTATAAGCTCTTTGTGGACAGGGAATATATTGTACTCTCCCAAGCACTTACTACAGTGCTCTGCACACAATAAGCACTAAATAAATCCCATCGATCGACTGATTGTATATTGCAATACTCTGTACTAAGAGCTTAAGAACAGAGAAGTGACACATTCCCTGCCCACAAAGAGTATGCACGCTAACAGGGGAGACAGACATAAAAATATTTGCAGAAGAGTCAAGATAAATGACTGAATGTACAATTGAATAAACATATATACAAAAGTGCCGAGGATGGGTATAAATGAGTTCATTTAAATGTTAACCCACCACTTAACACACAGAAAGTGCTTAATAAATGTCATAATGATAAATTACTCTAGGTTCATAAGTGCTAGAGATGGTTGAAGGGTTTATATGACCTAGAGTGCTGGGAATTAATCAGGGAAGACTTACTGGAGAGTGTGGGATTTTAGGAGGGCTTTGTTCTGTAAGATTTGGGTAGGGAGTTTCAAGCCAAGGAATCAACATGGGCAAGGAGACAGCGGTAGGAGAGACAAGAACAAATTATGTAAAATGATTCATTAACAATTATCTTCATTAAAAGTGTCACAAACTGGATATTGGGAAGGAAGGAATTGGAAGGAAGTCAAAAATAAAGTGAAAAGCACTGTTTCTTTTCTCTAGTGAAAGAAATAAAAACAACATAATAATAATAACAACAAGAACAACAAAAACCACCCAAAGACCATCTGCCTCAAGTAACTTTTCTGTTCTGAGTTAGCTGTCACTAACTCATGTGTTCATGTTTCCAGTGGATTCCAATGAAGCTCTGTAAATCAGAGGGGCAAAAAAGACCAAAGGTGGGAACCAAAAGGTCAGATTTTAAGGCATCCAGGTCCCCAAGCAGATGAGAACTTTTTTTGTCTCTCATATCCAGCCTCATATCACAACCCAGTAAAATGATTTTACTTTGGCCTCTCCCCTGAACCTCTTCAAAACCAACTCCTAGGTTCTTTCCTCTGGATGTCCCTACTTGGATCTCACTATGGCAGGGCTCTCCCCAAACCTGAAGAGGTCAGCTTTCCTGGATCAGCTCCTTTTCTCCAACTAACAGACACCTCCTGCCAAAGCAAACCATTGATCTGCTGATTATTCTCCCATTTTGAACCTATCTGTTCAACTTAGCATCCTCATTCCACTTTGTATTTTGCCAAATTTTTCACAAGACACTAAGGCAGCTCCTTTTTGACATCCATGCTCCCAAATCCAATTGAATTGTGTTTACATACACAGCCTTGTGGGTAATTATGGGCTCCCCAACATTAATTCGATCTTATTTATTGAGCACTTACAGTGCACAGAGCATTGTACTAAGTGCTTGGAAAGTACAATTTGGCAACAGATAGAGACTATCCCTACCCAACAGTGGGCTCACAGTCTAGAAGTGGGAGACAGACAACAAAACAAAGCAAGTAGGCAGGCAATGATAGCATCAAAATAGATAAATTGAATTATAGATATATACACATCATTAATAAAATAAATAGAATAATAAATATGTACAAATATACATAAGTGCTGTGGGGAGGGGAAGGGGGTAGAGCAGAGGGAGGGAGTTGGGGCTATGGGGAAGGGAGGAGGAGCAGAGGAAAAGGGGGGCTCAGTCAGGGAAGGTCTCCTGGAGGAGGTGAGCTCTCAGTAGGGCTTTGAATGGGGGAAGAGAGCTAGTTTGGCAAATGTGAGGAGAGAGGGTGTTCCAGGCCAGAGGTAGGACGTGGGCCAGGGGTCGACGGTGGGACAGGAGAGAACGAGGCACAGTGAGGAGGTGAGCGGCACCAGAGGAGTGGAGTGTGCAGGCTGGGCTGTAGAAGGAGAGAAGGGAAGTGAGGTAGGAGGGGGCAAGGGGATGGAGAGCTCTGAAGCTTCTGATGAGAAACAGCGTGGCTCAGTGGAAAGAACTTGGGTTTGGGAGTCAGAGGTCAGGGGTTCAAATCCTGACTCGCCACTTGTCAGTTGTGTGACTTTGGGCAAGTCACTTATCTGCTCTGTACCTCAGTTAACTCATTTGTAAAATAGAGATTATGACTGTGAGCCCCACGTGGGACACCCTAGTTACTTTGTATCTATCCTAGCGCTTAGAACAGTGCATGGCACCTAGTAAACGCTTAACAAATACCATCATTATTATTATTAAAGGACCAAATGGAGTATGGAGACTAGATTCTCTGATTTCCTTGTACTTAGAATGGAGCGAGGGGAACTATCCATGCTTAACTGTTTGAGAGGTCCCGCCCTCATACTTTATTCCCCCAACTCCCCAACTTTCCCCTATTGTTCCAAACCGAGTTGGCAAATAATTGAGATTGACTCGCTTCACTTCCCTGGAAAATGAAGAAAGATCCTCTAACTAAAATTCACCCCTCTTACATCAAGGGGGTTTGGTGGAACCCCCTAAAGAGAGTTTTCAAGGCACTGTAAGAGCCAATCCCTGGCACACTATGGAGACCCACATCCTGAAAGCTACAGCAGCTGGCTGCTTTTCTCCCTAGCTCCCTCTATTGTCGCATTGGTGTGGTGGAGGGGATAATAATGGCATTTGTTAAGCGCTTACTATGTGCAAAGCACTGTTCTAAGCGCTGGGGTAGATGCAGGGTAACCAGGTTGTCCCACGTGTGGCTCACAGTCTTAATCCCCATTTTACAGATGAGGTAACTGAGGCCCAGAGAAGTGAAGTGACTTGCCCACAGTCACAAAGCTGACAAGTGGCAGAGCCGGGATTCGAACCCATGACCTCTGACTCCCAAGCCCGGGCTCTTTCCATTGAGCCATGCTGCTTCTCTAATAATGTTGGTATTTGTTAAGTGCTTACTATGTGCCAAGCACTGTTCTAAGCGCTGGGGTAGATACAAGTAATCAGGTTCACCCCCATTTTACAGATGAGGTCACTGAGGCACAGAGAAGTTAAGTGACTTGCCCAAAGTCACATAGCTGACAGGTGGTAGATCCAAGATTTGAACCCATGACCCCGACTCCCAAGCCTGGGCTCTTGCCACTAAGCCACGCTGCTTCTCTGGTATATGTGTGGTGGTAGAATCAATCAATCATATTTATTGCGGAGCATTGTCTTAAGTGCTTGGGAGAGGAGAGCTGGTAGACCCATTCCCTCAATGAATTAATGGAATTTACTGAGCACTTCCTATCAGAAAGTATTTGATGGTGAGGGATAGTTCACATTGCAGTGGTAGCTTCTGAGGGGTTGAACCATTACCCTCAGGCCCATTTAGCCCATGTACCTGCCCATGGGAGAAGGGGCTGCATCAAATGTTCCTCAAAACCCTCCGATGACCCCTGAGCCTTAAAAAAAACCCTTACTGAAGGCACATGATGATAATAATACTAATAATAATTACGATATCTGTTAAGCACGTATTACGTGCCAGGCAGTGAGAAGCAGCGTGGCGCAGTTGAAAGAGCATGGCCTTTGGAGTCAGGGCTCATGAGTTCAAATCCCAGCTCTGCCACTTGTCAGCTGTGTGACTGTGGGCAAGTCACTTAACTTCTCTGTGCCTCAATTCCCTCATCTGTACAATGAGGATTAAGACTGTGAGACCCATGCGGGACAACCTGATTCCCCTGTGTTTACCCCAGCGCTTAGAACAGTGCTCTGCACATAGTAAGCGCTTAACAAATACCAACATTATTATTATTACAGTGATAGATACAAGTTAATTGGGTTGGACACTGTCCCTGTCCCTCATAGGACTCAGTCTTAATCCTCATTTTACAGATGAGGGAACTGAGGCACAGAGAGGTGAAATAACCTGCCCAAGGTCACAAAGCAAAGTGGCAGAGCCAGGATTAGAACCCATAACCTTCTGACTCCAGGCTCGTGCTCTATCCATTAGGCCATCAACTCCTCCAAGAGGCCTTCCCCTCCTATGCCCTCGTTTCCTCTTCTCCAACTCCATTCTGTATTGTCCTTGCACTTGGATTTGCACTCTTTATTCACCCTTCCCTCAGCCCTATGGCACTTATGTACATATCCGTAATTTTATATTAATGCCTCTAGACCATAAGCTTGTAGGCAGGGAACATGTCTGCCAACTCTTGTTTTATCGTATTCTAAGCCTTTAGTACAGTGCTCTGCACACAGTAAGCACTCTAATATACGATTAACTGATGATGATGGTGGTATTTGTTAAGCGCTTACTATGTGCCAAGCACTGTTCTAAGCACTGGAGGGGATACAAGGTTGTTCCACGTGGTGTTCACAATCTTAATCCACATTTTACAGACGAGGTAACTCAGGCACGGAGAAGTTAAGTGACTCACCCAAGGTCACACAGCAGATGAGTGGTGGAGGTGGGATTAGAATCTATCTCCACATCAACCTCTTCACCTCTGGCTTTAAAGCAGTCAGCCAGCGCTCTCTCTCTCTAACTTGTCCTAGCTCCTCTCCAAGTGCAGTCCAGCTCACACCCATCATTCTCATCAGCAATTTAAACTCACTGTGACCCTCTCATCCCTTTCTGCCAATCTCTTGCTCTAATCTCCCGGCTGTCAAAACCCAGCTAAATTACATTTTCAGGAGGCCTTCCCTATCAATGGTATTTATTGAGCACCGAACTGAGTGCTTGGGGGTTGTACAGTATGAGTCACCAGACGTTCCCTGCCCACAGCAACCTTTCAGTCTAGAGGGGAAAGACATCAATATAAATTACAGGACTAATTAACTTGTACCTACCCCAGTTTTTAGAAGAGTTTGACACATAATGAACACTTCAATACTATAAGAGAGAGAGATGTACGATGTAGGACAAGTGTTGTGGGGCTGAGGGTGGAATGAACATTAGGTGTTTAAAGGGTATAGATCCAGGAGCACACAACACAGACCGTGAGATGACTAATCTCATCCACCCAGCCTTCCCCACGCATCACCCGAGCACTTAGGTACTCACCAGGCTCCCACAGCCCTTAAATACATTTCTTTAAACTCTGTTGCCCTATCATTTATGTTAGTGTATCTCCCACTAGATTGTAAACTCCCTGAGGGCAGCAGTCACGCCTACTTCTATAATCTTTTAAGCACCTCTGCAGTTTAGTAAGGACTAAACGTTATTGATTGAAATGGGACCCTGAGCCAACACACCGATGATGGGCCTAATCTTTTGGATCCCACAGCTACATTATGCCTCCAAAGATTGGAGCAATTTAGAGACTATCAAACTAACACTCAGGGAATGGTGTCATGGCCTATTTTTTTTTCCCTTCTTGCTTTTTAGGCAAAGCATGAACAAAAATCAATTGAGTTTTACAGAAACTGGGTTCTAGTCCTCTGATGTGAGTACCAAGTGTAGGATGCCTTAAGTGAGGGCAAATGAGAACTAAGATTATCACTCCTCCCTCCCAACATGAGACACAGATTTCCTGAGATGATGGGAATGAGCAGAGTAGATGAATCTGTAAAGGCAATTCCCCCTACCAAAAAATAAAATAAAATATAGAGTATTAGCCAGTTTAATTTATTTAAGAATTTTACAAAAAAAAAAAAACAAACAAAAAACCCCTTAAATACATAATTTGTAATGTTTCATAGTTGACCATTTTCACTTGCATGTATAAATACTGCTAAATGCAGCCGGTACACGTTATTGCATGAGAACCCAATTATTTTTGTCAAAATGGTTGAAACAACAGTTTATGGACACTTAGTATGTCATATCACAAGAAGGCTGATCAGAGCAATGCATTATCACCAGAACAGTGAGAACTCTTTAATAACGATCGACAGAAATTCCAAAACAGAGTAGCAATGTGAAAAGGGAGGGAAAACTCAAACCAGTAGAATTTACAATCCACCTTTGTTTCAATGTCTTTGGAATCCGTCAGGCTATACTCTCTAGGCGCACCAAGTTCGAATGGTAAAGGAGACATTCTGTATCTACCTACAAAAGTATCCTTTGCTCGGAGGTAGGCCCGTGGCAAAAGTTTTATTGCAGAAATTCAGTTTACTGTACCTCATCCCACTTCTCATGTCTGATGGTAGATGTGAATAATTTTTAATTTTTTTTTTTAAAGCATCAGTAGTTTCAGGTTGCTATCTAAATCACTGATAGGAATGATGATTTTCTGATAGTGGTGGAGGCTGCCATGTACCTTGTGAAAAATCATCTCCCTGCATAAGAAAATGAAAGTCAAAAATATTGGGATATTGGCAGTTAAAGCTTCTTTATCCTCTTCAGTGCCACCAGCAGGTATTATATCTTTGAGGGTGACCATAGCCAGAAGTGACTGCTCGAGATCCTCAGAAAAGATCTCTGGGTCAGAGGACAATTGGGTAAATATCTCCTCCAACAACACAAAGGTCAGGGCCAAGAATCTCCCTGAGGTTTACACTCAGCTATATCTAGGGACTCAAAGCTGTGACCCACAGAAAATCCAATTTGTCCACCCAATTCTTGTTTAAACTGGCCATTCCTATCAAGTCGGCAGAAACATGGAAGGGTACCCTCAATCAGAATAAAGCAAGGGACGTTTAAAAAGAAGCTATTGTTTCTCTGCCAGGTATATGATTTATGATATGGAAGGCTGAACGTTTGCACTCAACTGTAGCTTCAAGAAGGGAGACTGAACAGGGAATGACATGTTTCACAAGCAGCCAGGCCGATGTATTTACAGAAGGACCTTATTTTTTTCCAGAGTGCTGGAGACTTTTTATACAGATTTTTTCCATAATTCTCACAACAGACAAGGATGTGTATTTTGGGGCTGCATCTTAAAACATTAGCAGGAAAGTGAGATTTTTCTAAGAGGGCTGACAACTTTGGTTCAATTTTTAATGAAAAAGTACTCAGATCACTTCTGTACGTCGAATCCCACCTCAATTTGCTTCACTCCCTACCTCGCGTTGATCGCTTTTGCCTTATTTGACCTCAGGATGTATCACCATCTTAACAAATCGGTGAAATATCCTTAGGCAAAGGCTATTGTGAAGTGCTTTAGTCCTGACAGTCTTTCGGGGAGGCCCAAGTGGCAGAGGATCTGAAATAAATACCCTGTTTGTTAGTTCTATTTTATTCTTCCCCTAGAAGAGCATGCAATCCCTTGGGCCGAGTTATCTTGGTGAAAACCAAAGCTAACCGTTTGATCCTCCAGGAAACTTTACTACACTCTCTGCAAATTCCTTATCCAAAGGGGAGCCCAGATGGACACACCCCCAGGACTCCCACTCATTTACCAGCAATCGAAAAGTTTGTTGCCAGTACCCAGAATCTGTAAACTGAAGGTGGAGCTCAGTTCTAAATTCCCTGAACAACTGGGGTGCCTCCTTCCAAGGGAGGGAAAGGAAATTTCCTTTGTCATTTTCCTGTGTGAGCCCCCCCACAGTTCTCCCGCAGAATGTATTCTCAGGAATCAGAATTTCTGACTCCTACTCACTGGATTAGGAAAGACAAAGGAAGCATAAGGCGAGGTTTCATTTCATATCTGGGTCATCTTTCTACTACTCCTGAGAGAGTTTCTGGTTAGTTTTAGGTTGTTGGAAAAGACTGCTGCGTATATTAGGGATTTTAATGGCTTCACACAGCATCACGTATTATCAAGGCAAAACTTGAGCCAAGAAACAAATCAGACTGAATTCCAGATGTAAATTTGAATATTCTGAATGCATTGAAGAGGTTAAAAGATCTGAAATTAGGCTAGCAAAAAAAATAAAAGGTGCTTCAGAGCTAAACTATAGCATCTAATAAGCATTACTGGTCAAATAATGAAAATATTTGAAATTGCACTCAAATAGGTTTCTCCCCTCCCCCTCCCCCAATACAATGCATTGCACACAGTAAAAATTTGGAATAAAAATGCAATTACAATCAGCATGTTGAAAAATATTAAGACAATAGTTTCTGAAGTTGTACAGTAAGTATGCGAAACAATTCTAAAATGCGTGGAGAAGTTCAGCTAAGGTGTTCTCATACTCTGTCTCTCTCTAGATTAAAAAATCAAATGCCCTCCAAGGCATGAAAAGAAGAATAAATAGGAATGAGGGGAGGAGGGAAAAGAAGAAAGGGAAGAACAAGTACAGATTTTACAAGAAATATTTACATTCATGAACTCAGTTAACTTTCAACATTTCTATATATACACATGTATGTACACATATAGGTACAGAGTAGGAATATAGGATGAAATTTTGGATTTACCTCAAGTGCTCAGAAAAGAAATGCTAACAAGTTGCATGTTTAGAGAACTAAATTTTCTTCACTTATATACACTCAAGTCACTCACTATTCTGATTAGAGAACTAGTATCTGCTCAAACTGTTTTTTTCCCCCTTTAGCTGTAGCAACAGCAGCATGTAATGCCGGCTGGTTTTGGAGATATGAGGGTGGAGAACTTGAGTGGTCGATCTGGCAGATGACATTATGATATGATAAAGGGAAACAACTGGCATACCACCTCCAAAATCCAGTTTGCTGTCTAGGGAGGACCTTTCTGTTTAATACTCAGTATCTCCTGGTTAAGAAAATAAAGCTTTAGATGATTAGGGAAAGCTTCCCCCCAGCTCTGGGGCCCCGTCACCTCAAATCAGCTGATGCTACTGTCTCACCCTGCCCCAGGTCAAATTAATTCCTCCCCTCAACCTTGCTTTATCTATTGATGGCTGAACTAATGAGACAAAATTGGTTGAGATATCTGTTTCTACCTGCCTCTATGACTCTCTTTCACATTGGATTAATTTTCAACTCTACCTCGGAATCACTTGCCTCCTGCCTCGATTCTTAGTCATTATACTGGCATTAAGCTCATGTTTACACAAGAAGCGCTAGGGTCATATATGTGAACAGTGGTCTCTGGGAGGTGAGCGAGTCATTTGGGAAATGGCGCAAAGTATCGTGAGTCTAACACCCCTGGAGCTTGGGGTTCAGTTTCCATCAAAGCTAAAGCACAAGCAACCTAAATAGTTCCTGCAGTGCCCAGCTGATTTATTAGATTCTATCGGAAGCAGGCCATGCTAGTTATTCCGATTACACAGAAGAAAAACTACTGATGGTGAATCTGCAACTTTACAAAGGAAAAAAAAATCCTTCTTGAAAGGGAATCTCTTCTTTTTCAAAGTGGAAAACGAAACAGTTTATGCAAGGAATTTGTTAATGTTCGGTCATATGACTATGACTTTCAGACTGCTACTGCAGACTTTTGGATGGAGAATTCTAATTGGTGAAGAAGCTTATGAAAGATAATAATAACAATAAGCTAACAGCGTAAGTTCACAAGTATGGAAACAAGTTTTAGCACCCAGAACAGTAAACTTCACTTAAAAAGAAAAAAAGAAAGAAAAAAGGATTTTTGCTTGTCATTACTTGAAGGGCTCACAAGCAGTGGCTTAGAGGCAAATTCTTCTATTCTGTGTGTGGATCATCCGAGAATGGCAGACCCACTGTAAACAAGCTTGACTTAAACACTCTTTCCACTTCTTGGTCTTTGGGTGCAGAAGATCCACACCTTCTCAGCCCCGTGTCCCAAGCTCATCTATGACCCGCCCCCACCCAATTACGTTTGGGTTAATGCTCTTTACAGACTGCTGCTTTTATTTCATTTTGACTTTTCCACAGAAAACTCAAAATGCGATCCCAAATCGTTCCCCCTTTGCAGCCATCTCAGAATAAGTCTGGCAATAACTGTAATTCAACAATGCTGATTCAACTCCTAGTTGAACTTTCACTCTGCTGATTGGAGAAACAGCTACACACCTCTCTTTAAACTGAGACTGTTCCACTGAAATATCAACAAACAGATCCAAACAATCCTTAAAATATGCCCAAGATACAAGATAAGCTACCACGTGTTTAAAGAAACGAAACAGGCTCTATGAATGGAGAGAGAGGACCGAAAAATCCACCAGAGGAAGAACTTGAACTTTAGTGGTTTGGAAACAAACATTCTGAAGGTTCAAGCCAACTCGCACTTTGTCAAACAATCAGGAGTCGAGAGGATAGAGAAATGTTCCCTTTCCTCAACCTCGTCACCACCTCAATTTTTAGGGGTTGGTTTCTGACCAAAACATAAGGCTACTTGGAATGTTGAGGCAACATACAAGTTCTGTAAAATTCCCACCCAACAGACAGACTTGCTTTTATCTATTTCTGAAGATGGAGATTGCCTAAACAGGAGTCCACTTCTTGTTAGTACAATAACTTTATTTGACATACAAGATTTTGGTATCTTGCAGTTTTTGGACAGGTTTATACAATCTCAAATTTTTCAATAGTGCAACTTGTGCAAGCAAAAAAAATGACAAACATTGTCCCTCACTCTTATAAACATCTACTATTATAGGCAAAACAAAACTTACCCATATTATAGATAAGTGACTATTCACATTTGTACATTACCATTTTTAACAGCTCCAGATAAACTCTACAATGTCTTACAACATATTAAACAGTTTCCAAGTTACTGGGTAACAGAAACAGCACATACAGCAGAAGCCTCAAGTGTTTTCCCATTGTCTAGTTTACAGCTCAAGTAAGGTTTCGTCTGACAAGTGAAATTATACTAATGAAGTCAAAAATAGAAGGCCGAGATGGAAGAAAATTTGCACTCTGTTTTTGTAACACTCTCCAATTATGGAAACAAAATAATTTTATGAAAAACGGGCTTATCGCCATCCTTGTAGCACGCATTAGGAATATTATCGATACATTAAAATGAACTAACTTTTCATTTAAGAGTTGGAACACCAGAAACAGGGATTATGTGCGGTGGACTTATCTCACGTAGTGGTAGAGGGAGGAAATAAGGAAAACCTGGGTAAAACACTGGAAAAAAATGCATGAACTAATGCTGTATAACTCTGTTTCCTTGACTCCTGTTCATTTTGCTCACGCACGCTTTCAAAGACATGCACTGTCAAAATCAAAATTGGGAGGACATGAACGCATGATACGCAACCTTTCGGTTTCATGCTTTTTAAACCTACTGTTTTACAAGTTGAAAAGAATAACCAATTTACATTTGTCTATATTTATATACTCAAAATACATGCATCCATGGATATCTCCCATAGCAACGGCATGGATGTACTGCGTTAACCCTGAGCACTGTCTGACAAAATAAAGGTAAAGCATGTTTGGGGAAACTCCAAGCATTTTCAACCGAACTGTAGCCTGCAGCTTTAAAAAGAACCACACCCCTCCCGCCCCCAAAGTAAAAACAGGAAGTACTACAGAAGCGAAGGGAAAGACGGAGGATGGTGCATCAGCATCTGCCAGTTTTCAGCTCTGCCATCTTTTTCCAGGTACCTTTTGCTTCCCAAAGTATTACCAGAGAGAGAGCGCAACTGAAGACATTTTAATTCTTTGGAATCTGTCCCTGATATTTACGCAAATGATTTTGCTCCTACACAGCCTTCACTGAGCCACCAGAGCCAACACCTGGCACCTGTCCTTTTACGCGTTGCTCAAATTGGTGATGCTCTGTGGGTGATGCTGCTGCCATATCTGTTGCTGCTGGACCGCAAGCTGTTGAGACTGGTCGGACGTCGACAGGAGGTTCACAAGGGGAGATACACAGTTGGCAGGAATGATCAGACCTGTAATTAGCAATAGATCAGAGTCTGGCTTCGAATCACAGAGGGGAGGACAAAACGGGACATTTGAGCTGGCAGGTCACAATGCTTTTACTTAAGTAATGGTTTTCTTTAGACGACTCCATGCAATCGCCAAGGATTAAATTCAAAAGGAAACCAAAAAGATATGCAGGTTGGAAAAATGTTTTTTTTTCTTCAAGGAGAAAGGCAAACGACTTCTAACTCCCGGGGGGAATGTCACCCAGAAAGGTAATAATAATAATAATAATAATAATGTTGGTATTTGTTAAGCGCTTACTATGTGCCGAGCACTGTTCTAAGCGCTGGGGTAGACACAGGGGAATCAGGTTGTCCCACGTGGGGCTCACAGTCTTAATCCCCATTTTACAGATGAGGGACCTGAGGCACAGAGAAGTTAAGTGACTTGCCCACAGTCACACAGCTGACAAGTGGCAGAGCTGGGATTTGAACTCATGACCTCTGACTCCAAAGCCCAGGCTCTGTGTGGTGAGATCACCCCATCAGTAATACATTTTTATTTTAAGAGCAATGGGACTAAGAGAACTCATTTAATACATTTTAAAAATATCATCAAGGCCAATGGTCCTTGAGGTTGAATCTACATCAAAAGGATTTTATTTCGAGAGTTTTGCCATTTGATTTATTTGGTTTTTAAAATGACCAAGGGATCCAAGAACGAAGACCAAAAATGAGCAACAGCTTTACTTCAAAAAGCAAAAGAAACAGAAACTTACCTACAATTCGCTGTCCATCCTCTGTTCTTAGTCGAACTATTTGCATTTTCACATTTGTGCCGCTTACGGATGCTAGAACGCCCTCGACTTTCGTCCAGACGCTTAACACCGAACCACACAGGACATAATATGTACGGCAGCGCAGGCCTATTTCACAAACCAATCCCAAACCAGCTTTCTTACAGTTGCCTCGCCTGGAAATGGAAAAAGTAGATTAGTAAGCAGACACTCCAACACTTCACAACTCTCAATCTTTACCTTGCCTGGGCCAACTTCCCTTCTTACAGCCCAGTTAGACCAGCTGATTTCTAGAGTATCGTTATGAACAAAGAGGACTCTACGGGAACACAAGCACTGCAGCTAGAAAATACGTAAGCGCTATACCAACGGTTCACCTCCTATTATGCAAATAGTTAGGTACATTAAAAAAAGACGACCAACCAATTCTGAGCTCCAAGGGCCAAACAACTGAAATTAGGTTGGACGTGGGCAAACCCCAACCCTTTGGAGTGTTGCTCTAGCAATGCTGACAGACTGAGAATTATTTGAGGTGAAAGCTCAAAATAAAAATTTTGTAGAATAGACATTTGAGGTCTAATTCTTTCAAACTTACTCTTGAAAAGGCTTTTCCTAAAATGGCCTTCGACGCGTCTAGTATGTATTTCTAAGCGAAATATGCATTTGCATATTCATCAGTTAAAAAAAAAAGAGGACATCATAGTTTTAATCATCTTTCAGAAAACTGGCACAGTCCCACCAGATGAATAAGTTATGCACCGAGTGTGAATGAGGCATGGCTTTCCTCCCTCCCGCCTCGGGCTTCCCATCTGACAGACTGCCGCTCTCCATCTTCAAAGCCCTGCTAAAGTCACATCTCCTCCAGGAAGCCTCCTTTCCAGACTAATAGATCATCTCTTCATCCTTTCCTCCTTCCCTTCTGCATCACCGTTGGTCTGCCCCCATGTTGCACTTTGATACCCAGCCCCACAGCATGTGTGAACATATCCTTATATGTGATTGCTTTACCCTTCCTGTCTGTAATTTATTTTAATGTTTCTCCCCTGTTAGATTGTATACTCCTTGAGGGAACGGACATGTCTACCAAGTGCTGAACAGTCCTCCGCACAACATAAGCACTCAAAAAACATCACTGTTTGAGTATACTCACTGTACAAGAATGACAAATTCAGATCTGACAAAGTCTGGCTTAAGCTGAAGTGGGTTGCCATTTCTGCTATTCTGATCAATTCTGATCAATTTACTCACTAGATCATGAACTATTTTTCAAGTTGTGTGGATTGTTTCCTTCAAGTTCTCTTATTAATGGTAAAATAACGTTGTTCCCGTAATTCCACTAAGTTAAACCAGTAGGGGGAGGGTTAAAAAAACTAAAAGCCGAGAGTTAACATGACCACTGTAAAGTATATACATTATATATATACATAAATGTGAATTGCTAAGTGGGGACAAGAGGGAGAAAAAAAATCAATTGGTGGTATTTGAGTACTTTCTGTGCACAGGACACTGTATTGAATGCTTGTGAGACTACGATACAAGTTGGAAGACATTTTCCCCACCCAAAAAGAACTTCCAGTCTAAAGGGGAAGACAGACATTCAAATAAGTTACGGATATGTACACAAGTGCTGTGGGGCTGAGGGTGGGATGATGATGATGACGATGTTAACAGTAATAATAATAATATGTGCTGGTGCTTACTATGTGCCACGCACTGTACAAAGCACCCAGGTAGATCCTAGATAGTCAGGGCCCTCATAAGACTCACAATCTAAGTAGGAAGGAGACCAGGCATTGAATCCCCATTTTACAGATGAGGGAACTGAGGCAAAGAGAAGTGACTTTCCCAAGTTCGCAGAGAGCAGGTAGGTGATGGAGCTGGAAGTAGAACTCTGATTTTTTTGACTCCCAGGCCTGTGACCTGGGAAAAATAAGGGATTGGTTGGCAGGCTTCTTGGAGGTGAGATTTTAGAAGGCCTTGAAGGTAGGGAGAATGGTGGCCTGTTGGATATGAAGGGGGTTGATGCGGGCAAGGGGTGAGAGGAAAGATAGATGAGATTGGCATATGGTGAGTTGGTTGGCATTAGAGGAGCAATCTTTGTAGGCTGGGTTGTAGTAGGAAATAAGTGAGGTAAGGTAGGAGGGAGAGAGCCAAGCGACTGCCTTGAAACCACTGTTGTGTGTTCGGTGCAGCGTGTGTTGAGTTGCTGGATGAGCACCCTAAACGGTCTTGAGGGGTGGGAAGACATGGACTGAATATTTTGTTTAGAAAAATGATCTGGGAAGAAGAGCGAAGTATGGATCAGAGATGGGAGAGACAGGAGGCAGGGAGGTCAGCAAGGAGGCTAGTGCAGTAAAGTCAGGATATAACAAATGCTTCAATCAGCATGATAAAGGGCGAGTTTTAGAGATGTGATGGTAGAACTGAACGGGATTTGGTGAGAGACTAAATTTGTGGGTTGAATGAGAGATGAGTCAAAGAATGCCAATTGTGCATACTTGAAAGACAAGGAGAATGGTGATGTCTGCAGTGAAAGTCAGGGGGAGGACAAAGCTTAGGTGGGAGATGAGGAGTTCTTTTTGGACATGTAAATTTGAGGTGTCGGTAGCACATCCAAGGCAGGAGGAAGTATGAGTCTGCAGAGAAGGAGAGAGCTTGGGCCTGGAGAGATAGATTTGGGGATCATCCACATAAAGATGGTACTTAAAACGCTTAAGAAAAATAACAAACATCTGTGGAAATGAGAGCTTAAGCTCTTTTTAAATCATAAGAGTTGAAACATTTCTGAAGCTCAAAATACTAACCAGTATGCATGGGTACAAGTATCTGCAGATGAGTTGTACTGATCTAGCCAGTGGGTCACAGCATCATCAGAAACTACCTGGAAATTACAAACAAAAACCACAAACACACAAAAAAAAAACAACATTTAAAACATTATTTCTTGAACAACTGCTTTAGACATCTCTTTCCCCCAAATCTGATTCTTTGACCCTGGTGGTTCAATTTTAATGTAAGGGTATATGCTTTAATAAATGACAAACATAAAGAACAGCCCATTGTTCAGTACATTTTTGTAATGGCTGTCTATTTCTAGGCTCAGAGCTACTTACAAAATTAGTTCTAGACAGTCAAAGTATTTTCTAGGCTTTTTCTTTTGGAAGTATTTATTCATCCAGTTATTAATGAGTGTTCAAAGAACAAGAAATTACATTTTAAACTTTGTATGCCAAGTAGTTGAGGCATGCAATAAGCCCCCAAATGCCGTACTAGTGGCCGATTAAATTATCTGATGCATCAACTTAAAATCAGCATAATCCCATCCCATTACTGGAAATGTAAATAAGATTTCCCCAGAGTAAAAAATTCATTAATTCATCAGGGTTGAATAAGGCATAAGAAGTTAAGCAAATGGTTACCAGTTTACACTAGTGGCATATCAAATACTGAGATCACATGCTGAAGGTTAGTTTTAGATACAGGCCTTCCATGACACTATGCTTTTCTTCCTCATAAAATCCTTATTCTTTCGGATGGGTCATCTGTCTAACAACCTCAAGGAATTAACATGAAGATGCTGCTTAAATGACTGAAAATTGCAAACTTTTGGTGATAAATACCCAAGATAGCTTTATAAAAAATCACTCTGAATAACTTACCCTGGAGACAAAAAGGTTTTGCTGACCTCTCATTTAGTTATTTCATTTATATACACATATACACTTACAAACTTAAGAGCACACTCACCCACAGCACATAGGGTATGCCAACAGATACCGATATAAAAACATACCTTCTTATATTTCTTTTTCAAATCAGCATATGTTTCCAATTTAAGCTGTTTCCCAGTATTTGGTCTATGTACTAAGAAAAGTTTCTTTTTAGGGTTTACTTCTTTTACCAGGATGGCAGTTTTCTTGTTATTTCTTATCTATAAAAAAAGAGAATGGCATGGTAGAATGGAGATGTGCTTTTCATTTATTTATTTCGCTCACAACCAAAGTACTCTTACATGTATATGCTTAGCTTTATGTTCCCTAAACTGGGGCTAGGGGTTGGAATGGAGGAGTTTGAACAATCTGACCTTTGCCTTGTCTCCAATCCACATACGTAGAGAAGCAAAAGTTTAGGTGAGAACCTGATTAAAAGAGGACATAATGCCGCTTTTCCCTTCGACATCTGGTTATGAGGCCATTAAAAATAAATTTGACCAAGGAGTTTCATTTGAGCAAGCAGCAAAAGGGAGGGTAAGGGTCATTATGAGGAAAAAGTTGAAGACCCACTAGGTTTAATTAGCCTTGGATACCAACTATGAAGACGTTCAAAGGCAATTCATTATGCATTTTTCTCCCTGCTGAGACCTCACAGAAAATAAGGAAAATGCAGCTGTACCGCCCACATAATTTTAGAATTGTGTGTAAAAATGAACGATTGCTTAAAAACCTAAACGGACTTGCTTCCCTGATGTCCACAGAATCCTGGGTGTCCTTGCCTTTCAACCAATCAGAAACTCAATGGGAGTTCCCCAATTTTGTTCCTTTATTTCTGAACATTAAATGCTGCCCAATACAATCATACCATTGATAACTAGTCATTAAAGAGTTTGGAGGGTTCATATGGATTGACAGAAAGTTAGAGACAACTCCGTTAACTGCTACTAAAAGCACACAGCCCAAAATTGGTTTAACAAGTTTCTGCAACCAAATCCTACAAGGATTGCCAGTAGAGACTGTTTCTCGTATGACAATATAAAACAGGTACATTTTACATTCTCAGTTCTAATACACTAATGGAAAATGCACAATCCCAATTCAGGGCACTATTTTCCTATATTAAAAGGCTCAACATTATCTGGGTGAATTAATAACACAAATTCAACATGAGGGCTAGTACATTCCATGGTTTAGAGTATATGCTTATGTTCTTAATGTTTACTTTCAGGAATGAACCCTTCAATAAGCTTTAGGAGGGAAAAAAGGCCACCCCCAGAATATTAAATATGCCCCAAGTTGGCTAAAAAGTAGATGAAGATCAATCTTAATGATAATACATTCCGATCATATATACTAAGTTCTGCCATAACCTAAATGGGTGCTATGTAACTTGGGACAGAAGTTTTAGGAAATCAGAGGACATTCGTCTAGCAATTCCAATTTCCTTTTATAGAGGTTTTGCAAGAATGTACTTCTGTACCAACGCACTAAGTATTATTCTCATTAAGTGGCATGGCTTAGTGGAAAAAACACAGACCTGGGAGTCAGAGGACCTGGAACATAATCCTAGCTCTGCCACTTCCTTACCGTGGCACTTAACTTTTCTGTTGCCTCAGTTTCCTCATCTCTTCAATAAGGATTCAAATCTGTTCTTCACCCAACTTAATGTGACCCAGGTGAGACATGGACCATGTTCAGTGTGATCAACCTCTTTCTATCCCAGCATTTATTAGAGTTGTGTTTCTTCTCCCCATCCCCCTGTTCCACCCTCCACCCTTGGCACACAGTAAATGCTTAAATACCACAATTATTATCGTTATCAGATAACTGGTTGCATTTGGAGGTCGCGTACATTTATAAAAGATTTCTTACTTGCAGTGATAAATAAAAGCCGTCATCTGGTCCGGTCTGTTCAGCCCAAATCTTGGTTGCTTCTTCCCACGACATTCCTCTTTCTACACTGATCTACAAGAGAAACACAAAATAGGATAGTTGGGGCTCAGCATTTTATCAATTTGAAGCACAGAACTTCAAAAGACATTCACGTAGATATTTACTCCGCTTCATGCCATGACACATATACTAAACTTACTGTGTACAGTTCAACATGCCCAGAGGTAGAATATCCTGGAGTTAGAAACTTCTTGGCATCTGCTTTTCTCACCTTTTCATCCCCAGAACCAAGATCTTAAAAAAAAACGGAGGGGCAGGTTAAAAAAACTTTCATTTACCACTTTTTAATCATTTAAAAAATTTCTCTTTACAACACTTACCTAAAATACCCATGTCATATCTTCCATTCTTTTTGGCATTTTGTATGACTGCATTAAGTGTATCAGAAAAATATTGGAACAGTGCATTTTGTTGATGCACCTCCATACCCAGGATTCTATTGAGGAATTTTCCTATGTTGTTATAATCTGAAAGAAAAGTTAGAATAAAGGCTCAATTAATTAAAGCAATCGAGTACAACATTTAAATCCATTTGGGAATAGCATGTTAATCCTTCAGTTTATAAAAAATATACAAGGAAATATTTATCTTCAATATAGTACGCTGCTTTAAGTTAAAACAAAAGTTGTACCTTTATCAAGCGTCAGAATTCCTGAGCGATCTTCTACATTGATAAGGCCCACTCCTATCAATCCCTGTCGAACATCTACAAGAAAAAGTATTAAACCTTTGTCTTAATACTTTCAAAACAGCATCATCTCCTAAGCTAGAAAATTTAAGACCCCATTCTCTGAGAGCCATTCTAAATACGAAATTGATGCTGGTTTGTTAACAGTAGGAAATATGTACAATTAATTTTTCTTCAGGTAGAATATTATGGACAAAGTATGCTTTGTCAGTGGAGGATTTAATTCTAATATGGTAACATAAAAACTATGCAAAAAAGAATCAGCACACTTTCACTGAAAGGAAAATTTCTTGGGTAAATTTCTTGGGTACTTTTGTGCTGTGTAAAGTTATCATGGCCATTGCAATTGATTCTTCTCCACTAACTTTTTTTTAAAGTCACATAATATCTAGAAGCAATTTAAGAAAAATATACTCTATACATTTTAGATAAAGTGTTGAGATGCCCCGTAACAGATGTCCAATGTGATAGTGGTAACTTATTAGAGTGTGTGTTCCCATTTTATTACACTGCTCATTTGTATTTCTGATTGGGAGAATGCCTGTACAGGGTAGCAAAATCAAAGACAGTCCCCAATCTAGTGATATCCCTGGAAGAGGGAGGGGAAGAGGGAAATAAGTGATGGTATGGAGGGTCATAAAACTGTTTGCCTTTTATTGAGTTTAACCGAAAACAAACAAAATTGGGAAGCTTGTCAAGAAGTATCACCTGGATAGTCAGTTCTTATCAATTCAAAAAATATGCAATTTAAAAGAAGGTTCATTACATGCTTACATTTTATTGCTAGACTTGGGGGGGGTGGAGGGTGGAACAGGGGGATGGGGAGAAGAAACACAACTCTAATAAAATGTGATTTAAATAATTGATGACCAATCTGAGCTTTCATGAATGTTGCTTATATTAAAAATATAAAAGGTTACTGAATTTTTACTTTCCATGAACAGTGAATGGAAAAAATTACCTTTAAAGAACTCTCCAGGGTAATCAGCAGGTGGGGACACCATTGGGGAATCTAAGTTTACAATGGATTTCATGACTATTTCCAAAGCATTTCGACCATACTGTAACGGAAAACAAATAATGTCAATCTTACCAAGAATCCTGTAACAAGTAGAGCTTAGTGGTATTTGTTATACAGATGATCAACTGAATGCTTGGGGTGCAGTTCTCATCACTAATCTCTAGCTATAACACATTTCTACAAAGTAGGATGACATGATAAAAATGTGAATTGCCAAAAGCAGTTAGGGACAATGATATTGCTCAAATAGAGATTTCCTCACTTCACCCAATCAAGTTACACTTCATTATATAAGAGATTCTTACAACCGCCTCCTCCATCACTCTCCAGGTTTCAAATGCCACTTTTTAGGAAAAATCAATGAGGGCATGGGACAGCCAGATTTTAAAGCAGCAGTAACTTTTGGCTTAACACTGCCAATTGCATTTACTTTATCTTTTACCAACCCTACTTTATGAATTAAAAATTCTTTCCCTTTGAAAAAATTTAAATTATAAATAGACTCCTGTTTATTGTGAGAGGGATTCCTTAGCATTAGTTAGATGAGATTTTTAAAAGTATACATTGCAAAATACAAATATTCAGACTTGGATACATTACCTTGTTATCAAAATTGAACCTACTTAAGTCCCTAGACTCTGTGGCTCTCCTGTCTCCATGAGTGAGGGCCCCCTGCCAAAACACAAAATATCTCAATATAAGAAGCTCAAGGGAGTTTTCTACAATTCAATATATAATACACATCACTCCCCCCAAATCACCCCCTTGCCTCCCCCGAGTCCCTAAGCCCTCCAACCCCCAGATCCATTTTTTCATCCCTCCCAGTCGTCTTCAAAAAGATACCCCATGTTTCTAAAAACTTGCATCCTCTTTCTCTCCCTGAATGCTATCTTTAAGCCCTCACTGTGCCTTCCAGCTATCAATCCCCTCTCCCCTCTCCCCCAACCATTCCTGTCCAAACTCCTTGATCGAGTTGCTTACTTCAGCTGCCTCCACTTCCTCTCCTCCAATTCCCTTCTAGCCCCCTTGCAATCTGGCTTCCACCCTTTCCAGTCTCCTGAAATGACTTTCTCCAAAGTCACCAATGGCCTCCTCCTCCTTGCCCAACTTCACAGATTCTACTCCAACCTAATTCTCCTTGGCCTCTCTGTTGTCTTTAACACTGTGGACCAACTCCGACTCCTGTAAACACTATCAACCCTTGGTTTCACTGACCCCATCCTCTTCTAGTTCTCCTGTCTTTGGCTGCTCCTTCTCAGGCTCTACCATCAACTCCTCTTCTACCTCTCATACCTAAACTCTGTGTGTAGGCGCATAGGGGGAAGGGGGATGGGACCGTCTCTCAAAGCTGTTCTGGGTTTCCTTCTAGTCTCCATTTATATGCAGCCCCTTGGGGACACTCACACACAGCTTCAACTACCATACCTATGTAGAAGACTCTACCTCTCTAAGCCTCCCCCCTCCTTCTCTACAGTCTCACATTTCCTCCTGCCTTCAGGACACCTCTACTAGCAGTTCAGCCACCTTAAACACAATGTGTCCAAAACTGACCTCAAGTTCCCACACAGACCCTCTTCTCCCCACTGCCATTTTGCCAGCATCACTACTGATACCACCACCATCCAGTCCCACAGGCCTGCAACCCTGGCAATATCCATGACTCATTTCTCACCTTCGACTTGCATATTCAGTCAGTCACTAAATCCTGTCAATTGGATCTCCACAATTCTCTGGTTCTTCTCCATCCAAACTACCACCATGATGGATCCAGTATTTGTCCTGCCCCATCTCCTGATCTCCCTTCCTCCAGTCTCTCTCCTCTCCAAGCTTTATTCCGTGCTTGGATCATTTTTCTAGAAAATTTTTCGGAGCCTAGCTCCCCACTCCTTAAAAACCTCAAAGGTTATTTTAGCATTCATCTCCCCCTCTAGATTGTACGCTTTGAGAGCAGGTATCGTGTCTTCTTGCTTTATTGTACTCTCCCCAAAGCACAATGTAGAGCTCTGCACAGAGCGAGAGGTCAATACTTCTTACAGACTTACGCGCAGTACAAACTTACCAAACTCTCCAATCGTTTAGCAACTATAGATGCAAATCTTTGCTCTCCAGCCAGTTCAGAAATAAGAAAGACATATTCCGGAGCAGTAACCTGGTTTGATCGGTGAGTTCTTCCTGTATATAGGAACATAGGTAAATAATCATAGGGGAGACAATATCTCTGTCAGATCAGATATTGAGAACAGACTAATCAGGATATATTTAGTAATCACTCCACAACGAATAATAAATCCCTACGTGCTCCTCAGAATATTTATTGGACAAGCTGAAAATGTACTATGTTTGAAGATTTAAACAAAATGTATGGGAGATTGCTTATTTTTGTTAAGGACCCAATATCTTAATGAAACTAGTTTACTATTTATACTTCTTTCACTGCTCATCTGAACAAACAGCTTTGGAAACTATATTCTTCACCCACCCCGCTTTTCCAATTTTCAGGAAATACTTCCATAAACAGTAAATGCTACATCAAAAGTGTAATTCTCATGACTTGATGAGTATAGGGAACCTTCTTGTGTGAAAAGGTGGTTTCTCCAGATCTTAATCAATAGTATTTATGAATGTTTACTCTTTAAAGAGCTATAAGCACTTGGGAGAAAACAATATTAGAGATTTTAGACACGATCCCTGCCCTCAGGGGGCCTTTCGGTTTAAAGGGGGAGATAAACGCTATAATAAATTACAAATATGAGGTAAGCAGAGAGTGAGTACCTAAGTGTTTAGGGGATGAAAAAGTGCTGAAGTAGCATCTTGGGGGCATGGGGAGAAATATGTTGGGTAGATGATGGATTAATAAGGGAAGCCTTCCTGGAAAAGAGCTCTTTCCTCACCAAAAGACTATGAAGTTCACTTTTTGTACTCACTCTTCAGAAATAATCATCTTTAAACTGAAAGTGTCCTTAAATGGTCAAGTAAACAAAGAAGCAGGACTACACCTAAATTAGTCCTGGTCTACTTACAAAGGTCCTCCCCATCCCCCCAGACTCTCCCCACCCAAAAAGATTCAAAATTATCCCTTGCAGTCTTTCCAGTTTGATAATACTTAATATCAGGAAGTTCTTCCTCATGTCTACTAAACTTGAAACCCAAACCAACAATGAATCTGAACGAAGCTTTCCTTTATTCCACAAACTTTCTTATAAGCTAGATCTGGTCACTAAAGTGAAGATGTGAATTAACGCACCAAATTGCTGAATTGCTCGGTCAGCACTCCATGGCAACTCCAAAGTCATGTGTACTCTCCGCCTCTGGTTTTTAGCTCTGCGATCGGCTTGTAATGAAATACCTGAGCTGGCAGCTTCTGAGATGATAGCAATATTCTGGAACACATACAAATTACCTCGCTGTAAAACTTAGTACGGAGTTATTTTATATTCTGAACCTCTATTCAGATTCATTCATTCATTCAATTGTATTTACTAAGCGCTTACTGTGTGCAGAGCATTGTACTAAGCGCTTGGAATGTACAATTTGGCAAAAGATAGAAACCATCCCTGCTCAACAACGGGCTCACAGTCTAAAAGGGGGAGACAGACAGCAAAACAAAACAAGTAGTCAGGCATTAATGCCATTAAAATAGATAAACAGAATCACAGATATATACACATCATTAATAAAATATGTCTAAAGTCACATTTGCTAATAAAATTAGTGAAGATATCCAGTTCTAGCCCCGGCTCCACCACACTATTTGTGCGATCCTGGGAAAGTCACAACCTCTCTGTGTCTTAGTTTGCTTCCCTGCAAAATGGAAATAAATACTTGCTATCCCTCCCTCCCTCAGAGGGTGAGCCTTGTGTGAGACATGAACTGCATCCAATTTGATTACCTTAAAACTATCTTAGCATTTTGCATTGTATGGCACATAGTGAGCCCATAATATCATCACCCTCATTATTTCTATTAGTAAAACAATTCAAGATCACAGGTGAAACGCCTGTACTGTCTGCTTAATTTAAAAGGCATAAGAGTAATAGTTTCTCCCCAGATTAAAACGATGACCATCACAAAAATTTCTACCAAAATGAAAGCAACTCACCAACAGAAATGTACTGATACATTCAGGTTAACTACAACATAGATAAAGGTGATGAGAATTTAGTTTTGCTCTTTTTAGAACTGAGAGTGTAGCAGAGGATGAGGGGGTGGGTGTGAAAGAGGAGGGTGCTATTTCTTTCGATATCCCCCACTGGCAAATGCTTATACATGGCACTAACTAGTACTGGAAGAACTGACATCTAACATTTCTTACATTAAAGACAGTTGACAAGGAAGTCTATGAAAAATCAAGCCATGAAGCCATTAAAATCTCCCAATTTATTTTAACACAGCACACAGACCAATTTGGAAAAAGAAATCACCAGAGAAAGACAGCTTCAGCTTCATCATACTTTACAATTCTGAAGAGGGAAACTTGGAGAAATTAAGATCTGTTGACTAAATTCAAACTGGGATTAAACTGGAGAGGACCTTGGTTCCAGAATCTTAAGGTGGTTAGTGAAGTCAAGCTTCATTTGGGCACAAGAGAAAGCAGACTACATGCCTTAAATATCTGTAAATGAGTCAGGGACTGTTCAACTTGTTTTGTACTTACTGTGTCTAACAGCAGAGAGACACTGAAATGTTTGTGATGGAAGTGTCTGAAGAACATTAAAAACTGAAGGTTTTTTTAATAACAAATGAGTCCAGTTAGAAATTTACCTTATCTCCATCCATAAATCTTTGCTTTTCTGTAATGTTTAGAATTTCTACAGGCACGTCAAGTTCAGAGCGGGACTCATAAGATATGCTTCCATCATCGTTGCTTACGACTCTCCCTTTTCGGCCTGTCATCTGCAAAAGAAGCAAGTGGTACATCGGTCAATTGTATTTACTGAGCACAGAGCACTGTACTAAGTGCTTGGAAGAGTACAATATAAAAGAGTTGGTAGATATGTTCCCTGCCCACAAGGAGCTTACAGTCTTGGGGGGGTGGGGGTGGGAAGGACACGGACATTAAAATTACATTTATGTAGTACATAAGAACTGTGGGGCTGAGGGTGGAGTGAATAAACGATACAAATCCAATGCAAAGGTGTCAAAGAAGGAAGAGGGAGTAGGGGAGAGAAGGGCTTTGCCGGGGAAGGCTTCCTGGAGATGTAATTTTAATACGGTTTTGACTTGGAGGGGGGAGCGTCGCATAGACTTGCAATACACTTCAATGAGATCATTGCAGGTGGTGGGCATATAGCTCAGGAATGACCAAAGTAACATTAGAGAAGCAGCAAGGTGTAGTGGATAGAGCACGGGCCTGGAAGGCAGAAGGTCATGGGCTCTACCACTTGTGTGTGTGACCTTGGGCAAGTCACTTAACTTCTCTGTGCCTCAGTTACACCTTATTTGCAAAAAAATGGGGATTAAGAGGATAAGCCCAATGTGGGACAGGGACTGTGTCCAATCTGGTTAATTTGCATCTACCCCAGCGTTCAGAACACAGTTAGCCCACAGTAAGCGCTTAACAAGTACCATCATTATTATTATTTAAATACATTTACAATACCACTTAGGAGCCAATTTTAGACACTCATATCTGGGGTGATATCCCCAAAGCCTCAAGTCTGTTTCTCTAAATTTGGGACTGAGCATAACAATCCTAAAAAGTGGATTAGAGCTTCATTCAATAGCCCAATTTACCTCTGCTACATTCTCTGGACCTCCCAGTTCATCAATAAGTTCATCCAGTGTATTAGGCGGAAGATCTTCAGCCAATTTTTCCAATCTATCCAGCAGCTCTTTCTTCATTTGCTGGGCCCTCTCAACGGCATCTTGACTCGTTACAAAGCTGCTATTACTATGACTGTTTGCTAAGAGTAGCAAAAGAAATTTTTTATGAATTTTATTGCACCAAGGAAAGTTTTCTATTCCTTTAAGTAACTGCACTGCCTGAAACGAGAGGCAGTTTACCTTCATACCTGGTAGGCTGTTGGGAGTTGTAGGGACAACTGAGGTGGAAGAAAAACTAGGTCGCTTTGATCCAAGACCTGATGCTAATAAGGCACTTTGAATAGAATCTGGATCTATACTTTTCTTCTTTTTCTTCTCTTTGTTTTTCTTATGATCTTTTCTAATTAACCAAGGATCTGTATTTCAAGAACAAAAAGCTCAATTACTTTTAATATTGAAATATCTAAAATAAAATTCAACAACAAATGAAAAAGAAACAAAAGCCAACCCCAAACTCAATGCCACTAGCTTCTTCCTTGATTGGTTTCTGTATTTCGAGGGTTAATGCAACTCTTCCCCTTTACATGTATTGTGTAAAGATTAACATTGTTAATAAAGGGGTAAACAATTTATTTGTAATGTGTGGGATTAGCTGAATTTTAACTTACCATCTTCATCATCCTCACTTGATTCATCTCTAAATGGGTTGAAATCATCATCATCACCTGAACTCATAAATTTTGAGCTCTCATTGTCAGTTTCTTCATTATCCGAGGCATCAGATTCACTTCCACTCTCATCAGAACTGCTGCCAGCAAGGCCACCCACTTTTCGGGCTTTTTTGGCTTCTCTGTTTATTTCTTCACCTAATCCCCATCCCGAAACCAAGAAGAAAAAAAGGAAAGTGCTGGGTTAAGGTGATTTGTATGACTTCATTTTATAAATATGCTGTAGTTTAATTCATGGAAAAGAAAGTTCTTGGGGGGTACTTTAGAAAATGCACTGTGGCAAATCTTTGCTCAGCCGCTCAGTCCAGAATTAACTCTACCTCCACCTCCCTTCACAAAATTAAACAAAACCATACATCTACAGTGAAAGTGAGAAAATGCAGTACTATAATTATAAGATTTACTCTTACCTTTGCGTTTCTTGATTTTATTCTCTTTACAAGGACTATCTCTCGGTGAGCTGTTGTTACTCTGAGCAGTCAAATCTATCCCTAATAAACTAAAAAGTTTCTTCCTGTCTGGAGCCGGAAAATGTTTCTCAATGAGTGACTGTAACACGCCTCTGTATATGGGGGAGAAAAAAAGCTATTAAGAACCAGCATTTTCTAAAGCAGCTCTTAATTAATAATTTATATGAATTGAAAAGCTGTCATGCTTGTAAATTTTTTGAAAATGAGGCATGATGATTTACAAACTATTCAAGCTCCCTCTTTCATTCAATCGTATTTACTGAGCGCTTACTAAGTGCACAGTGCTGTACTAAGCACTTGGAATGTACAATCTGGCAACAAATAGAGACAATCCCTGCCCAATAATGGGCTCACAGTCTACATGAAAAAATGGTATTTGTTAAGTGCTTAAGTTTTCCTTTAAGTTCAATTGTCTTGTGTCTTCTTGGTTCACTTCCCTACTGTTAATAATGGAATTGTGTTTACTCCTTCTCCAGTCTCAGAAGGAACACACACAAATTTGTTAAGTGCTTAAGTTTTCCTTTAAGTTCAATTGTCTTGTGTCTTCTTGGTTCACTTCCCTACTGTTAATAATGGAATTGTGTTTACTCCTTCTCCAGTCTCAGAAGGAACACACACAAATTTGGGGGGAGGTCTGGTTTGCAGATAATCTAACCAAGTTTGCTAGTAGTTCCTAAAATGACGGTTTCAAGGGTCAGCTGACATTTTCCTCACAGACAGTTTACTACTTTTAATTAAATCAGTCTTGGAAACAATTACCGCCCATTAACTTTGAATGAATAAAGATGAAGCAGCGTGGCCTAGTAGAAAGAGAATAGGCCTGGGAGTCTAAGGATCTAGGTTCTAATTCTGACTCTGCCACTTGGCTGCTATTTGACCATGGGGTGAAATCATTTCAATAAATCAAATGTATTTATTTGGCACTTATTGTGTGCAGAGCAGCAGACTAAGTGCTTGGAAAAATACACTAACAGAATTGGCAGTCATGATCCCTGCTACAAGGAATTTACAGTAATGTTGGTGGGGTTGGGTGAGGGGGGAGAGAAAATACATCCACCCACCAACAAAAATAAACTACAGATAGGGGAAATAGTAGACTAATTTGACTTTAGTGAATTTGAAATGTGACTTTAGGAGGGTTTATGTGATTTTAGGTTTAGTTTGAGGAAGCTTCTCAGCTGACTGAGGGATGGGGGAGGAGTGTCCTCAGCACAACCCCGGACGGCCATCAAGCCAACCAAGGAGTAGATTGGTGGTCTAGTTGAAAGAGCACAGGACTGGAGTCAGGAGACCTGTAATCTCAGTTTTCTCATCTGTAAAATGGGGACTCAACGCTTGCTTTCCTTCTACTTAAGACTGTGAGCCCCACATGGGACAGGGGATCTGCCTGACCTGATTCTCCTGTATCTACCTCAGTACAGCGAGCGGCATATAGTAAAAGCTTATCCAAAAACACAATTGTTTTACTTCTTCTGTGGCATGAAGGGACGGTTTCACAAGGAACATTTTTGTATTTTACTTCTCCTGTAGACCGAGGGGATGGTTTCACCAGAAACATTTTTGTACTTATTTACATGTATGATTTAAATCTACTCCCACCTAATCTTACAAATTCAGCATTAACATGAGGACTGGTTCACAGTCTTTTTAAAATAGATTTTTAAGAGATGAAACCACTTCAATCTATAAAGATATAGCTGCAACATGATTCTAGACTTCAGAAATAAACCTGCCGCTGGCTTCTGTAAACATAAGACTATAATACTTCTATCAAGCCATAACACTGCTCCATATTCTTTGTATCTTAGATTGAAATTATTGCATAATTTTGATGTTTTACACCTTTTTGACAAATGCAAAGTTGGGGGTGGGCCCAGAAGGGGAGGAGTGCACAAAACCACTTCACTTCCTAAACATTCTTGTTTTGAATTTAAAATGTACTTAGACACAAGTGCCAAAAGACAATCAAATGAAGAAAAAAACAAACCCTTACTTGGCTGTGGAAACAAAGTCATTCAATTCTCCCCCACCCTCTTCCAAAGCCTCTAAGGTTCTAGCTTCTCCTGTAGACTGCAGGCCAATAACAACACACTAGAGAGGGAGAGAAAAGGGAAACATTACAATTAAAATGCAGGAGAGCAACAGAGGACAAATAGAAAGGGCAGGAAAAAGATTCACCTTGCTGTTGATATGAAAACTGACCAAAGCATTTTACATTGCTTTAATACAGTCATGTTCTAAGATCAAAGCTTAAAAATGGGAGATTTTGTGGGTTTCTACAATCATTAATGAAAACCATAAAAAGAAAAAAAGAAAAACTTACTTTTCCATTCTTGATTTCTTCTCGAGCTAGCTGAACTACCCTTTTAACTTTGGATGCTATGCACAGGTATTTGAAAAACCTCTGGTGGGCAGACCAGAACTGACCCCACATAGACTTCTTCATGCGCTGCTCTGCATCAATAAGATCAGCTGCCTGTTGAAATTTCTCTCTGGCATTTACCCACTAAAGGAGACACAACAACAAAAATGTACATTGTGAACATTCAAGTGGAAATATTTTAAGTCTAAGTGCAAGAAATATATTTCAGTACCACCAGAATAAAACCTCAGGAAAAGGGAAATTTAGTGTGAATGAATTTTATGCCCCTAAAATGCACTTCACACCTGAAATAAGATCCTTTATTCAAAAGATCCAAGTTGAGAGAACATATAGGCCTTCCTTGCTGCATACTTTTATGTGAAACTGGGTTTTCCCCTAATTCATCCTTTATCAGAGAAAAAAATAATTCTAGATTTGACTAATCATTATGATTCTAAAAAGAAATACACAGGTATTAAAATAAGACTGAGGCGGGGAGATTGCTTTCATTTCCACAGTAAAAAAAGCTACTTTGTGAAGCTACTGCAAAGATCAAGACAAATATTTAATAACTTGGCATTAGTAGTTAAACAGCAAATTATCCAATAAAAGTTAAATAAGCTTGGCTTTCCCAACTTTTGAAGGTAGTGAACAGATCACTTGGGGCACCATTATGTGCTAATTTGCCACTTTGGCTTTATAATCTGTTATTTTATTCACTGTAAAGCTCCCTCCCCAAATGAATCTTCGCATCTAGTTGATAGAATCAATATGAAGGGTCCCAAACATTTCCAAGAGCGCAAACGTAGGAGAACCAACAGCTGTTCTTGCTGCTTCTGCCTGATCTGCTTTGTATTTATGATAGCATTCACATGAACCACAAAGACTAGCAGAGAAGAAGAAAGTGCTGTTCTTCTCCAGCTGTCGAGTTACCTATTTGTATTTCTGGGCAGAGTCTTGTGTTTTTCCTAAAATACCAAAACCACTTACAGGATATACCAAATCCCGTCCCCCTCCCCCTTAAACCTGACTCCTCACACCTGAGTGAGGTACAGAACAACCAGAAGTGGCAGAGTACCTGCTGGGATTATGCCATTTATGGACAAAGTTTTTGACCAAAGAACTCCCTTGGATGAAAGCTGGCTAACATGGGCAGTGGCCACTGCACCGGCTACTGAGGCAGTTGCCTCAAAATCTGCCTGCTGTCCTACATGCCAGGGCCCACATTTTGCTGCCACCTCCTTGGCTATAAATGGGTTATGTCCATAAAATTCTTATGGCCCCACGGCAACGCATATACTGTACCCCTTCCCGTCTACTTGCTAGCTGAAACCAGGGGTGGGAACGTGGCTCAGAGGGGCAAGAGCACAGTAAGTTACTGTGCAAACCTCTAGGACTCTGATCAGAGAAGTACTTGAACCTTGAAATCAATATGACTAGACTGAGGCTCACTTGTATAACGTGAGGCTCCACAATATCCAAAATACCAGGAAAAGGAGGAGAGAAGTCTAAGGGTTGTGCTGATATAGCTATCTGAACACTTCTTGAAAAACTCAAGTCACTATAAATGGTTCGGTTCTACTGGCAGATTTAGAACTATATTCTTGACAGATGGAAACCTGTTCCCTGTATTATATCTAATATGCTGTCGTGATCACTGCAGTCATCTTGAAAGATTTGATTACAATGAAAAACATTTCATTAAATGGCAACCCCCATTCCAGGAGGATGCTGGATAATAGAAGGTTCAGAGAAGTACCATGGCCTAAGGGAAAAGAGCACAGAGGCCTGGGAGTCAGAGGATCTGGATTCCAATTCTGGCTCCATGACATCTGCTGTGTGACCTTGGACAAGTCACTAAGGTTCTCTGGGACTCAATTCCTTCATCCGCAAAATGTGAATTAAATATCTGCTCTCTCTTCTATTGAGGTTGTGAACCCCATGTGGGTCTTGACTATCTTGTATCTAACTCAGTGCTAAGTACAGTGCTTGGCACATAGTAAGCATTTAACAAATATTATTACTACTTAATTTGTAAGCCCATCAAAACTTGAGAAGGAAGCGCATCATCCTTTATTTTTCCGGGCAAAAACAGAGCTTTAAAATTACTTTCATAGTGAACAAACATGACAAAAGCAGCAAAAATCTACCAAAACAATATAAAGAATCAAGAAAAATCCTTACCAGTTTCACAGCTTTGTTATACATTTTAACGTAGCTCTGCGAAAGAAGAACTTCCTCAATTTTGAAGGTCACCCCAGTAAAGCTCAACTGCCTGGCAATGTACATTCCTCTTAGCTTCATATCCATAGCAACAATTTCCATGGCACCGACACCCCTGAATGAAATAAAAAATACAAAGTAGTCCAATACCTCACTGACAATTGAATAATTTAAATGAAGCAGTTTAACAATAACTTTTAAGTGTCAGAGAGAGCAAATGAAATCTGGAGGCCATTACCTTCGTTCTACTGCTTGAATAAAGTCACTGAACTCCCTAAATGGGGTTCCTTCACCCCATATTCCAAGTCGATTCATATATGCCATGTTCCGAGGTTCAGAAGCCCCTGAAAAAAGCATCACGCATGGTGTGACTAATGGAAAAAAATAACAGTGTCGTTATTTTAGAAAACAAATTAATACCAACCTGTGGCACTGGCATAAACAACTCTAGCTTTTGGCAGCTTATTCTGAAGTTCTAAAACTGCTAAGCCGGTCTTGGTAGGTTTTGAAGAACCAACAGGACATAAGTTTTTAGCTTTGTGACACTCATCAAACACAATCTAAAATGAAGTAGTTATGGAAAAAGACCTGTTCCAGCTACGGAGGGCTTTTAAAGAAGCTGCACCATACCCAGAGATAACTGCACTGGGCCAGCAAATCATCCCTGCAAATCCTCAAACTATCTCAGTCATCCAAATATATGACGCCCCTCTAACTTCGAAGTCTACAGCATAATTCAGTTTCTGATCATCTCATCCTCTGTGTGTGTGGTATCACGGCTGAGTGCCAGAATCGGGGGAGGCAGGTCAAGGCAACGCCAATGCTCGCCAATCAGTCAATGGTATTTACTGAGCGTTTACTACATGCAGAGTGCATTGCTTGGAAGAGGACACTACAATGGAATTAGCAGGCATAGTCCCTGCCCATAACGAGCTTACAATCTTCTCTCCTCCTACTCTCTGGTGCTGCCAACAGCTCGCTATTTTCATGGGTTACAATCGACCCAAGATTTGATGCAAGAACTAAAAAATCCCTCCCATTATTCCTAAGATGTTTAGGAGGCATAATTATCTCTGAAAGCAGCTGATTTAACAGTTTCACATGCAATCAGTTCTCCCACAACACTCCTGTTATCTTCTTGACAAATCCGATGTTAATATTCCTTAATTTCCTAACCATGTTCTATCAAAAATGTAGAGTGAAAACATGCATTACAGAAGAACTGAAAATGCTTTGAACATCTATACATTGAATTATTAAAAACAAACATATGGCAACTTCTCAGGATTTGATAAAACAGTGAGTACTGGTAATAATTCAGTTATCTGCACAAGTCAAGAGGTCATTTACTATATCATCCAGCCTTCAATTTTCTCTCTAATCCCCTCAGACTTTCAGCGAAGGAGAGTCCACATCTTGACTTGAGAATTCTATTTTTAAGAAGTTTCTCACCATCAATAAATGAATTTAAGCCCCTTAGCGCCTGGGAAAACCTAAAAACTGTTGAAAAGGATACCACTCCATCAAAGTCGTCACTGCACCAGTGAAGAAGCTGCTTTAATCTTGTTTTGTATTTACCACCAGATTGACTTTCACCAATAAGAGAGGAGTAGGTGGCAAAAATCACACCTTTCTTCACACTCCCATTATGCTTGGAAGAAATTTTTCCATATTTAAACTAGAAGAAAAAAATGTATTTTAGCAACTTGTCAAAATTATGACGTCATTTCCATTTGCACCCATTTGTCCCATGCAAGAAGCCGCCAATGGATGCCACGATGGCATCATTCAATTGTCTTTGTTAAGCGCTTAAGTACCTGGGCGAGTTCAAAAGCAGTAAAAGATATTCCCTGCCCTCAAAGAGTTCACAATCCAAGAGGGGGGTAGAGAGGAAAGAGAGATGAAGTTACTTAATAGGAGAGAGGCTGGGAAGATGGATAAGTGAATAAAGTGCTTAAATAATAGAATATGGGAGTCAATATGCACACACATGCTCAAAGTAGCTGCAAGTACATTGGTATTGAGCTGGTAGTTGGGAGGATATAACCGGGAACAAGATAATTAACTGGGGAATGCCTCAGTGGAAATGGGGAACTTCCAAGGGCTCTGGAGATGAGGAGGCCTGGACTTTGGCAGACTTGAAGGAGAAGGGAGCTCCAGTCAGGAGGCAGTTGGGTAGCGATGTGGGGGAAGTAGGGCAGGAGGAGGGAACTGGAGGTGGGAGAAGTGACAGCAAGGAGCACAATATTCAATTTGTGGAGTAGTGGTGAAGAGAGATTAGGAAAACTGATGGAAGCTAGTCACTGGTGAAGCCAGTGGTTAGGGGTGTTTTTTTTTTTGCTTGATGCAGTGGGAAGTAGGTAGCCACTGAAAACCTGAGGAAGGGAGAAATGTGAGCAGACCAACATTTTTTTAGGAAGATGATCTGGGCTGCAAAACAACTGATGAGAACAGAGGTTGGAGGCAGGAAGTTCAGTGAGGTGGCTGTTTGGGTGTAAAGGAATGGTGGATCTGAGAAATAAAGTAAAGAAAAACAAGCAGGATTTAATGACAGAATGAATATGTGGGTTTAATGATACTCCAGTGAGGAGGAGCGTGGCCTAGTCGTCAGAGGACTTGGGTTTTAATCCTGGGTCTGTCACTTTTCTGCTGTATGACCCTGGGCAAGTCAAATACTTCTCTGTGCCTGTTTCCTCATAAGGAAAATGAGGATTAAATACCTGCTCTCCCTACTTAATTGTGAGCTCCACAGAAAGGGACTCAGTCCATGCGACATATACAATACCCACCCCAGATGTTACTACAGTGTTTGGCACATCGTAAGCATTTAAATACCACAATTATTATTATTGTGATGCTTTTAGCAAAGATGTGGAGTGATGAGTGGTTTCGGAGGGATACTGAGTTCAGTTTGACATGTTTATAAAGCGCCAGGGAGATAGCAGTATGAAGAGGTTCTGGAGGCCAGAGCAAAATGTAATCCTAGAGCCAGAGAGGAAATTACCACTCTTCAAAAAAGTGGTTTTACTATACCAAATTGTACATATTCAGTTATAGTCTCATTCATGTCCTGGCATGCTAATGTTTCCTGGGGAATTCCTTGGCGGGTTAGTAACCCATATATTTTGTGTTGGCAATTAGGGTTCCTCCCAATCAGGTCGGTTCCCAATTGCTTAGTCTCCAAAACGAAGGCCCTTCAACACAATCCTGATTTAAACTAAGACTTGCAATTAAATAGCTTCAAAAATTTAGACATATATATTTTTGCCATTCTCCTGATTGTGAAAATATTTTTCCCTGGGCTTATTGACCCAATTTTTACTCATACATTTTTCATCAGTCATACTCAAAAGTGATTTATGAAAAATGGACAAGGGCAGAGCATTGAACAGCTGATGGGGTCATAACAGATATTCTGCTCCACCATACAGATGACACCCGTTATCTTCCCAATGTCTTCCTGGAGGAAGGGGAACACTCCCACTCTCAGAGGCATAGCTCATCCTGAATGGCACGGAGCTAGTATAAATGGCCTAAAACACTGTCAAAGGTGTAATGTGCAAGAGATGGTCTTTCAGTGCCACTCAGAGGCAACCTCACCTTTAGCAACAGACGGGGCCCCATCAACATATTCTAAAAACACACAATCAGTGGTATTTACTGAGTGCTTACTGTATGTATGCCACTTGGGAAAGTACAATAGAGTGGGCAGACACAATTCCTGCCCTCAAGGAGTTTATAATCTAAATGGAGAGGCACACAAAAATAAATTACAGATAGGGGAAGCAGTAGAATAAAAGGATAATGCACATAAGTGCTGGTGGGGTGGGGATGTGGTGAGTATCAAAATCCTTAAGGGTGATGTGGGGTGGGGTAAGTAGAAAATCAAAGTCCTTAAGGGGTACAGACCCATGAGCATAGGCGACACAGGAAGACAAGAAACCAGGGGTTATGGGTTCACGTCCCATCTCGCATAGATGCTCTTTTCCCTCTAACTGTAAACTAGTTGAGGCCAGGGAATGTGTCTGTTAAACTGTACTCTCCCAAATGCTTAGTACAGTGCTCTGCACACAGTAAGTGCCCAATAAATACGACTGACTGAGGAAATGAGATTACAAGGGGAAAGTCTCTTGAGGGAAACATGATTTCAGTAAGACTTTTAAGATGGGGAGAGTGTTATCTGTCAGATATGAACAAGATGGAAGTTCCAGGCTAGGAGAAGGATGAGCAAGGGGGTGGAGGTGAGATAAGGCAGTGGAGGAGCACAGTGAACTGGGTTGTAATAATAATAATCATAATAATGGCATTTATTAAGCACTTACTACGTGCCAGGCACTATACTAAGCACTGGAGTGGATATGAGCAAATCTAATTGGGCAAAGTCCCAGTCCCACGTGGGGCTCACAGTCTCAATCCCCATTTTACAGATGAGTTAATAGGCACAGAGAAGTGACTTGCCCAAGGTCACTCACCAAACAAGTGGTGGAGCCAGGATTAGAACCCACGATCTCCTGACTCCCCGCCCTGTGCTCTAATAAGCCATGATGCATCTCATGGGGCGATGAGGTAGGAGGGGAGAGCTGAATGAGATGTAGATGGTTAGGGGGTATCTCTCTGATGTGGAGATGGACCGGCAAACTGGAAGTTTCTGAGGCATGGGGAGAAATGAACTGAACACTTTTTTTTTTTAGAAAAAATGATCTGGGCAGCAGAGTGAAGTATGAACTGGAGTGAGGAGATATTGAACGCATGGAGGTCAGCGAGGTGGTTGATCAGAATATAGACACTTGGACCACACTGGTAGCAGTTTGGATGGAGAGAAAGGGATGGATCCTAGGGATAATGTCATGAAGAGCCAACACTTAGTGACACTAGAATTTGGTGATAGACTGAATGAGTGAGATGACAGAGAGAGAGGAGTCGAGAATAAGGACAAGGTTACAGGCCTGTGAGGCAAGTAGGATGGTGATTTTTTAATCAAAAGATATTTGCCCCAGCATAAACAAAAAAATTCATGAAACTAAAAAGCCATGTCCACCTACTCCTAAAATTAGTGAAAACATAAATAAAAAGCTTTTGACAAGCAGCACAGTTTTTGGAGTACAACTGTTTGAAAATTTTAATTAAACATGACTTGGGTAGTAGAACATTAATGCCTCCATCATACCCAGCCAAAAGTTTCCATACCTTGTTTAATGAATGGACCAGTATGTTTTTTGCCCCAATATCCCTCAAATCTCTTTCCGCATCATACTTCAAATCATTTGACACACTAAACCTGCCAGGGGGGCAGAAAAGAGAAGACCAAAAATTAAACAGAGGCAATGCGAATACCAGGAGTCTAAAAAAATTTAAATAAATTAACCCAAGCAGTACTTGGATGTCTAGTGTGAGAGCACTGCTTTTGTAACCACTTCTCCCCTGTGCCTCAGCACACCCTTTAAAAGTTGGGAGCCCGGGACAAGGACAGCAGCTATAGTACCCCACAACGCCCAGGAAGATAACAGGACTCCAAACTTTCCCACCTGAAATTTCTTAAGGAGGGGGGATACTCCCTAGAGCCAGACATAAAGACATTGAGCCCGTGCCTTAAAAATGGAAGAGAGGAAGGATCTTGTATTATTACTTACCACAATGCTCTTTTTCTGCCCAATAGGTAGTTTTCGTAAATTATTCCAGCTATAGTCCTCCCTTTTCCCACACCTGCCCCATCACCTATCAAAAAGCCAGCTCTGTCTCCATTAGGTAGAAATGTCTCATGTTGCTGAAACAGAAAATATATTGGAAATGAATCACTATAGTACTTCCTACTTAGAATGACCTCTCTGTTGTTCAGAAAAACAACATAATCTTCATATACTGTATGTCTCCTCTTAAGCCTTAGAGCAAAACAAGGGCACTACACTGTATAAAAATCAACCTCTCATTTAAAAGTATACTATTTAGAAAAAAGGCACTACATCTATAAGCATATTGCTACATTCCATACCTGGGCTGCATATGTAATCGCTTCAAGCTGCAATGCCGACAACCAGCCGTTATCAATGCTTTCTTCAGAGATTGATGTTTGGTACCAAACATCAGGAGGAGTAACACTAGATAGGGAGCTGGTTTCTACCACTGCATCTGGATGACGCAAACCGATTTTTACTAGGTGAAAGAAAAAATCTACCATTA
The DNA here is from genome assembly GCF_004115215.2 of Ornithorhynchus anatinus. Lineage (NCBI taxonomy): Eukaryota > Metazoa > Chordata > Mammalia > Monotremata > Ornithorhynchidae > Ornithorhynchus > Ornithorhynchus anatinus. The sequence goes on along the minus strand of NC_041729.1, from coordinate 16,921,139 downwards.
GTGATTTTAAGCACAACCCGAACTGGCTTTACAGCGTGACCATATACCTTTCTCCAAAGTGGAGACAACTCATTATCTAGTTCGTGAGATTGGGAATTTCTGGTAGGGATCACTGTGGGGCATAAAAGTAGTAACAGAGCGCACTATTAAAATTTTTGCATCTTGCGACCGCCCTTACAAGGACCACCACCATCTTTAACTGGAACAAAAATTACGCTCAGAGAAGCAATATGAAAGTTCATGGTGAGAACAATCTAACCTTGAAAGGAATTTAAAAAAGAATTCTAGCTTCAAGGAATTTGCCGGCAACAGCCTTGCAGGCTAAAATGTAATTTTTGAGATGTTACACGGTTTACAGTGCTATGGCCAGATCTAAAGCAATCTTGAGTACACTTTGGAAAAACAAAGTTACAAAATCAAATGCTTTTCCTTTAGCACATTATGTTCATTTCAAAAACAGATCAGTGTTTATAAAATTTCATGGACCTCAAACTAGTTAGCAAATAATTCCATGCAGAATAATCTTTTCACATCAATGTATGGTACCCTAGTGACAGAAGCCTGGTTAGACTTTGACCAAAACTATTCAAAGAAGTACAAAAATCTTAAGCAGGTACCTTAGCTCTCAATTTTGAAATTCAATACAATTGCTACTGAGAAAGAATTTCTAGTAGAAGAAAAAAAATTAAAAATCACGGAAAAATATTTAATACAGGAAAGGAAGAAGATATTCAGTTTCCTTAGGGGTAGTTTTCAAAACTAAGCAGCAACAAGGCCTAGTGGAAAGTGGGAGTCAGGGGGAATGGGGCCAATTCTGGTTCCATCGCTTGCCTCCTGGTTGGGTTTGGGTAAGACACAACTTCTCTGGGTCTCAGTTTCCTTCTGCAAAATGGGGATAAAATTCCCATTATCCATCTCCTTTAGGCAGGAGATCCATATGGGACTGGGACTGTATCCAGTCTATCTTATATCTTACCCCAGCGCTTAGTACAGTATTTGATAAATACCATCAATAATTATTCCTACTAAAAAATGGATAATGGAATACACCCAGCATACATGGTTCTTACAAAATCATGGGGTGTTATACCAAAACAGGCTTGCACTATTGGGAAATACTCTCCCTAACTTTCACCAATTCTCCAGTCCTGGATCAGAAGATTGGTCCCTGTAACATACTAAGTAGTGTTTTAATGTTCTCAATTTAACATATTTAGAAAAAAAAGCCAGAACAAAACTATTGAGATAAAAATGTTTTCAACTCCATTTTTCACTGTTAAAGATAAGTCTCAGGGGAAGGTTCCTGAGAATTAATGAGAATGAAACTGATTGGAGATATCTAGCACATTATTTTTCCATAAAGTGAATATACTGTCATGATCCGAAGCTCACAAGAATTGACCAGGTTACTCAACTACCACAACATTTCCCAATACTATATGTAATTTTAGAAACATCAGAAGAAAGCTTCTTTAATTTTATATCAAACCAGAAAGTCATACATTTTATTGGCATATATTCTGCATATGTCTCAGCATGGCCCATTTCTTCTTCATCTTCCTCTTCTGGCTCATCTTCCTCTTTAACTACGGGCACTTTCTAAAATATACAACATAGTTACATTAATCAAATACTGCATTGCTCAACTTGCAATCCACAGAAGGCAAGCCAGAAGAATCTGGTTCCAGGGTCTTGTCATGCCCACACCACACCAAGCAACCTTAAAGACGCATTTCAAGATTGGAAGATTTGGAGCAGTCAATCTCTGCTACCAAACATCAACAAATGAGTTTTCCATTTGCAATACTGTTATGTATCAATTCTTGCAGATTTATTGGTTTTTATTCAATGGTCCCTCAATACAGGACAAAAACAGGCAATTCTGAATTTACATCTCCCTAACAAAAAACTCCACTTTAAATCCAAATTCTGATTTTCCATGGGCAACAGTACATTGCAATTCCACAATAAGATTATCAACATTGTTTAAGGTGGGATTGGTCAGATGGTGGGAACACCACAAGCAAAAACAATGTGGTCCAACTCAAGCAAGCAAAGTAGAGCTGAAGCACCACATAAAAGTCTCAAACAATGTTATTTTGCCAGTATGTACAAATAGCACAATACACTTTAGTGTCTTTTCCCCTACCATGTCTGTCCAAGGGGGAAGGAGGCTCGTTAAAGATGTGAATTTTACCAGGAACCATTGATATTTAATTAGGGAGTTTGGAAAACACCCCTCATTAATGCAGAAGCAAGCACTGAGAAACAAAACTAATTTTACACAGTTTGACACTGTTGTTCACAACTGTACGCGTCAGTTAGTTTTCTCTTTAAAATTCATGCTTTGCTGTGTATAAAGTTAACTGCTTCACTGATACTGCCCAATTGCCTTCGAGGAGAAAGACAGCGGCCAGACAGATATGTCTTAAAACATGAACTTCAGTTCATAAGCCAAAGATGCTTAAAAAATTATGGTTTCCTGAAGTTTGCTTTAGAATTAAAAACCTCCCCCTCAAAAGCACATCGATGTTCAAAGGAAACATTGGGGTGGTTTTTTTTGAAAACCTACCATGGTAGGTGAAAAGCTTCTCATTTTGATATCATTTATCCAAATTCTTGCCACTTCTTTATTAGAGGCTTCTTTCTTCACAGCACCATTGCTTACATCAGCTAAAAAAATAATTATAGCAACAAAAATTAAGGTTAAGTTTTATACTAAAAACTGAAGAAAATAATAAACCAAAACTCATGATATAGCACTCTAAAGTCACCAATGTCCAGCATACATTGTGAAAATTGAAATAGTTTCTGTCTAATTTTTCTGAAGGGAAGTTGTAAGTGTTACCAAGTGCCACAAGTGATGAAATGTGTGCTGGAATTAGAGAGTTCTAGATATACATCACAAAATCTACAAGGTGGGATTGATAGGAGACCAAGAAGCCCAGTGCTACCACCAGGACAGATCCTCTCTTACCCGATCTGGTGACACTCATTACCTTTGGAGACAAAACAATTATTTCTGAAAGGAAAGAAAATATCAAATTTGGGAGCACCTCTTCTCCGTCCCAAACCATTTTAAAGTATTTAAATAATTTCATTTATTCAGTTATAAGGATTAAAATTAGGAGGCTTTGAGACCTGTTTAGTTTTAAGATTCAGAAAACTTAAGTTACGAAATTTGTTCATTACCAAAGAGGCCTGAATTGAAGTTCTCCACCATGTTCTCCTGCATGGATGAATCAGCAACTTCCTCTCTACTATCTCAGTGTTGGTGCCTGTGCCCAGTGTTCACCAGGGCCTATGGACATCATCGCACCATGCCTCTTTCCTTTAGCCCATATTTCCTTCCTCTACTTCCTTGTGCACCGGCGAGCATGTTCAGAAACAGTTCTCAAGTATTGGGAATAATAATACAAACTGTAGTATTTGTGAAGCGCTTACTACGTGCCAGGCACTGAGGGAGATACAAGCCAATTAGGTTGGACCCTGTCTCTGTCCCACATGGGGCTCCCACTCTTAATCCCCTTTTTACAGATGAGGGAACTAAAGTACAGAGAAGTTAAGTGACTTGCCTAAGGTCAAACAGCAGACAAATGACAGAGGCAGGATAAGAAACCCCCCCCTCCCCCCAGCACATATGTATATCTGTAATTTTTCTTTTCTATTCATTTATTTATATTAATGACGGTTTCCCCCTCTAGACTGTGAGCTTGTTGTGGGCAAAAATGTGTTTGTTTTTATATTGTACTCTGCCAAGACCTTAGTACAGTGCTTTGCATACAGTAAACACTAAATAAATATGACTGAATGAACTAACCCAGGTCCTTCTGACTCCCAGACCTATGCTCTACCCTCTAGGCCATGCTGCTTCTTGTCAATATGTGGCTACTGGGGTATCGTCTCAAAACTGAGCCTAATTTGGAGTAGTAACAGGTTCAAATTGAGTGATGTTTGGGAAAGGTCAGCTTGTGTTAGAGAGCTTGCTAGGATCAAGCAAAAGTGTCTGCAGAGCGCAGTAAGTACCTGGGAGAATACAATTAAAAAAGCGACTCTGCTCTTGCCTTCAATGACCTTAGTGTCACAGGGGGACTGATATATAAAAGCATTATGGTTGTTGACTGCAATACTATAGAAGGATAGATTAATTTATACTTATTTAACTAATTCAGGATATGCTGGATACATGCTAAGATCGACTCTTGGGTGGACAAAACCTGGGATGGTGGGAAATGCTCAAATGACTTGCCCGAGGTCACAAATCAGGCACGTGGAGGAGCCGGGATTAGAACCCAGGTTCTCTGGCTCCCAGGCCCCTGCTTCCTCCACTGGGCCATTCTGCTTCTCTAAGCACATAGAACAGGGCTTAACAAATGCCATTAAAGAAGAAAAGAAGGAATTGGAGTTTCCTGGGGGAATGGAGAGAATGTGCAGAACCACATTTTAGGAAAAGGATCTGAACAGCAGAATGAAGTTTGAGTTGAGGAGTGGAGAGGCTTGAGGCAGGGAGGAGGTTGAGATACATTAGTTTAACTAGAATACGATAAATGACCGGACCAGGGTAGTAAGTATTTGGAGAGGATGGGATGGACGAAAAATGGTAAAATTTAGGAAAAAAGACTGAATATAGCAATTGAAAGGAGTTACGTGGGGGAGGGAAGTTGGTGGGGCTGTCCATTACGATGGAAGGTGGAAGTGTGGAAGATTAAGAGCTCAGTGCTAGACCTAGTCTTTCCTATGAATCGACGGTTTACTGTGGTAGGAGTAAAGTTTGTGAAGGGTGATATAGCTTAGAGCTTTGCCCATAAAGGGCTACCCATAATGGAAAGGTCTAAGCCAAAGCGTCAAAGTTGATTCACCTGGGCAGCAGCGGCACAGGAAAGAGTCAAAGGTGGATGATCAAGTGATCAAAGAGTCCGATCAAAGACAATAGCAGAGACTCAAGTTTTTACTGCATGGAAGGCAATGGTAAGCCACTTCCGTATCCTTACCAAGAAAACTCTATGGATACACAGACTGGAATGACTTTACGACACAAGATGGGACGTTCTGAAGAGGATGCATCCACGGAGTGGCTATGGGTCAGAAGTTACTCGACTGAACTTGAAGAAGAAGCTAGACTTAGCCTGAGGTGCTGACAGAACATTCACGTGGAGATGTCTTGGAGGCAGGAGGAAATGCAAGATTGACAAGGAGGTGAGAAGTTGAGGCTACTGAGGTAGATTTGTGGGGGTTTTTTGGGGGAGGGGTGGCGGAGTAAGGGAGGAAAGGGGGTCACTTGTATAGTGATGGTAGCTGAAGTCATGGGAGAAAATAAGCTCCCTACATGAAGTTGAAGGCAGAGGAACCAGAAAAGAACTCTGTGGGACTCCTACAATCACAGGGTGAAAGGCAAAAGAGGCAGTGAAAGATAAGAGCAGCCAGAGAAGTAAAAGAATGCCGAGGGAGAACCATGTCAGTAAAACAAAGGATGGAAAGCATTTCTAGGAGAAAAGAGGGATCAAGACTGTCTAAGGTGGCCAAGAAGTCAGTAAGGATTAGGAGACAGTTACATTTAGTAAAGGGGCCATTAAACACAAAAACAACATAGGCTATCAAGGAACGGGGTGTCCCACTTGCATTTTGTCCTGGTGGGCCAAAAGAGTAGTCCTCATTCCCCTCACCTTTATCACACCTCCTTATGGTAGAAAAGACTCCTGCACTGGCATCATGGATATGTGATTTTTGTGTGCATGTGTATATGTGAAGCCCTGGATGGTTTGGATATTCACTTGCCTGGGAGGTAAGGGTTGTTTGTTGCTGGTGCTGCATTTTGCCAGTCTCAGGCCATCCAAAAGATCCTGCTGAAACTTGGCAAGGGAACCGTAGGGAATCAATAAACTATATTTTCTGATGCCTTACTGTGTGCAGACCACTGTACTAAGCACCAAGAAAAGAACAGTTCCTGGGAAGCAATGGGACTGACCCATATCCTCTTTGCACTAGAGTCCTGGTTAAAGCCAAGCAACTGCCTGGTCTTGATCAAAGTGAGGAAGGACTCCTACTCTTTATTTTCCTTCTGACCCCAAGTGAGTGAAGAAACTGGCCAGACCTGGCTCCACATGGGCACCACCAAATCCCTTAATTAAGCCAGAGAAGTGGGGGTTAAAATGATCTGTTTTGAAGTTTTCCCAGTGAAGATCTTAGGTTGCCCATAAAAGCGTGGCTTAGTGGAAGAAGCCCAGGCTTGGGAGTCAGAGGTCGTGAGTTCTAACCCCGCCTCTGCCTCTTGTCAGCTGTGTGACTTTGGGCAAGTCACTTAACTTCTCTGTGCCTCAGTCCCCTCATCTGGAAAATGGGGATGAAGCCTGTGAGCCCCACGTGGGACAACCTGATGACCTTGCATCTACCCCAGTGCTTAGAACAGTGCTTGGCACACAGTAGACGCTTAGCAAATACTATTATTATTATATTATATTATTATTCTGAAAGGCAAAAAACAAGGCAGCAAATGGGACTGAGGAGCAGTCAGAGGTATCAAAAATCAAACAAAACAACTCAAGTAAATATGGGTACAGCAGAGATTGAGAAGTCAATGAGGCTAGAAGAGTGGAGTACATTGGACTGGGCTAAGAGAAGATCATTAGAGATCTTGGTGAGGGTAGACTCAGTGGAGTGAAACGACTAAGAAGATTGTTGGCAGAGAAACTCTCTCCTTGACCAGGTCACCAGGAAGTAGCTGATTTACAGAATGAATACGGGTTTGCCTTCCTGCCTGGCTTTTGTGTTTCTGACTAGACGCAGACTTCTCCAAATCGGCTTAAGAAAGTCTCACCTTCTGGCAAGAAGTTTGAATTCAAGTTCTAATTCACTGGTTGCCAAGTCAGGACAAAGACAGTGAAGGTCACAGACATGAGAAACAAAGTTTACAGTCCTTAGAATTTAGCAAAACAAGCACAACTGAATTATGGTTCTAAGCCTAAACTTAGCAACATATGCAAAAACTTTAGTCATCTGAGGAACATTTGTAGTCACTGATCTGAGGGAGGAAAAAAAAAATCTCAACGCTACCTGCAATTCTACAGCTCCTGAGAAGCAGAGGAAGTATGTTGAGCTGGTACTGCAGGAGAGGCAGCATGGTCCAGTGGAAAGACCATGGGTCTTGAAATCAGATGACTGGGGTTCTATTCCTAGTTCTATCACTTGCCTGCTTTGTGACACTGGCTTAAATATATAACCTCTCTGGGCCTTGGTTTCCTCACCTGTAAATGCTGTTCCAACTCCCCCTTTGACTGTGAGCCACATGTGGGACAGGAACTGCGTCTGACCTAAATATGCTGTATCTACCCCATGCTTAGTATAGTGATTTGCAGAGAGTGAGCACTTAAATACCACAATTATTATGGTGACTTTGACAGCCTGAATTTATGACCAAAAACAATTGAGTCCTCACTTATTATGACTCTGTAAGCAACCCTAGTAACTCAGTTCTTGGATAAAGCTGACACAGAGCCTCTTCCCAAAATTATGGGTACACAATGCAAAAATATTCACAAAATGAAAGATATTTAACAGGCATTAAATATAATATAAATATACATTTATTTTGGGGGGAGGGGGAGAAGGGGAAATGTCAAGTTAAATTATCACAATATTTTCCTGATTTCCAAGGAAGGCAAAAGGAAAAATCAACCTTGGATTAAACAGGTAGTGCAAAGAAATTAATAGCCATAATTTCTGTGGATTAACTGGAATAATTTTAGTAACTGGCAGTACTTCTTGAATAACTATGGTTCATTCATTATTTCCATAGGCGTGAAGCCATAGCCTGAGCAGAACCTGTGCTCCCAGAAGGGCTAAACACCATAGAGATTACAGGTATTTTTTAGCCAAGGCTCACTACTGGTATCTTTTCGACCGTGAGCCGGCTGTTGGTCAGGGATTGTCTCTATCGGTTGCAAAGTGAACATTCCAAGTGCTTAGTACAGTGATCTGTACACAGTAAGCGCTCAATAAATATGACTGAATGAATGCTTGGGCAGTGTCCCTGACGTGAAGAACTTACAAGGCAGAGCATTCGAGCAGCAATGTGGCCAAAATCAGGAGGATGGAAACGGGGTGGGGAAGGGGGAGAAAAATCACTAAACTCTGCTTCAGAAGTCATTTTTCAGTTATTTACATTTTTGGTTTTTCTTGTTCATTTGAGTCAGAGGTTAGACCAGGAAATTGCGAGTATACTGCATTTTGCTCCTTGAAGAAAAGTAAGCCTAGGCTGACAAATACATTGCCCCCCCTCCGGAATACTAAGATGCCAAAGTAACAGTTACAGTAATATGATCAAAATAACACATTAGGTTAAAACCCATCCTGTTGGAAGACAGAAAAGTTTTGAGAAGTTGTGTGGCCTACTGGAGAGAACAAAGGCCTGGGAGTCAGAAGGACCTGGGTTCTAACCCCGTCTCTGCCATTTGTCTGCAGTGTGACCTTGGGCAAATCACTTAAATTCTCCATGCCTCAGTTATCTCACCTGTAAAATGGGGATTAAGAATGTGAGCTCCATGTGGGACACAGACTGTGCCCGACCTGATTAGCTTGTATCTACCTCAGCGCAAAAGCACCAGAAGTCTCTCAAATTTGATGACACATTTATTCAAGGAAAAATTATATTGAAAGGAAACAAAAATACTTACTAGCTGCTGTTGCAACTGGCTGGGCAATATTGGCAGGTGGCTTCAATTTCATAAGTTCATTAAGACTGTTGTTTTTGAGCAGATCTTTCAGTTGGACCTGGTCTTTAGAAGGTGTAGTGGTCATGGCATTCCGCACTGCTGGTGCTGCGACAGTTGGTCTTGTGGTTGTGCTAGTCTGAATGATCTTTGCGACAGTGATAGTCTGCCTGGTAGTTGTGACGGGTGTGGTTTTTGTCATTACTATGGTAGATCCTAAAGTTGGAAGCTGATTTATTTGATTCAGCACAAATGTTGTGGTCGACGGTGGCTGCTGCTGGAAAAAGAGAAAAGATACAGTAAAACAATTTTGTCTTGGACACAATCAAGACCCTCAAACCAAGCTCCCTCAGCATGTGTTTTCATCTCACATTTTGGAAAAGACTCAGCTGGGGCATTGGGGAACACTCTTCTGGCAACATGAGCCTATCTGGATAAAATGTAATGCAATACGATCAGAATGTGAGTTATGAGAAAGGGAGTTCATCATGAATGTAACTCCGAGTTTCTGGATAATTGCCTAATTAAGGAATCTTGTAACAAGTCACAGAAAGCTACTAATAAATCTAAAGGAAATTACTGTGCTTCTGGCCCTGAAAGCTAATTTTTATTCTTTCTTGGCTCTTGCCTCTATGAGGAGCTATAAAATACAAAACTTAGCCACTGCATCACTCGCTCATTTATTTTTTTATTTTTCATGGAATCTGTTAAGATTTGTTAAGTGCTTACTATGTGTCAAACACTGCTCCATGCGCTGTGGCAGATACAAGTTAATTAGGTTGGACAGAGTCCCTCTCCAGGATGGGTTCACAAGCTAAGTAGGAGGGAAAACAGGAGAACTGAGGCACAGAGAAGTTAAGTGACTTGCCCAAGGTCAAACAGCAAGCAGTTGGCAGAGCTAGGATTAGAACCCAGGTCCTCCGACTCCCAGGCACATGCTCTTTCCACTAGGCTATGCTGCTTCTGCCCAAACATTAAATTGGCTATTGTACACAACAGTTAGGTATTTGACATTTGAGCACTCTTTTTGCCTAGAGTGTAAATACTAATTTTTAAAAATCAAGATTATTGTATATCTTTAGCATTCAGAATGCAAGGGGAAAATAATGTGAATCAGAAAAAAATATTAAGACTTCAATGCAGTTAAAGAAGATCCATCTCAGATGCAGGGGAAGCAGCCAAATGGCAACCTTTTAAAAACACTAATGCTATTTTTATCAAGTTTTTTTTTCCCCAGTAAAACTTTATATTCCCATTACCTTCTCCTTGACAACAAAAGAACAGGCAGATTCATAAACGCCTGTCATTGTTAGATGCAATTCTATTCTGTAATGCTTCATCGCTTCTCAACTTTTACTCCACCATCTTGGCCCAGTAAACTTTTCCCAGGTTTCCTACACCTAAAACAGAACTACTGGCTGTCTAGTAGATCCTAAAAAGTCTGGAAGGCAGTTTCATTCTTATAAAGTCCACCTTAATTTAAATTAATGTTCATAAAAATCAATCAGTGGCATTTATTGAGCACATCTGAGTCTAAATTTATTGTTCTAGAAGGATGGAAAGAAATCTTAAAGAGGGAGGTAGAGGTACAGTTAGGAGAGGAAAAGTCTTCCAAGTTTAAAAGGACATGTCAGTGACTCCTCTTTTTTTTGGGTAGGTGGCCCTGAACTCTTTCATGAAGTTCTAAATAAGATGAGCCTTACCCTAACATTTAATAGTGCAGGAGTAGACACAGTCTCTGGTTCTTGTTTTACAGCAACTGTTGCCTCAGCCTCCAAACCTAGTTCTAATGCATTAAGTGGCACTGACTGGAGAGACACAGACAGAGAAAAGATAGAGAAAGAATAAACATGCAAGTTCTAGTATTTAAGAAAAAAGTTGTATTTAACTTACTAAAACTAGAATACCAAATCAAAATTTGGACCATAAAGTTAGTCAAGGTTAAGAATCCTGATTTTCCTAAGGAGACTGAAGCATCCCAAGTGTCAAGCGACTTTCTTTCGCTAAAGATCTTTAAAAACATAAAATATTTCCTACTGGATGCTAAAAAAATTGGTTTTGCTCCCACATTTTCTGCAATCTAAAGGGTGAACGTTTGGCTCCAAAAACCTGAAGTTCCTACAGAGAGTAAGCACAGAATGACTAGTCCGTCTAAGTTCATTTTTGCATGGGACAACCTGTTAGTCCCATGGGTTTGTTTTGGGTTTTTTGGTACCTAGGAACTGGATTTTCACACACATAGAGGCAACACTGACTCCTTTCCAGTTTCTAAGATAAACTGGGATCATCTAAGGGAGTCCTCTAGGGCCGTTTGAGAAAGTTACCAGAAATCAGAAAGGACTGACGTGGAAATTGTTTCACTACGTTTGTCTCCTGATTGGACCATGACTACCTCAAGACTGACAACTGATTTCACTCGCTCTCTTCCCCGGCTCTCCTCTTGATTTTACTAGCATCTCACCTAGACTTTGGGAATGGCTTGAGGCCATTTTTCATGACAAATAATCACCTGGACATCTGAAACGTAGAGAACATCAGTTCCAAACTGCATGAGAGTTGGGGCAAGAACTCCAACTTCCTGGGGTTTATATGAGCTGGGTTACTAGGAATAATAACAACTATGATATTTGTTCAGTGTTTACTATATGCCAAGCACTGAAGTGGCAGAGGGGAGGAAAGGAGGAAGAGAGGCCAATGGAGTGGCAAAACCAGGAAGAACAGCCCTCTCCCAAATATAGGAATACCAGGAAGCTACATCCTCCTCCAAATGTTGCTCGGTGGCATCACTTCCCAGATCACCAATTCCCCAGATCGAATCGCACTCAAAAGGTGAAGTACAGGTTGGGGAGGGTGGAAATCACTGAAATGCTCCCTGATAATATTCTAATGTCTAAGCTAAGGTTTGCATCCTCAACCGCAAGTTCAATAGCCAATAATATTAAATAAGTCCTTAACAGGAGGCCTGCAAAAACAGGGTGAAAAATTAAAAACATCTTTGGAAAAGTTCTCAGTGAGATATATATCAAGGATATATATTCCCCCCATACAGCTATGTCCTAAGTACCCTGACTTTGGTGGTGACTACAGATCTCATTAACTCATCAATCTTTAAGAAAGTCTTAAAGATAAAATGCTTTCAGGAGCTACTAATGCATTCAAATATCACAAAAAGGAGAAAGGTGAAAAAGAAAGAAGAGTGGCTGCTCACCGTGAGCAAACTAAAGTTTAGCAAAGCATTTTGTTCACTCGTAATAAGCAATCGCTTTTACTCTGCACAAACATCTTTGATACATATACATTTTAAAAGAAAGCTTAAAAAAGCTAGATTTCTGCATGTATTATAGAGTACAATTTTAAATATAGAGGAAAAGACTGCATTGACAGTGAAACTATTACAAAGAAAGAAAATTTGGACACCTTGCTTACCTGTTGCACAGGAGGAGTGGGTGCAGGGGTTACAAGACCTGTATCTCCACTGTCAATATCAAAAAGGTCATTTGGACTGATTCCACTCTCGCTCAAAGCAGCAAGTAACAGATCTTGTCCTGGCTCCACCATCTTTAATAAAGCAATTTAAAAAAATTATTCAAGTGATAAGAGAATGGCAACGTGCAAACAGTGCAAAACTAGAATTATGATGTCTCCATTAGCCCAAGGAGACACTAGCAAAAATCTTAAGTCTGTTTGAATCAATGTGCATTACCCAAGATGTACATATTTGGAAACTACTCGGTTTAAGGGTAAATTACCCAACTTTGCCAAAATGTGTCTATTGGACTCATTACCACAGCAAATCGAGAAGCAGTGCGGCCTAGTAGATAGACTATGGGCTTGGGAGTCAAAAGGACCTGGACCTGTCTGTTGTGTGATCTTGAGCAAATTGCTTAACTTCTCTCTGCCTCAGTAACCTCATCTGCAAAATGGGGATTAAGACTGTAAGCCCCATGTGGGGCATAGACTGTGTCCAACCTGATTATCTTATATCTACCCCAGTGCTCAGTACAGTGCCTGGCATGTAGTAAATGCTTAAATACCACAGAAACAATAAACAGAAAAACAGAGTATAACAGTGACTATATTTTGAGATTATGAAATATAAAATCTAATGTTAGCTCTACTGGGATATCAAGAACTTTAGTCAATCTATTAAAATGACTTGAGCAAAACAACAACTGCTGCAAAGATGCACATTTAGGACGTTTTATGACATTATTTTTCTTGATCAGCTTAAGGATATTCTGCCATCATAAAGAGGTTCCCAAAAGGGCCATGACAGCAAAAGGAAGTGGAACAACAATATTATATATCACCAGAAATAACTTTATAAAGAAGTTTGATATCAACAGTTTCTGGCTCAAAGTTTGTGACTGCTGATAACTACAATTAGGCCTGACATCTACAGGTATTCTTGTTTAAGTTCAACTACAAGTTCCCAATGCAAAGCATTCCGCTTGGGTTTATCACAGAAGTGGTATAGGATTCAAACTCAGTTATAATAATGAACACAACTAATAATAATAATAATAATGATAAGCACTTACTATGTGCCACGCATTATCAAATAGTCCCTGTCCCATATAGGAGTTACAAGCAACGGGGTAAGGAAAGGAGATATTTTAAATTCCATATTACAGATGAGGAACTAAGGCCCAAGGTGGTTAAGTGACTTGCCTAAAGTCACAGAGCAGGCAAGAGGAAAAACTGGGACTTAAACCGAGGTTTCCTAACTCCCAGTCCTTACACCTTCTACTAGGCCATATTTCCATAACCCACTTCAGCTCCAAGACTGGAGCCTGAGAGTGTACTTTGGTTCATGTCTAATCCAGGGACACATCATCCTGTCAGCACATAGGCAGAGTACCAATCCAGTACAAACTATCCTAAGAATGGGATCCAGCAAAGCACATAAGGAAGCCCCTGCCCCTGCTGATCTTAGAATCCCCAAGCCAGCATCAAGCTGGGGATCACCCCCTCTACTATCCTTCATTTGATCAGCAAGGAATGGGGGCCATGACCAGGCAGTCCACTTTGCTTATCCAGTTTGGCAAGCTCAAAGTTGCTATCATATTTATTGAGCGCTTATTGTGTGCAGAGAACTGTTCTAAGCACTGGGTAGATGTGCTCCCTGCCCACAGTGAGTTTACAGTCTACAGGGGGAGACAGACACTAATACATATGGATGAGTACAAAAGTGCTAAGGGGCTGGGGTGAGGGTGGGGGGTGTCAGTGGTGAATAGAGAGACCAAATCAGAGCTTTGAAGGTGGAGAAAGTAATGGTCAGATATGAAAAGGGAGGCCACTCCGGGCCAGTGGCAGGACACGGGCAACGGGCCAGAGGTGAGATAGACAAGATCTAGGTAGGCTGAATGAGTACATTGGCATTAGGGAAGTGAAGTGTATAGAATAGAGAGGTGAGGTAGGAGGGGGAAGGTGCTTTCAACACAATGGTAGGGAGTTTCTGTTTGAAGCAGAGGTGGATGGGCAACCACTGGAGGTTTCTGAGGAGTGGGGACACATGGACTGAATGTTTTTGTAAAAAAAAAAAAAAGAAGATCCAGACAGTAGAGTTAAGTATGGACTGGAGTGGGGAGAGACAGGAGATAGGACGGACAACGAGAAGGCTGATACAGAAATTGAGATGGGACAGGATAAATAGCTGGATTAAACAGGGTAGTAGTTTGGATGGAGAGGAAAAGGAGGGTTTTAGTGATGTTGTGAAGGTGGAGCTGACAGGATTTAGTGTTGGATTGAATATGTGGGTTGAATAAGAAAGAGGAGTCTAGGATAACACCAAGGTTATGGGCTTGTGAGACATAAAGGATGATGGTACTGTCAACACTGACGGGAAAGTCATGGAGAGGACATTGCCTGGGTGGGAAGATAAGGAGCTCTGTTTTGGATATGTTCAGTTTGAGGTGACAGCCGGACATCCAAGAAGAGATGCCTTGAAGGCAGGAGGAAATGTGAACTGCAGAGAGGGAGAGTAATCAGGGCTGGAGACGTAAAAAATGTTGCTATTTGTTAAGCGCTTACTATGTGCCGAGCACTGTTCTAAGCGCTGGGGTAGACACAGGGGAATCAGGTTGTCCCACGTGGGGCTCACAGTCTTCATCCCCATTTTACAGATGAGGTAACTGAGGCACCGAGAAGTTAAGTGACTTGCCCAAAGTCACACAGCTGACAAGTGGCAGAGCCGGGGTTCGAACCCATGACCTCTGACTCCAAAGCCCGTGCTCTTTCCAGTGAGCCACGCTGCTTCCCCGTAGATTTGGGAATCATCAGCAGAAAGGTAGTTGAAGCCATGGGAGCAAACCAGTTCCCCAAGGGAGTGGGTCCATATGAAGCATAAAAGAGAGCACAGAACTGAACCCTGAGGGACGCCCATTATCAGAGGGTAGGAGGCAAAGGAGGAGCCCATGAAAGAAACTGAGAATGAGTGTCTAGAGAGATAAGAGGAGAACCAGGAGAAGAAGTGACATCGAAGCCAAGGTTGGACAAGGTTTCCAAAAAGGGGTGGTCGACAGTGTCGAAGGTAGCTGAGGGGTCAAGGAGGATCAGGATGGAGTAGAGGCCGCTGGATTTGGCAAGAAGGAGATCATCTGTGACCCTTGAGAGGCCAGTTTCTGTTGAGCGATAGGGACGGAAGCCTTAAGTGGAGTAATTCAGAGACAAAAGGAAAGTGAAAGATCATCTCAGCAACACAATGCTTGTATCAATGAAAGCATCCTTAACTTATTATGCAAACAAAATTGGGTTGGAGGGGAATTCCAAAACATCTGCTGACATTTTCTTGTGGTCTAGGACAAAAACGAGTGTATGGCAGTAGGTCCTATCTTTCCCCTATAACTATTGAAATCCGAAAAATTCTCACTTCAAGTGCCAAGGAGCCTCTATCCTGACCTGCCTCACTCCATCCCAGCCAGGACAGAGCGGCGCAGCATGCTGCCTACACAAAACACGGAATGGTAGGAAGTCTCTAGCCTCACCGGCCTTGGAATCAGGAGAAGCTTGAAACATACCCATGTATCCTCTGACCAAAAAAGCCCACCCAAAGTCCCATGGTACCCTTCAGCTATTGACCCATTTCCCTTCTACCATTCCTCTCCAACCTTCTTGAGCACATGGCCCACCCCCATTGTCTCTACTTCCTCTTGTCAAATTCTCTTCTTGATCCCCTGCAATGTGGCTTCAGTCCCCTTAACTCTGCAGAAGCGGCCCTCTCTAAAATGACCTCTTTCTTGCCAAAAACCAATGGCCTCTACTCCATCCTAATCTTGCTGGCCCCCACAGCTATCTGTGACATCACGAACCAACCACTTCTCCTTAAAACATTACCTAACCTTTGCTGCACTGACACTGTCCTCTCCTGCTCTGGTAGCTAGAAATAATAATGACATTATTATTATTCTGGCATTTATGTACATAGTATGTGCCAGACAGTTCTAAAAGCTGGGGTAGACACAAGATAATCAGGTTGGACATAGTCCCGGTCCCACAGGAGGCTCACTATCTTAATCGCTGTTTTATAGAATAACTGAGGCCCCAGAGAGTGAAGTGACTTGCCCAAGGTCACGCAGCAGACAAGTGCAGAGCTGGGATTAGGACCCACGTCCTGACTCCCAGGATTGTGTTCTATCCATTAAGTCATGTGGCTTCTTTGATCTTGCAATCTAATGGGGGAGATAAACAAAGTGAATTATAGATAGGAAAGAGAAGCTACTGGAAATATGAATAAGTGCTGAAGTAGTAGAGCATGCAAGTCTATATGTATAGAACTGAGAGGTGGTTGTGAATGCCTAAGTGTAGAGGTGGTGCAAAAGTACTGAGGTACCAGTTGGGAAGGTATAAGCTGGGAGAAGAGCTGAGGAAATGTCCTGCATTACGTGGTATTTCAGAAGGCTTTGGTGACAAGGAAGCTGTGCTCTGGCCCATTTGGAGGCGGAGAGTGTTTCAGGCATGCACAAAGAGTCAGGATGGAGAAAAGAGCAAGAGGCAAATTGAAATCAATCAAATGTTAATTGAGGGACTTACTGAGAGCAAACCAACACCATTAACGGAAAGTAAGGACAGAGGACATGTTTTAAGGATACATGAAAATAAAGTCTCAGAATGCTACGTCTTCAAGCACCAACTGCCACAGATCCACTAGTATGGCATTTTGCAATAAAGAACAGAGCGACACTCCAAGCTGAAGCTTCCTAAGAGTTGTGAGACAATGAGGCAAATGTAAAATCAGCCCTAGGGAGGAGCTGCAAGCAACAAGCTGAAGAGAACAGCAAGAGGTAGTCTTAAGCAACACGCAGACTGTGAAAGTTCAAAGACCACAAGGAGTCAACGACTGCGGGCTTACTGAAACAGGGAGAATAATGGTTTTCAGCTGTGTTGGGAAAGATAGCTGCAGTGGATCTGGGAGGAAGGATGAGTTCAATTAGACATATTGAGCTTAAGGTGCCAATGGGACATACAGGAGGAGAGGTCCCGAAGGAAAAAGGAAATGGGAGCTTGCAGTGTCTGGGGCAGACTTCACTTAAGAGTGAGGAACCTTTTCTCAAACACTGAAGCACATCGAGTTATAAACTTTTTCCTCAGGTCTTTCCTCCTTTAGGCCATGGGAAATGGAAGTAAAATGTTTGTTTTAACTTGGTATATTTTGAAAGTCACATTTTGTAGCCCAAAATTTGAATGGAACGTATCAACCAACTCTGCTACACTGTACTCTCCCATGCACTTAGTGTACAGTGATCTGCACCCAGCAAGTGCTCCATAATACAATCGATTGATTTTTCCTTTATCCAAATGACTATTGAGATCGTTTTTGGCCTTTTCTGTTTAGCTGCCTTAAAGCCAATGGTCAGGAGTTTCTGCTTGATGTGGAGAGGAATAGAGAACCACTGGAAGTTTTTGAGGAGTGGGGAGGGGTAGAGAACAATTTTTTAGAAAAATGAGCCGGGTGGCAGGGTGAAATATGGGCTGGAGAGACTGGAAGCAGAAAGGCCTGCTGGGAGGCTAATAGAGTAATCGAGTCAGGGTATTTCAAATGGCTTGGACAAGCATAGCAGCAGTGTGGATGGAGGGAAGATAAAGCTGAACTTTATCTTGTAACCTTGAAGTAATGGCAGGACACCTATATAACGATGTCGTTAAGGAAGGAGGAAATTCAAGAATGTGGAGGAGAGAAGTGTAGGGACTGATGAGGTAAATTTGGGAGTCCCCACTTAGAGGTGGATGAACTCCACCCCCTCAGCCAAATACAACTTCTCCGTCCCCCTGTCCCTCCAACAATCTCACACCCCCAGCCCTGAATCACCTATGCATCATACTTCCTCCACTTCTGTACTCATGCAGAGTTGTCAAATGCCCAGAGATGAGAAGCGGCATGAGCTAATGGAAAGGACTCGGGCCTGGCAGTCAGAGGACCTGAAGTCTAAATCCAGCTCCATCATTTGCCAGCTGCATGGCTTTGGGCAAGTCATTTGCTAGAAGCAGCGTGGCTCAGTGAGAAGCAGCGTGGCTCAGTGGAAAGAGCATGGGCTTTGGAGTCAGGGCTCATGAGTTCGAATCCCAGCTCTGCCACTTGTCGGCTGTGTGACTGTGGGCAAGTCACTTCACTTCTCTGTGCCTCAGTTCCCTCATCTGTAAAATGGGGATTAAGACTGTGAGCCCCACGTGGGACAACCTGATTCCCCTATGTTTACCCCCGCGCTTAGAACAGTGCTCGGCACATAGTAAGCGCTTAACAAATACCAACATTATTACAATAAATGCTCAGTGATTGATTTAACTCCTCTATGCCTGAGTTTTCTCCTCTGAAAATGGGAAAGTCATTAGTTGTTTTCTCCTAACAGTGAGCCCCAGGACTTGATTATCTTGTACCTACCCGAGCACTCAGCAATCAATGGTATTTATTGAGCGCTTACTATGTTCAGAGCACTGTACTAAGTGCTTGGGACAGAACAACAGGGCTGGCACACGCGTTCCCTGTCCACAATGGGCATAGAGTCTAGAGGGGGAGACAGATATTAATGTAAATAATATATACTTTAAAGATGTGTACAAAAGTGCTATGAGGTTGAAGATGGGGTGAATCCCAAATGCCTAAAGGTGACAGACCTAAGAACAGACATGGCACATAGTGTTTAACAAATACCACAATTACTAATCATTATTAGACTGATTCTACCCTTCAAATTAATCTTCACCTGCTCTATGTAACTGCCTCTCCTGCTCAAAACTACTTTAGTCAGTGCCAAAGCCCACCGTCAAACTATTCCAGACCTTTAACTCCCTCCCGAAACCTCCAGTGACTGCACCTCCTTCCACACTCTGATAACCTTATCAGCTTCTTTGTTGACAACATCTAAACCACTATGCATAAGATCTCCAAAGCCTCATTTCCCCAATGCCCTTCCACCCCAACACTGGCTCTCTAGTTCTCAGTTGTCTCCAGAGAAGAACTCCTGCCTGTTTTCAAAATCCATCTCCACCTGCCCTTCTGACTCCATCCTTTCTCATCTTATAAAAACACCTGTGCCCTCTCTTTATTCAATGTTGAGTACCAGCTTGAACTGCTCATTGTTACATCCTTCCCCCATACTAAGAAAAATTAGATCCCACTATATTACTCCATATCAATAACAATAATCAATAACAAAGAAACTAGCAGTCAAGTAACACACCAAAGATTAATGTTAGGAAGACTTGCTATGAAGAGCCTGGAAAAAGTCATGAAGGGTGCTGATGTAACAACTGCCACAAAAATACAAATTATCAATCAATTCTATGGTGTTTCCAGTGACAGTGTACGGATCCAAAAGCTGGACAGTGAAAAACAGGATTAAAAAGAACATCGATTCTTTGGAAATCTGGCGTTGGAGAAGGCTTTTGAGAATACCACGGGCTGCCCAAAAAACAAATAAATGGATTTTAGAGCAAATGAAGCCAAAGTGATCTCTGGAAGGCCAAATAACTCGACTTAGATGAGCATACTTTGGACACATAATCAGGAGGACTCATTTTCTGGAGTAGACACTAATGCTAGGAAAAGCCCAGGGAAAACATGGAAGAGGGAGACCAGCAGCTAGAAGGACAGAGTCCATAACAACGATAACGGAACAACTGTTAGGTTGCGGATTATGGCAGAGGACAGGATGTTCTGGATAAAGTCTCTCCATGGAGTCGCTACGAATCGGAAACAACTCGATGGCACATAATAATATTCAAGTACTGTCCTACCTACCTCCTCCTATTCCGATCCATATTCCTGGAATGGGCTGCATACACCTGCTGCCTCCACTTCTCCCAGCTCCCAACGGTGACCTTCTACAAACTGCAAGATACCAATCATCTCCTTCCTGCCCTATTAACACTCATTTCCATCTTAATCTTCGTCCTCTTAACTGCCCTTGAGACTGTGGACCTTGCCCTCTCCTGGAAACATGATCTAACCTTGGCTTTTCTGACATCTCTCCCAGTCCTCCTACCTTTCTGGCCAATCTTAGTCCCTTGCCTGGCTGTGTTCGGGTCCCCTTCTCTTCTCCCTTTACAGTTACTCTTTTGGGGAGCTCATCCGCTCCCATGACCTCAACAAGTTCAGTGCAAATGATTCACAGAGTTATGTGCATGTATGTGATGCTGGGCCCCAAGTGGATTCTGCCAGGTTCTGCAAGCATATGATCCTGGCATAATAGAAGAACTGGGTGTAATGGTGATTCGCGTCATCTCTTTCCCATTGTCCACGGCTGAGGAGAGTTACCATTAACTAAAAAATGGCCAAAAAAGCACACAGTAAGATGGAATGTAGTATAAGCCATGGCTGGTCCAGAAAACTGATCAGTTCTTGAATAATTTATCAGTTCTCAAGTAGATTACATATTTGATCAAGTTCAGAAAATTCTTTTTGATCCCTCTGAATTTTTTTTTTAACATGGACCGTGATGTTTGAGTCCACGCAGAAGCACAATTTGAAACTCTTCTTTGCCTCGACAACAATGCAACTTTAAAATTTAAGCTTACATTACTTATTCTTTGGGTTTGAACGATCCAAATTCTGTAAGATATTTTTCTAGAAATTTTGGATGGCTGGATTTTACGGTCTAGAAGGGGAGACAGATGCTAAAACTACAGAGAGGGGAAAGGATGGAGTGAATATCAGGGATTTTAGGGCATAGGGGACACAGAATGGAGGGAGAGTAGGGGAAATGAGGGTTTAGGCAGGGAAGGCCTCCTAGAGATGTGATTTTATAAGGACTCCAAGTGAGAAGAGCGGGTAGACTACCAAATAATAAGCAGGAGCGAGTTCCAGGCCAGAGGAAGGATGTGGACAAGGGGCTGGTGGCAAGATACAGGAGATCGAGGTACACTGAGTAGGCTGAGGTGTTCGGGCTGGGTTGTAACAGGGGATCAGTGAGGTAAAGTGGGAGGGGAAGAGTTGATTGGGTGCCTTAAAGCCTGTGGTAAGGAGTTTCTGTTTGTTGTGGAGATGGATGGGCAACCATCAGAGGTTTTGAGTAGTGAGGAAATATGGACTGAAAGGTTTTTTGGGTTTTTTTTGGTGGTGTTGGTGTTTTGTTTTTGTTTTTTTAAATGACCCAAGCAGCAGCAGAAGTATGGACTGGAATGGAGAGGGATGGGAGGTAAGCAAGGAGGTTGATGCAGGACTTAAGTGCTTGGATCAGCACGGCAGGAGGTTGAATGGAAAGGAAAGGGCAGATTCAACAGATGTTGTGAAGGTTAAACCAACAGAATTTGGTGACATTATGTCTGCTGAATGAGAGAGATGAGTCAGAGGACAGGCCGAGGTTACGGGTTTGTGAGCTGACTCCTCAATCTACCTCTCCAGCCTTGACCTCTCTCCTCTGCAGTCTCGCATTTCATCCTGCCTTCAGGGTACCTCTACTTGGGATGCCTTGACTATCTCAAACTGAACTTATCTTCCCACCCGAACTCTAGGTTCTCCATCAGCGTAGACAGGGTGACCGAGTGGAAAGAGCATGGACTTGGGAGTCAGAGGACTGGGTTTTAATCCTGACTGCCAATCGCTTGCTGTGTGACCCTGGCCAAGTCACATAACTTCTCTGTGCCTTGGTTTCCTCAACTGTAAAATGGGAATTAAATACTTGTGTGTGTGTCCCCAAGACTGTGAGCCTCCAAGCGCTTAGTTCAGTGTTCTGCACATAGTAAGCACTCAATAAATACTATTGAATGAATGAATGAATATGGGACAGGGGCTTCCTTGTATCTACTCCAGCACTGAGAACACCTAGTAATGGTTCAATAAATACATATGATTGATTAAATCAACAAAAGAAACTTAGGTCTATTCTCTCCTTTAAGTCCCCTTGTGAGCCTGGAACATATCTACCAACTCTATGATATTGTACTCTCCCAAGTGCTTAATACCATCCTCTACACACAGTAACCACTCGATATCATTCAATGATGTCCTCTCAGTTTCCAGAAGGCATGAAGCTCAATTGGTCAGTTTCCTGCCCATAAAACCCTACAAATGCTTGGTCGGCTATTGAATCAACTGGTGGCTTTTTCTAAACAGCTCCTCATCCTTTGCATCTTTCTACATAAGACTCATTTTCCAATCATCTGGAATCAACTTTTTCCATGAACTCCAATTTTTTCACATCTTCCTGTTCGCTGATGAACGGTGGGGGGTGGGAGGGGAAGAGTTACTGGCTCCCAACTTTTCTCCACCGTCCTTCCCTAGACAGTCTTTCTGCATAATGTACTTGTTTCTTTCCCAAATGCTCTAAACTTTATACTTTTCCACCCTGAATTTTAACCTGCTTTTGCAAGTCAGTATTCCCAATTTTTCTATGTTACTCTGAATTGGATCTGTGCTCAGGAGTTAGCAATCTTCATTTTGTATCACCAACAAATTTGATGACCATGCAATCAATAAAGATAGTAAACCAAGTCAGTCTCAGGATCAATCATGTTGGAGCACCAGGCAATATGTGAGTGTCTCTCCCCTGTAGCCTACCACCCCAGTTTGAGAGAGAGTCATTGAAGACTCCACTTCAGGAGTCCGATGTTTGATAGGCTGCTCTTTCACATGAAGTGTCGGGTGCTTCATCACAGAACTGCTCAACCTGGAGCATGACACGAAATATAACTAAGTTCTACCAAGAAATAGGCATTGTCGTAGATTGGGTAATCGATACTTGATTAAGCAAATGTTACAACAATTAGACCCGATGCTAGCAGGCCTAGATTCAGAAGATGACATTACATTGACAGCTCTGAAAAAAACCTACAAGATAGGCCACATAGAAAATTAATCAGGGAGGACTTAGGGCCAGAAGGACACGCACTATCATTTTTATCACATAGGAAGCACTTATACTGTAATTCTCAACAAATCTAACTTTTTGAAATTTAGAACAAAAGGAGAACCTTCAACTGAAACATGATCGAGGCTAAACACGGAAGCATTAGAGATGCATCGAAATTGGAAATTAGGATGCCTACAAAAAACCTAGATTGCTCAAAAAGGTTTCTGTCATCACAATGAATATATCCCCAAAAGTTCTAACAATTCTTCACCATAAGGAGGAGAGACAGATCTGGAGCGTGAACAGTCAATCCTCTATTTCCCATCCATCTGGGAGATACCAGAGAAAACTAAAAGCTTTACCATTAATTTAAAAGCCCTATTTCTGACATTAGTTTAACCTCTCCTTACCCCTACATGCTGGTTGTGGAAGTACTAGCGAGCAGTAAAATCCTTCTGATTCAGGCAACAGGAGAAAGGGAAGTTGGGTGGATAATCCAGAAAGTAAATTATTAGAAATCAAGAGCTGGCCCTATTTTGAAGGCCATACACTTAGAGTCGTGAAAGCCAACTGTTGTGGGGGGAAAAGGGGTGACCAAGAGAAGTTTTTACTAAATCTTAAAGAGGATCCATGGGCAGGGAAAACCAAACTATTATAGGCCTCTGCACAGGCCAAACTCCTAATGCCTGATCCATACACTATCCTAAAACTGCTGTCCTCTAGACTGTAAGTTCTTTGTGAGCAGGGATCGTGCCTACCGACTCTCTAAGACTGTACTCTCCCAAGGGCTTAGCCCAGTACTTCACGCACAGAAAGTGTCAATAAATTACCACGGAATGACTGATTGTTCTGTACCAGCTCTGCCCCCCTTTTCTGGCAGAGAGGAGTTGAATCCTACATGTCACTGTCCATCTGAAGTACATACACACTGTAATTCCCAGAAAGGCCCATACACTGGAAGGACTAAAGTACAGGCCAAACTGCCTCTAGGAAAAATGAAAAACAAATGCCAGGAGACGCTTCTTAAGTAGTTTGAGACAGCACAATAACAGAGAAATGTAAGCTCCCCTAAACAGGCCATAAAACAGACAACTTTTTGCACTGACATACAACAGACAATTAGTTGTCATCAACAAAAAATACCAAATACCTCCTGTTCTCCCTCCGACTTAGACTGTGAGCCCCATGTGGGTCAGTGACTGTGGCCAACTTAATTATATCTACCCCGGTATAGTGCCTGGCACACAGTAGGTGCTTAAAAAAATACAGTAGTAATAATAAAAAATTTTTGAAAGAGTATTTCCACCTCAGACTGACAAAGGGGAGAGAAGGGACTGTGTGATATGAACATCGGAGGACTGGAAATGTGTTGGAGAACCATTAACACTGCAGCACAGGGCATACACATTGCCATCGGTCTCAAAAATATTTCCATATTACAAGGATAAATGTAAACTGACTATAAATTACATGCTTGTCCTCCAAAGAAGATGCTTCTCAATCATTCCAATGGCAACATTTAATTTCTCGGAATATGAATCTAAACTTTTTGCAAATCCTTCTGACTGTCCCTTCAAAAGCTAAATTCAAAATATATAGTATAAGCTGCTGGCATTAATATTCTGCCTGAAATAAAATTCATTTACCTGCCCAGCTTGTTTTAAGTTAGATATTGGTCCAGTGGCTTGGAAGTGATCTGCCCTGGAAAAACTAATGCAGTCTTGAAGCAGGATTTTTAAACACCTCAGCAAAACTAACCTTTGCATTAACTCATTTATAACAAGTGGTAACACCTCCTCTGGGAGGATGCATAGATTTGTGGGGATATTTTTATTATCTTTTTACCTTGTAATGTTTTTGGAAAATAGAAAACGTTTGTTTTTGCATCTCTTCAGGGAACATTTGATATGTTCAGTGCCCTAGTTCTGATTAATTTAGCTAGGGGAAATAAGGGTTAGGGGGGGAACAGACTGCAATTATCTTCCAGCTTTTTCCATCTTCTCCAATTATAACCAATTACTCAGGGAAGTGCATATCACCTACTCAAAAGTCACCAAACACCCACAGAAAACCAATGGAAAAAGGACTTACATATTAAAACATGCAATTTCTCCCTTAGCAGGCCAAATTCAATCAGCTCAAGTACCTCAAAAAAACAGAACACTCACAAATGAGGGTTTTTGCTTTTTTAAATATATTTAGCTGTAAACCTGGTTCACAGAAGCCAGAAATGTGCCCTGTCTTCCTGGAAATTTGCTGTGGCAGGGGGGCGTGTCTACTGTTATGGCGTATTCTCCCAAGTGCTTAGTACAGTGCTCTGTACATGCTAGGCACTCCACAAATACAAGTGATTGAAAATACTAACTTTTCAGGCCAAAAACCTAATTATGTTAACACAAGAGATGACCTGATGCTCTGGAAAACAAAGCTGTCAGCCAGCATTTGAAGACTATGCCATAAAGCCTGTCGTGGGCAGGGAATGTGTCTGTTCTATTACTTGTGCTCTTCCAAGTGCTCCGTACGGTAAGCACTCAATACAGTTGACTGATTGATAGGGCGAACTGTACTTTCAAACACCTAGCTAGATTATTTTATTTATTGAAGTACAGTTAGGGTAAAAACCAACTCCTCCAACTCTGAGCCTACTTTGGTGGAGCAGAGCACGAAAACCTGGCAGAATTTCACAATATCTTCCCATATCTCTATGTGCCGCTGAAATCTCAAATCATGACAACAGTCCATCTCGGGTCATTCATTCATTCAAGGGTATTTATCAAGTGCATACTAGGTGCAGAGCACTGTACTAAGCGCTTGGAAAGTACAATTCGACAACAGAGAGAGCCAATCCCTGCCCGGTGACGGGCTCACAGTCTGAACGGGGGAGACAGCAAAGCAAAACAGATCATCAAAATAAATAGAATCGGTCGATGGGAACTACATGGATCTTTATAGTGGAGTGGTACTGCAATTCCTTTTTACGGCACCCCTTTCTGCGACGACTTCAAACACTCAAAGCTTATAAAATATGTAACAGGGCACACTCTCCCCAAACTCAAGACAGATCCCACGGTGATCTATACGGTTAAATTGTAACTTGTTGATGGTCATTCATTCGTTAGTATTTATTGAGCGCTTACTCTGTGCAGAGCACTGTACTAAGCGCTTGGAATGGACAATTCGGCAACAGAGAGAGACCATCCCTGCCCATCGACGGGCTCACGGTCTAATCGGGGGAGACGGACGGACAAAAACAAGAAAACTTAGTCGCGATAAATAGAATCAAGGGGACGGACACGTCATTAACAAAATAAATAGGGTAATAAAAACATATACAAAGGAGTGGGGGGGGGGCTTTCCCCTCCTGTCACCTCTCGTTTGAACTCCAAGATGCTTTCAAAGCTGTAGGAGTCCTCCCCGAGGTGGGGGGACCGTCTGACCTGTACTTTGAGCACCGGGTATTCCGCCCCCCCCCGCCCCCCCCCATCACCGCCAATCCTCCTCCAGCCGGGAGACCCGAATATATTCCAGCGCAGAGCGGAAGGGGGGCGTCCCAACGACTCCACTTTCAAAGGTCGACGGGTCGCAGGCTTCTAACCTTCCCCTCCTCAACACGTGTTCGCCACAAACTTCCGGGTGCAGCTGCGACCGGCTGTGCCCAACCCCGGGACCCCAACCTTGTTCCATTTGCCCGCGGGCTACCCACCTCTCCCCCGCCCGCCCCCCTTCCCCCGGTGAAGACCCCCCCACCTCGGCCCCCCGGGGATGTCGTCTTTTACCAAATAAAAAGTTTCCTCTGCGGGAGGGTCCGGTTAAGCGCTGGCAAACATTAACCTGAGCGAGCAGCAAGATGCGGGGATGGAAGGGGGGGGATGGGGGGGAGGAACGGCAACCTTGGCTCCAATGAGAGCGTCCCACACCTACTTGGCGGGGGGGAGGAGGGGGCATCCCAACCGGAACGATTTTCCCGGCAGGATCACGGGCCCCAACGGCGACTCCCGGTGTGGAAGAAGGAGCCCCTCTTTCCCACCGGGGGGGAGGGAATTGAGGCCCCAGCGGCCGTTGGCCAGCTGCACCCCAACGGGCTCGGGGAGGGGGGAGGAAGAGTCACAAAATGCCGGCCTCTGGCTCCAAAATTAGCAAGCATTCGACTTACCAGGGTGGAGGCTCTTCCACCTTAGCAACCCCAGCGTGGTCCCGGCCCCCCCACGTGTCTCTTCTTACTCTCCCCCCCACCCCCGAGGGCCGGGGGGGTAAACAGGTCACTCCACGTCCGGACACGGCATTTCCGACTCTCGTCCGCCCCCCGCTTTCCTTTTCTTTTTTTTTTTCCACCTCCCCCACCGTGTCGGGCTGGCTCCGGGGACGACAGGCTCCCGATCCTGCCTCCGGTCCCCGCCGTCGGCCACTTGGAGAGAGGAGGAGGAGGAGGAAGCGGAGCAGGGAGAGCCGCGCCTTCGCTCCTCCCGGACCCCGGAGGCCCGAGCGAGGCGGGGTCGAGGACGGGCGTCCCGTCCGTGGCGACGCGGCCCCGGAGGCCGGAGGGGGCGGGTAATGGAGGCGCGGGGAGGGGACGGCGAGGCCCGGAGGGAGCGGGGGGCCAAGCGGGAAGTGTCTCCCCCGAGCCCGGGCCCGCCCCCGCCCCCGGGACACGGGGGAGCGGAAACCCGAGGGACACTCACTTTCTCCGCGCTCTCCGGCACGTCGTCGGCGCCTCTCGAGCGGCGGCGGCAGCGGAGGAGGCTGAAGAAGGAGGCGGCGGCGGCTGTGGCGGCGGCTGCGTCCGGCTCCGCTTACCTCCCCGCCGCCATCTTGGCGCCCCTCCCCCCGCCAGGCGGAGGAGGGGGGGGGAGGAGCAGGCGGCGCGCGCACCCGGCACGCGCGCCGCGTCACGTGACCTCCCCCTCTCTCTCCTCCTCCCCCGCCCCTCCCCAAGAGGGGAGGGCCGACCCCCACCGCCATTCCCCCCCCCCACCTTCTCCTCAGGCCTGAAACCGGCAGGAGGATGGGAGCGAGCTCCGGAAAAAAGACGAGTCCATCACCTGAGGGTCCGGCGGAGGGTACGGAGAAAGGATGGAGAGGGGCTGGGGGCGGGGGGGGGGAATTAAAAGGGGGGGGAGCAAAGGCAGCGGTGCAGAGTCACGTGACCCGCCGTCCCCGACGCAAGGCGAAAGCTCGCGAGATCCGCGCCCCGCGAGGCTTGTCGGGAGGAAGGTCTCGCGGGCCGGGGGGGGGAGCGGAGAGCGCGACGCATGCGCGGTGGGCGCGCGGCCGCCTCGCGCTGCCTGAGGGAAGCGGCCGAGGGGGCGCCCGTCGCCCCCACATTGTATGGCGGGGCCGCGGTCGCGGGCCTAGAAGTTTTACACTCCCTTGGGGCTCCTGACAGGAAATTTACATGGCTGTGGTGGCAGATATCGCCCACGTAACCACAGTACAGGCATACCATTATATAGAAGCCAGTTCTATCCTATTCCTAAGTTGAGAGATCAATCTGGAGAGAAAGGGGAATCCCTTATTCATCCATTCATTCAATCGTATTTACTGAGCGCTTACTCTGTGCAGAGCACTGGGCTGAGCGCTTGGAATGGACAATTGGGCAACAGAGGAGGACCATCTCTGCCCAGTGACGGGCTCACAGGCTAATCGGGGGAGACAGATGAACAGAAACAACATCATCACCATAAATAGAATCAAGGGGATGGACACCTCATTAACAAAATTTCCAAGTGTTGATAGGGCTTGGTAAGGGGGCTAGTTCATCCTGGGTTAACTTGGACAAAACAGTTTTAAACAGCCTTAGAATAATCATAATGGTGGTATTTGTTAAGCACTGACTATGTGCCAAAAACTGATTTGAGCGCTGGGGTAGATACAAGGTCATCAGGTTGTCCCATGTGGAGCTCACAGTGTTCACCCCCATTTTGCAGATGAGGTCACCGAGGCCCAGAGAAGCGAAGTGACTTGCCCTTGGTCACACAACTGACAAGCAGCGGAGCCAGGATTAGAACCCATGACCTCTGACTCCCAAGCCTGGGCTCTTTCCGCTAAGCCAATCATGATGGCATTTAAGTGCTTACTAGGTGCCAAGCACTGTTCTAATAAAGACATGCTTTAATGTCTTTTTTAAAATATTTTCATCACCGGGCCTCCCTCTGCTGGGGCATCTATTGCCCAATTTTTTGCGGTGCTAAAAATTCTCAATTCTCTTGGGAGGAGAATACAGAGAAGCAAATGGGAGGTTCAAGGGATCAACCGAGAGAAACATGCCAGATGACTTAAAGTTGTGGTATTTTTGCAAAATGGCAGGTGTGATCGCAGTAGTATTTAGTTAACACCTGTTTGGGGCAAGTCACTGTACTGAACACTTGGGAGAATACAAGAGAGATAATAAAACTGAAACATTGTCAGCAGGGGATGGGTCTATCAACTCTGCTCCATTGTGCTCTCCCAAATAGTACAGTGCTCTGCACATAGTGCTCAATAAGTACGATTGATCTTTTGATTGATCCCTGTCCGCAGGGAGCTTGTACATTCTAGCCAGAAAAGCAGACCATTAAGTAACTTAGAGATAGGAAGAAGGAAAGGTGGATAGGTATGTGAGTTAGTGTTTAAGCAATAGGGTAAGATATGTACAAAAGTGTTTTTCTAGGTGTGAGTGGATAGTTAGCAGAGAAGCACTGCAGTGGTAGTTTTGGAGGACCACGAGCTTGGGAAAACAGAAGTTAATTCTTTCCTCATCTGGAGGAGATGCAATTTCAGAAGGTCTCCGAAGATGGGGACAAAATAGACTGTTCTCACACTCTCCTCACCAGCTTGCATTTGAAAATCTCCATGCAGGTACTTATCCAAAACAATTTCTTAAAGGAATCAATGAAAAATTCAAGATCGAAAACCTATTATTGTATTTCTCCTTATTCACTAACTCGATACAGTTTCATAAGAGAAGATTTCCCAAGAACGTAGTTACACTGCTACATGAAGTTGTATTCCCCTCCATATTGTCAACTGTTTGCATCAATCAATCATTTTTATTTAGCGCTTACTGCGTGCAGAGCACAGTATTAAGCATTTGGGAAAGTACAACACAACGCTATAAAAGAAACATTTGGATGTTCTGTATTGGATAGAAATTTAGTAAGCTGGGAGAGGTTTCCTAAAGAAGTGGACTTTTGTTCAGTGGGAGCTAGCTAACCAACAGCTCTATTTTAGGTGGTTCAACTTCAAATGATTGAAAGGCGTTTGAAGAGGATTCTTGATATGCTGCAAGCCCCTGGAACACATGTGAAGTCACAGGCATCTCCATGTCATTCTCATGGATCCTCTGTGTCCACCCTATTAGTAAGTGAAACGGACATTGCAAGTGTTTGACAAATACCATCAATAGTGCTAATGGACTTTGTCTCACATCTCTTACGTCCATGATTTATACAGTAAAGAGATTACATTCCCTGGAGCTCAAAAAATGGTTGGAGGTTGGGACAGCTCTGTTTGGAAGCTGTACCTTTGCCGTTCTGGTGGGTGGTGTGACCCAGGGGTGAAATCACTAACTGCTCTGTCAAAGGATGGGTGGCCCCCATTACTTTAAAGTAAAATTGGAATCATTTCATAGTCCTTATTTTATTAATTCTTCACTCCCTGCAGGAACTCTTTAACGTGACCCATTGGGCAAGACCTTATAAAAGTGGCAAACCAGGTAGATAGGCTAAGTAGGATTATACGGCTTTTCTTGAAGATTAGATTTTTCCATTTTTTCAGGTAATGGTTCATCATCATCAGTGATGTTTTCTAAGCACTTAGTGTGTGCAGAGTGAAATTCCTGCCCTCTTGGAGTTTGGGTTTAATAGGAAACACTAGCAGTCACAATTAGACAAATATACTGCTAAAAAAACCATGCAGCTATATGTATATTAGCTCTTTAGGGGACAGGAATTATTACTGAATTGTATTTGCCCCAGCTTTTAGCAATATATTTGGCACATAGTGAGTGCTTTACAAATATTTTAAATTGGTGAGGGCAAAATGGAGGAGGGAATGGTGTGATTAGAAGGGAATGGGGTTAGTCAGGAAATACCTCTTGGGGAAAGTGGCTTTTCAGAAGGGCTTTGAAGGTAGAAAGGACCTGACTTGGCAGATTAGGGGCAGGAAAAAGGAGGGATTTACTTGAAGGCAGAAGAGTATAAGCAGTTAGTCACAGGTAGGAGAGTTGCGAGCCGAAATGAATTTGTCATTCATTTCATATAGGCCCTGAACTTATTGCCACCTCTTAATTTATTAAAAAAAAAAATTCATCTCACATGTTGGTATTTGCAGTATGGTCTTGGAATTTGTGAGGCACAAATTTCAAGTAAAAGAAAAAAATACATGCATGTATCTTGTGTTATTTGTGTAAAAGTTTTACTTTTTTTCCCTGAAAAATTGCCCCCTTCCCCTCAGAAATTTTCCATGCTAGACCTGGGCCACTAGGACCAAATGGAAAATCCATCACTGTTCACAAGCAAGAAGGTTCTCTTGAGGGGAGCAAAAAGTGTGACGTGTAGTAGGAAAGGGGAGTGGGCAGTTAAGAGGAAGTCAGCTGTTTTCTTGAAACCAATGCATACAAGTTTTTGTTCTTGCAAAAGGAAATTTGTAAACTCCTTGTGGCCAGGGTTCGTGTCTATCCCTCTCCCAAGAGCCGTGTATCCATTCATTTCATTCAGTCGTATTTATTGAGCACTTACTATGTGCAGAGCACTGTACTAAGCACTTGGAATGTGCGATTCGGCAACAGATAGAGACAATCCCTACCCAACTATGGGCTCACAGTCTGAAATGGGGAGACAGACAACAAAACAAAACAAGGAGTCTGGCGTCAACATCATCAAGATTAATAGAATTATAGATATATACACATCATTAACAAAATAAATAAAGTAATAAATAATATATACAAATTTGCACAAGTGCTGTGGGGAGGGGAAAGGGGAAGAGCAGAGGGAGGGAGTAGGGGGAATGGGGAGGGGAGTGCTCTACACACAGCATTACATAAATATCATTGATTGATTGATTGATAAATATCAACATGTGTTTTTGTGTGGGTATGTCTAGACCAGTCATCGGTATACAACTCTTAGCCTGTTGATGATGATAGTTTTATGTTGAAAGTTTCTCAGGTTCACTTGACCTTGGGGATGTCACTTTACTTCTCTGGGCCTCAATTAGCTCATCTGTAAAATAGGGATTAAGGCTGTGAAGCCTCTGTGGGCCAGGGACTGTGTCCAACCCGATTAGTTTGTATCTACCCCAGTGATTAGTACAGTGCCAGGCACATAGTAAGTGCTTAACAAATACCATTTAATACCATTAAAAATAAAGCTATATTCTAATACCAAGTTCCAAAGTCTTTGCTGCCTCCAAAACCCGGTTGCTGAGGGTAGGTTGACAGAAATCCACATATAAACAATCTTGCTTTGCTCTGTTGATGTCGAGCAAAGGTCAGATGACGACCTGTCGATTTTGACTGGCATTGCCAGCCCGACTTTGGAGATCTGGATAGCTACATTGAAAGGAAACATTATCACTTGCCCCATTATCTGTTCTTTTCTGTTTTTTTCTTCTTTCCTCCTCCTGCCATTACTATACTATTTTGATTTTTTCACTGTTAAAACATTTGGATATTCCTTGTGAAGAAGCCTTTTTTTGTGCCACTGACGCTCTAGACTTTAAGCTTGTTTTGGGCAGGGAATGTGTCCACTAATTGTGTTGTATTGAACTCTCCCAAATGCTTAGTACAGTGCTGTGCACACAGTAAATGCTCAGTAAATACCTTTGATTGAAAGGCACAGCATATTGCTAAACAATAAGGAATGCGTTAGGAGTGAATACAAGAAGACCCCTCCCACAGTAAACATTCTGTGGTCCCTGTAATGAACCATATTTTTGGCATTTCATTTTTTCACTTTTAAATTTAAAAATAGAGGATGGTCTTAGATTAGCTTTTGATATGCATTAACATATCCATTGAACATGCTACTCTTTATAGAATTTAGCACTGTGTAGATACTTTGAGTCTCAGTCCATCCCCTGAAAAATCTGTTCCTTCTGTTCACGTTAATCAGTCAGTTGTGTTTATTGAGCACTTACTGTCAGTCAGTCATATTTATTAAGGACTCATGGGTGCAGAGCACTGACTAAATGCTTGGGAGAGTTTAAGCAGAGAGGAGGGGAGAAGCAGCATGGCATAGTGGATAAAGCCCAGGCCTGGGAGTCAGAAGGTCATGGGTTCTAATCCCAGCTCTGCCGCTTGTCTGCTGTGTGACCTTGGGCAAGTCACTTCACTTCTCTGGGCCTCAGTTCCCTCATCTGTAAAATGAGGATTAAAACTCCAACCCAATTTGCTTGTATCCACCCCACTGCTTAGTACAGTGCCTGGCACATAGTAAGCGCTTAACAAATAATAAGGTGGGGCAAAATGAGCAGCCAGAGACCAAGCTCAACGTTGTCCCCTTAGACTCAGACCCAGAATCCACAGTGGTCCCTCGAGCCTAGCCGACGCTCTCGTCAGGGAGGCACCCAGTTACAGAGGGCCACTAGTCTGAGAAGAACAGAGACCGCAGCTAGGGACAACAGGCCTGAAGAATACAGGGATAAACTCAGGGAACAGCGAAAGGGAGAGAAAAGCAGATCCAGAAAGATGATAGAACGATAGACCTAAAGAGAGAGAATAATAATAATAATGATGATGATAGTATTTGTTAAGCACTTACTCTGTGCCAAGCCCTGTCCTAAGCACTGGGATAGATACAAGGTCATCAAGTTGGATGCAGTCACTGTGCCACATGGGGCTCACAATCTTAATCCCCATTTTATAGATGAGGTAACTGGGGCCCAGAGAAGTGAAGTGACTTGCCAAAGATCACACTGCAGAGAAACAACATGGCTAAGTGGAAAGAGCACAGGCTTGGGAGTCAGAGGTCATGGGTTTGAATCCCGGCACTGCCACTTGTCAGCTGTGTGACTGTGGGCAAGGCACTTCACTTCTCTGTGCCTCAGTTACCTCATCTGTAAAATGGGGATTAAGACTGTGAGCCTCACATGGGACAACCTGATTGCCCTGTATCTACCCCAGTGCTTAGAACAGTGC
Organism: Ornithorhynchus anatinus; assembly: GCF_004115215.2. Classification (NCBI taxonomy): domain Eukaryota; kingdom Metazoa; phylum Chordata; class Mammalia; order Monotremata; family Ornithorhynchidae; genus Ornithorhynchus; species Ornithorhynchus anatinus. The sequence continues at coordinate 16,887,033 of NC_041729.1, read as the reverse complement.
TCTGCACATAGTAAGCGCTTAACAAATACCAACATTATTATTATTAAGTGGCAAAGCCAGGATTATAACCCAGGTCCTTCCAGCTCCCAGGCCCCTGCTCAATCCACTATGCCACGAGAAGAGAGAGGCAGGCAGGACCAGAGAGAAAAAAAGAGTGATTTAGAGCTATAGAGACAGCTAGCATAGGCTCTTGCCCTTGCCCTGATTCAATCAATCAATCAATCACGGGTATTTATTGAGCTTACTATGGGCAGAATTCTGTACTAAGCACTTGGGAGAGTACAATACAACAGAATTAGCAGACATGTTCTCTGCCCATAATGAGCTTACAATCTAGAAATTGGCCAAAAACTCCAGATTCAGATAATTTTACTGCAGTCATGTAATAGATGATACTGGTAAGTTTACAGAGGGCTATTGCTTTCTTCAGTTGCTTTAGGAATGAGGGGGGAGCTGTCCGGAGGAGCTCAATAATTATCCTTACTACTGCCAGTGATAGCACATACCAGCACTCCTTACCCAAATGTACATAAGTTTGAGCAGTTTTAAATAAATTCATGCACATTGGGTTTAAAATAGGTTATTAAAGGGAAGAGTTAGGATGTTAGAAAATACGTGTCTAATCTTGAAGATACTTATCAAGTAAGGTAATCGTTAAACTCTTCCTCCAAATACCATGATCAGAGGAAGAATATGGGACTGGATGGACCATTGATTTGATTTGACTTGTAATAGCATTTCTTAATAATATAATAATAATAATGGTATTTATTAAGCACCTACTATGTGCCGGGCACTGTTCTAAGTGCTGGGGTAGATACAAGATAGCCGGGTTGGACACAGTCCCGGTCCCACATAGGGCTCACAGTCTTTATCCCATTTTACAAATGAGGGAGCTGAGGCCTGGAGAAGTTAAGTGACTTGTCCAAGGTCACAGCAGACAACTGGTAGAGCCGGGATTAGAACCCACGACCTTCTGCCTCTCAGGTCCGTGCTCTATCCACTAGACCATGCTGCTTCTCATTTCTTAGGTTCTTGAGTCAAAGCTCTTGTGCTCTGGATGGCAAAATGGGTGGACATCTATTTAAAAAAAAAAAGTCAGACTCTGAGAAAGTAAAAAAATGACCTGATTTCCCCAGTCAACACTCTCCTCTCCTCAAAAACTGGGCAAGGTCTCTTTGGAGGAGGTCCTGACCAGTAAGTAGAGCTTGATACAATTTCACTTTGTATGAGAATGTCCCCAGGATTAGGATGGCTTCCCTCCCAAATAGAATTTGGGCCTTCTTTACAGTCACCGCTCTCATTCAACCCGCTTATTCAACCTGTTACCAAACACCAACGGTTCAACTAACTTTCCTAACTTTGCTAATATCCTTCCTTTCCTCTCCATCTAAATAGCTGCCACATTAACCCAAGCACTTATCCTGTCCTTCCTTGACTACTGCATCAGCCTACTTGCTGACATCACTGCTTCCTGTCTCTCCCCAGTTCGGTCCCTATTTCCCTCTGCTACCCGGATCATTTTTCAAAAAAAAAGCACTCGGTCCTCGTTTCCCTGCCCCTCAAGAACCTGTACTGGTTGAGAATTTAGAGGGGATGTTGTGAAGGAGGAAGAGCAAGAATTTATATCTAATTGATGTTAAAGGAGAAAAAGGAGGATGACTCAAAGGAGGAGGAGAAAAGAAGAAAGAAGAGAAAATAGAGGAGGAAGGAGGAGAGAGAGAAAGATGAAGAAGGAAGAGGAAAGAGGAGGATGGAAGTTGAGAGGATTTAGCCTGAAGAGGTGAAAATGTTTATTAATAATAATAATAATAATGATGGTATTTGTTAAGTGCTTACTATGTGTCAGGCACTGTTCTGAGTGCTGGAGTACATACAAGATAATTAGGTTGGACCTAGTCAGTTAGGGCTCACAGTCTTCATCCCCATTTTACAGATGAGGTAACTAAGGCACAGAGAAATTAACTTGCTCAACGTCAAACAGCAGACAAGTGGTGGAGCCAGGATTAGAGACCAGGTCCTTCTGACTCCCGGGCCCATGCTCTACCCACTAGCCCATGCTGCTTCCCACTAAGCCAGGCTGCTTATGCAGAGTGCTGTACTAAGCACTTGAGAAAATATGGTGTAATAGAGCCGTTAGTCGCTATCCCTGCCCACAAGGTTCACCCCCTTAAGTCAGCACCTTAAACACAACTAGAGAGATAACATGGTCCAAGTCAGCCCTTTGCCTCACGAGTCCCAGCAGCAGGGACATTGGGCCAGAGGAGATAGGCAGGGCAGGGCAGCGAGGGAGGCTTGCTGGAGCTGGCGAGAGGGCAGAGGCTACCAGGCCAGAAACTGGCCCTTCTAGATATATCCCCCAACCCTTCTTTCTCTCCTCCCAATCAATCAATCAATTGAACACTTACCGAGTGCAGAGCACTTTAAACACTTGGGAGAGAACCCTACAAGAGAGTTGGTAGACACAGTTCTTGTCCCTAGTCCAGAGGGAGAGATAGGCAGTAAAATAAATTACAGATAGGGAAAATGGCAGAGGGTAGGGTTCCCTTCTTCTCTCTCTGTCCTTCTGCCCTGCCTCTTGCCATGGGGCTTTTTCATTTTTTTTACGGTATTTGTTAAGCCTTACTATGTTCCAGGCACTGTTCTAAGCACTTGGGTAGATCCAAGCTAATTAGGTTGGACACAGTTCCTGCCCCACATGGGGCTCACGGTCTTAATCCCCATTTCCCAGATGAGGTGACTGAGGCACAGAGAAGGTAATTGATTTGACCAAGATCCCACAGCAGACAAGTGGCAGAGCTGGGATTGGAATCCAGGTCCCTGGGACTCCCAGACCTGGACTCTGCCCACTAGGCTACCCTTCTCCCATCTCCATCTCCAGTCTCTCCTCCTCCCCGGCATTTCTCTCTCTCCCTGCCTGAGCCACGAGACTGGAGCAGAAGGAAGAAAGGCACACACAGACCAACCCTTTCACAGCCACCTGCTCCAGGAGGACCGTCGCATCCCACCCGTGTCCTAAATTCCAGGGAGGGAATCTTTGCTCCAGGAAACCTAGAGACCCAGGAACAGCTCTGGCCACAGGATCCCTGCCACCTGCTAGCTGGGCAGGAACTACAGCCCCACTGGGCAGTGGACCTGAGTGGGGAGTATTTGTGTGTGTGTGTGTGTGTGTGTGTGTTTTATGCGGGGGAAGGGAGGGTATAACCTCAGTTAAATGCAGCCTGCCGAAGATCTTACCCAGAACAGGAAATAGAACCAATGCAATCAACCAAGTTAAAGGGCCACCCGCAGACCAGGATGAAGAGAATACAGGAGAAGGATACCAACCTGCTGGACAAGGAGTTGACCTGGGAAATTAATACACATTGCTCTCCACAGTGTGTATCTGAGTTAGGGACTGTCATTCCCAGAACTCTAGCGGAACGTGTTTCTGTTTCTGATTCCCACAAGCGTCCGCTATTGAAGGCTGAGCTCAGACTCCAAGTGGGCTATCGAGAGAACCAGGCAACAGAATAGTCATATTGGACATTGCGTTGATTTCTATTTCCTCCGGGACTGCTGACTACAATTTTAAAAGGGTTCAAAGAACCGAAATATAATCATTACCCAATAAGGCAGTTATTTGTTATATGATCTCTGCTTTGCTTGGCCTATGTCGGAGAAGTAATGCAACAGAAGCAGATTGAATACAGACTGAGTTTTGCTGGGTGAAGAAAAATACGTATTTAGACGTAGCTTAGCTAAATGCATCTAGCAATTTAAAACTGACGGTGAATGCTGTTCACCACTGGATGTAATTTATACACTACTTGACTTGTTTCTAAGAGCAAATGGACTAAATCTTCAAAAAAAAAAAAAAGGATCAGAAGATTACAGCATTCCAAAATATATAGCAGAGGAAGAAGCCGATTCACTGAATCCATCAGAGTTTGAGAGAATTGAAAGAATCAGATCTTATTTAAGATATCAGATGGAAAATAAAAAGCTTACAACCTAATAGGGCTAAAGAGCCCAAGTCAGAGTTTATTTTATTAGATTATTTTAGTAGATTATTTTATTGGAGCCTAATAGCGATTAGAATAAAGAATGGGGTAGACTGAAAAATGTACTGGAACGGGATAACCTGGGTATAAACAAAACCATTAAAATGTTTCAAGCATCCAAAACAAATCAATTAATTTTACAATTGATGCTAAACATCAGAGGACAGTTTATTTGGTAGAAACTAAGCAAAATCTAGTAAGAAGTAGCAAATAAAGAATATAACAAGCAGCAGCGTGGCTCAGTGGAAAGAGCACGGGCTTTGGAGTCAGAGTTCATGGGTTCGAATCCCAGCTCGGCCACTTGTCAGCTGTGTGACTTTGGGCAAGTCACTTAACTTCTCTGTGCCTCAGTTACCTCATCTGTAAAATGGGGATTAAGACTGTGAGCCCCACGTGGGACAACCTGATTCCCGTGTCTACCCCAGCGCTTAGAACAGTGCTCGGCACATAGTAAGCGCTTAACAAATACCAACATTATTATTATTATTATTGTGACAGGACTGACCACCAGAGTGCAAATACCCCCAGTAAATACCCTACTCTATCAGAAGAACTGAGAGGATTTACATTCTTGTAAATTGCAGTTAGGGAAAAATCTCTTACCTGTTCTGACATGATTTGTTTCCACAAATAATTATAAAAATAATAATATTATTTGATAAACAGGTACTATGAGCGAAGTCCGGGCTAAATCCTGGGAGAGGTACAATTCAATCAGATCAGATACAGTCTAACGAGGGAAAATAAGAGGTATTGAAACCCCATTTTACAAATGAGGAAAGTGAAACCCAAAGAAGTTAAGCGATTTGCCCAAGGTTACACAGTACGCAAGTGGTAGAGCCAGGATAAGAAACCCCATCTTCTGACTCCTAGTCCTGGGCCATTTCCACTAGGTTACGCTGCTCGGGTGTTAAATCTTTCTTCTGATAATGTGGCACGCTGAGCCCAACTTGACTCAAATTGTGGGATGAATGTTCCCTAAATCCTTAACAGTGTTCCAGTTAAAATGCATGGTGAAAGCATACCTTTGACAGAACTAAATCAAATATCAAACTGAAAATATGTAATAGAAGTCATCATTCTTGCATTCGAAAATCTGTTACTGCTGCCATGGATGGAATCCCTTCACAGTAGGTTCAGCACAGACCCTCGGTTGAATACAGAGTGCCACCAAGTCAGAAGAAACTGCTTGTACTCTCACCGCCGACCTCTCATCTACGTCCTGCCTCTGGCCTGGGACGGCCTCCCTCGTCATATCTGAAAGATGATCACTCTCCCCACCCTGAAATCCTTTCTGAAGGCGCATCTCCATCAGGAGACCTTCCCTCATAAACCACTCACTTCTTCTCCCACTCCCTTCTGCCTCGCCCTTGAGCTTGGATTTGTACCCTTTTTTCACCCCTGCCTCAGCCCCCCAGTATTTATGTACATAGCCAAAATTTATTTATATTAATGTCTGCCTCCCCCCTACACTATAAATTCACGTGGGCAGGAAACGTGTCTACCAACTCTGCCCTATTGTCTCCCAAGCACTCAGTACAGCGCTCAGCATACGGAGTAAGCACAGAGTAAATACGATCGATTTATTGATTGCGTGCATTCTTGTGCTGTCAGAAGCATGAGATTTGCAGCCCAAAAAATGCAATCGATCAATCCATGGTATTTAATGAGTGCTTACTGTGTTCAGAACATTGGACAAAGTGCTTGGGAGAGTAATAATAATTATAATTTGGGTATTTGTTAAGCATTTATGAACACTTATGTTTGTCAAACATTACGCTAAACCTTGGGGTACGTACCAGATAATCAGGTTGGATACAGACCCTGTTCAATACAATGGAGCTGGTAGTTATAATTCCTGTCCAAAAGGAGCTTACAGTGTAGAGAGTGAGAAACATATTTAAATAAATTAATAGCTAGGGGAAAATGAAAGCGTATAAGGATTTGTATGTAAGGGCTGTGGGCTGGGGCGAGTACCAAAATGCTTAAAGGTACACAGCCAACTGCATAGGTGACAGAGAGGGGGAGGGGAAACAAAGCCTTAGTCAGGGAAGGCCTCCTGGAGGAGATGTGATTTGGGGAGGGTTTTGAAGTTGAGGCGAATAGTGGTCTGTTGCATGCTAAATGGGAGGGAGCTCAAGGCCAGAGGGAGGAAGTGAGCAAGGGGTTGGTGGTGAGATAGATGAAAATAAAGTACAGCGAGTGGGCTGACATTAGAGGAGCGAAGTGTGCGGCCTGGGTTGCAGAAGGAAATCAGTGAGGTGAAGTAGGGGGGAGTGAGCTGATTGAGTGCCTTAAAGCTGATGGTAAGTGGTTTCTGTGTGATGCGCTGATGGGAATGCACCTCCTGTGTTATAGGACAACTGGGTGCCCAATTCATTCAGTGGTATTTATTAAGCACTTACTATGTGCAGAGCACTGTACTAAGCTCTTGGGAGAGTACAGTATAGCAGAGCAGGCAGATACGTTCCCTGCCCCCAACAAGTTTACAGTCTAGAGGTCAATAAAAGACAGCACAATGAAGGAGAAGATCTGTAAAGGCAGATATTTAATATACTATAGTAGCAGTTGACTTAACTGTAAAAAAAAAAAAGATACTTTTTTTTTTTTAAGAAAGGTGAGTTTTTGCCAAAATGTGGAGTCCTGATCAAAATGAAATTTTAAGGCAATTTTGGAAGCTAGTTTTCAAATTGAGCTCTAGGATGTGAAGTTGTAATTTGTACCAAGGAGATCAATAACTGTTAGGGGAAGCAGCGTGGCTAAGTGGAAAGAGCCTGGGCTTCGGAGTCAGAGGTCATGGATTCCACTCCCGGCTCTGCCACTTGTCAGCTGTGTGACTGTGGGCAAGTCACTTAACTTCTCTGTGCCTCAGTTACCTCATCTGTAAAATGGGAATTAACTGTGAGCCTCACGTGGGACAACCTGATTACCCTGTATCTACCCCAGTGCTTAGAACAGTGCTCTGCACATAGTAAGCGCTTAACAAATACCAACATTATTATTGTGCACCAAGTAGAATAAATAATAAAACAGGAAAACTGGGAGCCTGCATTGAATAAGCACTTAGTACAGTGTTCTGTCCAAAATAAGCACTCTAAATAAATTACCATTCATTGACTATCATCCATGTCAATGTGTTAAATTTTTTGATCCCTAATTAATTTGATTTTTTCAGAGGCTCAAGATAAAACACTAAAGAAGATGTTGTGTGAAATTAAATTAGAATGATTCACAAACAAAATTTCCTTACCCTTAGTCATGATCTATGTGTACCAGATGGGCTACTTTTCAAAGATAGCCTGTTCAATTCTGACTAATCTTCTGAGGTTCACAAGGAAGTGGAGCCATGTACAAGAAGTGAGAAGGCCCATCGCCTCCAAGAGGTCTTCCCTCCTTTCCTCTTCTCCCACTCCCTTCTGCATCACCCTGACCTGCTCCCTTTATTCATCCCCCCTCCTGGCCCCACAGCACTTATGTACTTATCTGTAATTTATTTACTTATATTTAAGTCTGTCTCCCCCACTTAACTGTAAATTTGTTGGGAGCCGGGAATGTGACTATCATTATATTGTAATAATAACTGTGGTATTTGTAAAGTGCTTACTCTCTACTATTTGATTATTTCTATTAAAAATTGGTTCTGATTTACATTTTGACATGATGCTATTTCAGGAATAAATCCTAGAACTGTAGTGATGTTTAGAAAACTCTAAACTTGTGAAACATGTCCAAATATCATCAATCACACAAAGATTATGAACTCAGGAAATGAGACCTTGTTCAAAAGTGGAAATTGATAGTTTTGTATAAAATGGGATTGATTACTACTCAAGTTCCAGAAATTAGTGATAAAAAGCCAATGGAAAAAAAACCCCAAGAGGTTTTTATTTTATTGCTTGCTTTTATTTTCATCATGGAAGCGGCATGGCTCAGTAGAAAGAGCCCGGGCTGGGGAGTCAGAGATCATGGGTTCACATTCCGGTTCTGCCGCTTGTCAGTTGTGTGACTCTGGGCAAGTCAGTTCATTTCTCGGAGCCTCAGTTACCTCATCTGTAAAATGGGCATTAAGACGTTGGACAACCAGATTACCTTGTATCCTCCCCAGCGCTTAGATCAGTGCTTGGCGCATAATAAATGCTTAACAAATGCCATCATTGTTATCACATATTCATGATAATAATAATAATTGTTATAAGCGCTGGAGTGGATACAAGCAAATTGGGTTGGACACTCTCATTCTCTTTTACCTGCTGTGGAACCTCTCTAACAATTTAAATACCTTAATGTAGATGTCACTCATCTGTCATTGATGATGATGATGGTATTTGTTAAGGGCTTACTGTGTGCCAAGCACTATTCTAAGCGGTGGGGTAGATACAAGGTAATCAGGTTGTCCCACATGGGGCCCACAGACTTCATCCCCATTTTACAGATGAGATCACTGAGGCCCAGAGAAGTGAAGTGACTTGCCCAGTCACACAGCTGCTAAGTGTCAGATCTGGGATTCGAACCCACGACCTCTGACTCCCAACCCCTGGCTCTTTCCACTAAACCATGCTGGATCTTCTCATTGATGATGATGAGGATGATAATAATGATACTTGGTAAGCACTTACTATGTACCAAGCACAATTCTAAGCGTTGGGGAGCCCCACGTGGGATAGGGACTGGGTCCAACCCAATTTGCTTGTATCCACCCCAGCGCTTTCATTCAAAAGTATTTATTGAGTGCTTACTATGTGCAGAGCACTGTACTAAGCACTTTCTGCAGTGCCTGGCATACATTAAGAGCTTAACAAATACCACACTTATTATTATACAAAATAATCAGTTGGGACAGACACTCTTAATCCCCTTTTTCCAGATGAGGTCACTGAGGCACAGAGGAGTGAAGTGGCTTGCTCAAGGTCACCCAGCAGACTGGGCCCATCCTCTCTCCACAATTCTTAGTGATTCTGGTGTCGATTGCAAAGCACAGCTTAGAGAAGCAGCGTGGCTTAGTGGAAAGAACCCGGGCTGGGGAGTCAGAGCTCGTGGGTTCTAATCCTGGCTCTGCCACTTGCCTGCTGTGTGACCTTGGGCAAGTCACTTCACTTCCCTGGGCCTCAGTTACCTCATCTGTAAAAATGGGGATTAAAAAACGTGAGCCCCACGTGGGACAATCTGATTAATAATAATAATAATAATGTTGGTATTTGTTAAGTGCTTACTATGTGCCGAGCACTGTTCTAAGCGCTGGGGGAGATACAGGGTAGTCAGGTTGTCCTACATGAGGCTCACAGTTAATCCCCATTTTACAGATGAGGGAACTGAGGCACAGAGAAGTTAAGTGACTTGCCCAGAGTCACACAGCTGACAAGTGGCAGAGCTGGGAGTCGAACTCCCCCGATTAGACTGTAAGCCCGTCAAATGGCAGGGACTGTCTCTATCTGTTGCCGACTTGTTCATCCCAAGCGCTTAGTACAGTGCTCTGCACATAGTAAGCGCTCAATAAATACTATTGAATGAATGAATGAATGAATGAACCCATGACCTCTGACTCCGAAGCCCAGGCTATGTCCAGATTATCCAGTATCTGCCCCAGCGCTTAGAACAGTGCTCAGCATATGGTAAGCACTTAACAAATAATTTTTTTAGAGAAGCAGCGTGGCTCAATGGAAGGAGCCCAGGCTGGGGAGTCAGATGTCATGGGTTCTAATGTGGGCTCCACCGCTTGTTAGCTGTGTGACTTTGGGCAAGTCACTTCACTTCCCTGTGCCTCGGTGACCTCATCTGTAAAATGGGGATTAAGAGTCTCAGTCCCACGTGGGACAACCTGATCACCTTGTATTCCCCCAGCGTTTAGAACAGTGCCTGGCACATAGTAAGTGCCTAACAAATACCACCATTATCCTGGTCCAGAGAGACCACATCTCTTTCTTCTGTCGTAGGTGTCCAAGTATCTACGGGGCTGCGGATTGGGTTTTTGTTGTTGTTGTTTTTATTTTTGTTTTCTTTCCGCAGCAAAGGCCGAGCCCCGATCCGCCGGCGAACATTCAACGAAAGGCAAGAGCAGCCATGAAGCCAGGCCTCGCCCGAGAGCGCTCCAAACCCACGTCCAGTCACGTGGGGCCGGGAGGCGGGGGAAAGGAGGACGATCATCCAATCAGAGCCCGAGCTGCCCCCACCCGGACCAATGAGGATTGAGAACCCACAAATTTAAACCCCCCTGGGCGAGGAGCGGCGGGCCGGCGTCTTCTTTGCAGCGCCTCCTAGGGGGAGGGGCGGGCCCAGGCGTCCCGTCGTTCGGCTGCACCAATAGGAGCGCCGCGTTCCCTAACGGGCAGCTCCAAGAGCCAATCAGGAGAGCCCGACCGGGCACCGTCGAGCAGTTGCATTTTTCTTTTTTTATTTCGCCCCCCCCCCCCCCCCCGAAAGGTGGTTTCCCGGGAGATCCCGGCGGTGCCGGTGTGGGGAGATGGCCAGAGGTATGTCCCACTTGAACGGGTTTGGGATGGGAAGCGGGCACCCTCCTGGGAAGGGAGGAAGGGGCGGGGGCTTCATCACATAAAAATTCCAAGCGCTTAGTCCAGTGCTCTGCAACTAGTAAGCGCTCAATAAATACGATTGAATGAATAATAATAGTTAAGCACTTCCTAAGTGCCAGGCGCTGTAATAATATCTGTTGCCGAATTGTCCATTCCAAGCGCTTAGTTCAGTGCTCTGCACATAGTAGGCGCTCAATAAATACTATTGAATGAATACTAATAGTTAGGCACTTCCCAAGTGCCAGGCGCTGCAATAATATCTGTTGCCGAATTGTCCATTCCAAGCGCTTAGTTCAGTGCTCTGCACATAGTAGGCGCTCAATAAATACTATTGAATGACTACTAATAGTTAAGCACCTCCCAAGTGCCAGGCGCTGCAATAATATCTGTTGCCGAATTGTCCATTCCAAGCGCTTAGTCCAGTGCTCTGCACTTAGTAAGCGCTCAATAAATACGATTGAATGACTACTAATAGTTAAGCACTTCTCAAGTGCCAGGCGCTCAAATAATATCCGTTGCCGAATTGTCCATTCCAAGCGCTTAGTCCAGTGCTCTGCACATAGTAAGCGCTCAATAAATACAATTGAATGAATGAATAATAAGTGCTGGAGTGGATATAAGCAAATCGGGTTGGACTCTATCATAGCTGCCGACCCTCTCTAACAATATAAATACGTTAATATTTCCAAATACCAATTGTTATTGGTCCTCCGCACACTCTTGCTTCTGTTCTTGCTTCGCCGCTTGCTTCCTTTTTTTTTTTTTTTTTTTGCAGCCAGCACGCCTTTCATTCGTTCAATCGTATTTATTGAGCCCTTACTATGTGCAGAGCACTGTCCTACGCGCTTAGATTGTATAATTCGGCAACAGATAGAGACCATCCCTGCCCAGCAATGGGCTCACAGGCATAGGAGAATAATAATAATAGTAATGGCATTTAATAGTGGCATTTGTTAAGTGCAAAGCACTGTTCTAAGCCCTGGGCAGGATACAGGGTGATCAGGTTGTCCCACGTGGGGCTCACAGTCTTAATCCCCACTTTACAGATGAGGGAGCTGAGGCCCAGGGAAGTGAAGTGACTTGCCCCGAGGCACACAGCTGACAAGAGGCTGAGTTGGGATTTGAACCCATGACCTCTGACCCCCCAGCCCATGCTCTTGCCACCGAGCCACGTTGCTTCTCTGAGAACCCTTGCCATCCCATACTTTCCACCTGGCCAGGTATTTTTCACCGAAATCTAATTAATGTCAACTCTGGGGGTTAGTGGCCGGTCTTATCCTGTTGGGGAAAGTGCAGGGCCTCAACCTGGAAGCCAGGCTTGCCAGGCTGACGGTGTGGAGGCAGAATCAATCAAACAATCGTATTGAGCGCTTATTCTTTCATTCAATGGTATTATTGGGCGCTTACCGTGTGCACGAGCTTAGTGGGCAAAGCATTCATTCAATTCCCATTTATTCACTTAATTGTATTTATTGAGCACTTACCATGCCAAAAGACTGTGAGCAGGTTGTGGGCAGGGAATGTGTCTGATGTACAGAAGCAGCATGGCTCAGTGGAAAGAGCCCGAGCTTGGGAGTCAGAGGTCATGGGTTTGAATCTCGGCTCTGCCACTTGTCAGCAGTGTGACTGTGGGCAAGTCACCTAACTTCTTGGTGCCTCAGTTACCTCATCTGTCAAATGGGGATTAACTGTGAGCCTCACGTGGGACAACCTGATTACCCTGTATCTACCCCAGTGCGTAGAACAGTGCTCTGCACATAGTAAGTGCTTAACAAATATTATTATTATTAATATAGTACTCCCCCAAGCGCTTAGCACAGTGTTTTGCACCCAGTAAGCGCTCAATAAATATGGTTAATAATAATAAAGCACCGTACTGAGTGGTTGGGAGATCCACTCTAGCAATAAGCAGATACATTCCCTGCTTACAGTCTAGAGGGGGAGGCAGACATTAATATAAATAAAATAATAAATAATGTAAATAAACAAATTATAGAGTGCTGTCATAAGCTCCTGGGAGAGTACAGTCCAACAGAATTAGCAGCCATGTTCCCTGCCCATAATGAGTTTAGAGTCTAGAAGAATCAATCATTCAGTTATAGTGATTGAGCATGTATGCGTGCAGAACACTGTACTCCACGCTGGGGAGAGCACAATATGACAGACATTTACTCTGTTCACAGTAAGTTTACAATCTAGAGGGGGAAACTTGACAGTAATATAAATAATAATAATAATTATGGTATTTAAGTGCTTACTGTGTGCCAAGCACTGTTCTAAGCACTTATTAAACATAAATAAGTGACGACTGTGTACCAAGTCCCGTGGGGCTAAGAGTCCTGGCAGTTCCATTTGTGGCAGGCTAGTGCTTACAATGTTCCAAGCACTGTTCTAAGCACTTATGATAAATATGTACCAAGTCCTGTGGAGCTAAGAGTCCTGGCAGTTCCATTTTGGCAGGCTAAAGGCACAGGAATAGGGCTGGGCAAAATAGTTTTCCATTGTTTAAATTGTATATTATAAATTGTATTAATGCCTGTCTCCCCCCTCTAAACTGTAAGCTTGTTATGGGCGGGGAATGTGTTTGCTAATTCTGTTGTATCGTACGCTCCCGAGCCCTTAGACCAGCGCTCTGCACATAATAAGTGCTCAATAAGTACCCTTGATTGATATAAAGGGGCCCCTGTCGATCGTTTCCTTCTTTTTGGTTCCCCTAGTCTGTCCATCCTCTCCTAAAATAAAAGTGACAGTTCCTGAGGTCCAGGGCAGCGGCAGTTTAGACCAGGGCTCCCTTGTCTATGGGAATGCAATGTCACTCAGATCCGCTGGTCAGCTCGGAATGCCCCCTCTACGGTGTGGAGTGCAATGTGTTTTGACAGATTTTATTCATGCATTCATTCAATCGTATTTATTGAGCGCTTACCATATGCACAGTGCTGTACTAAGCGCTTGGGAGAGTACAATACAACAATAAATAGATACATTCCTTGCCCACAACGAGCTTGTAGTCTAGAGGGAGACATTAGTACCACTAAATAAATGACAGATATATACCCAAGTGCTGTGGGGCTGGGAGGGGGGAAAAACAAAGGGAGCAGGTCAGGTTGATGCAGAAGGGAGTGGGAGAAGAGAAAATGAGGGGTTTAGCCTGGTTAGGCCTCTTGGAGGAGGTGCACCCCACAGAAAGGCTTTTGCAAGAAGTTGTGGGGGGAATAATTGTCTGTCAGATTTGAGGAGGGAGGGCGTTCCAGGCCCGAGGCGGGATGTGGGCAAGGGGACGGCGGCGAGATAGAGGCACAGGGAGAAGGTTGGTATTAGAGGAGCGAAGTGAGTGCCCTGAGTTGTAGTAGGAGAGTCTCGTCTTCCATGCTGTCAAGTCGTTTCCGCCCCATAGCGACACCACGGACGCATCTGTCCCAGAAGGCCCCGCTCTCCATCTGCCATCGTTCTGGTAGTGGATCCAGAGAGTTTTCTGGCTAAAAATATGGAAGTGGTGTACCACTGCCATCTTCCGCACAGTAAACTCGAGTCTCCGCCCTTGACTCTCTCCCTTGCTAGTGCTGCCCAGAATGGGTGGGTTTGGCTTGTAGCAGATTGCCTTCCACTCGCTAGCTGCTGCCCTAGCTAGGAATGGATTGGGTAGGCCTCTGCTTGACTCTCCCTCTCGTAGCCGAGACTGGTAGAGGACTGGAAACTCTCCAGGTGCAACCCTGAGAGGGTAACCCTGGAGAAGCAGCGTGGCTCAGCGGAAAGAGCCTGGGCTTGGGAGTCAGAGGTCATGAGTTCGACTCCCGGCTCTGCCACTTGTCAGCTGTGTGACTGTGGGCGAGTCACTTAACTTCTCTGGGCCTCAGTTCCCTCATCTGTAAAATGGGGGATTAAAAGTGTGTGAGCCCCATGAGGGACAACCTGATTACCCTGTATCTCCCCCAGCGCTTAGAACAGTGCTCGGCACCTAGTAAGCGCTTTACAAATACCAACATTATTATTATTAAGTAGAAGAGTAGCGAGTAGCGAACTTATTTGCTGATGTGGGCCCAGTACCGGACAACCTTCTGGCACCTGCCAGCTCAGACTATTAGTATTTAATTGGCTGTCATGTCCAGGAAATACATGCCTGAAGGCTGGAAAGTGAACTGTATCGTTTGGAAGGTAAAGTAATAATAATAATGACGATATTTGTTAAGTGCTTACTATATGCCAAGCACTGTTCTAAGCACTGGGGCAGATACAAAGTAATCAGGTTATCCCACATGGGGCTCACAGTCTTCATCCCCATTTTACAGATGAGGTAACGGAGGCACAGAGAAATTAAGTGACTTACTCAAAGTCACATAGGTGACAAGCGGCAGAGACAGGATTAGAACCCACGACCTCTGACTCCCAGGCCCGGGCTCTTTCCCCTAAGCCACGCTGTAGGAGGAATTGCTTTTTGGGGTAATTAGGGAGAACTAGTGGGTTGACTTCTGACAGGATGATACTTTCAATGATTCCATGGCATTCTACATAATAATTATTGTAAAATGTTTCTTCTAACCAAGATCTTTAGATTTACATCCCGTTACCTCGTGAGGGAAAGACAAATTATTAGGCCCTTTTTATAACTCACAGATGGCTAGTTTACCCACCTGCCAAAGTAGACCTTAACAACAAAATATCTACAAGCAGGTAAAATTAATGAGTCATGAAATGGCTAGTTTAGGACATATAGTCTTCCGGTTTATGATTGATGATGCAATTTGAAAGACTGGGCCTGAACATTTAGAGGGACATTTTATATTTCCATCACAGCCCATTCACTATGGCTACTTATTTTACAAGCAAATTAGAGTCACGTAAAGACATTTAACTAGGCAAAGTCCTCCATCCCTAACTCTGCACACAGTGAGCACTCAATAAGTACCACTGATTGATGGAACTATGGAGATTGGATAATGTATATGCATTTGACACTATTAGGTTAACTTGCCTACTCTATGTATGTAGTAATGTGCCATATTATCTTGATTCATCGGTGCAGTCGTAGTGCACAAATTGGGGTCATTGCAAACGTCCCAGATACTTGAGAACTTTGGCAAAGTATAGAACATAATAATAATAATGGTATTTAAGTGCTCACTATGTGCCGAGCACTGTTCTAAGCGCTGAGGTAGATACAAGGTCATCAGGTTGTCCCATGTGAGGCTTACAGTCTTCATCCCCATTTTACAAAGGAGGTAACTGAGGCCCAGAGAAGTTAAGTGGCTTGCCCCAGGTCACACAGCAGACAAGTGGTGGAGCCGGGATTAGGGCATCATATAGTTATCCTTCATATTAGAAGACATCGCTGGTGGTGAAATTCACCCATGAGTGACTGAAAAGGCCACTGAGGGACCCACAATCCCAGTTGCGTTGTGGGCACGTTGGGTTGGGCTGTGTCCCACGTTGTGTTGTCATGTTTGCAGAACCTGGCTCTTGTTTTTGCTTTTGCCATTTGCCTCTCCTTACAAAGGTTTTGCTCAAAATGACCCATTCCTTTCTTGATTGCAACATGCCATCCTCGTCTGTTCTTGGTAGCTGACTCCCAGTTTTTCACTGGGAGGCAGCATTGTCTGAGGCTTTGTCCCCGTCGTGTCCTTAAAATGCTTCCCCTGCCCTCAAAGCTTTCTTTCCCAATTTCAGCTCACCATGGAGTGGTTGTTTAGGGATCACGCTGTCATCCATTTTCCTTCCAAGTCCCACCCAGCATAGCTATGTTGAGGCGAGCCTAGCTTCGATGCTAAGAAACTGATGTCATTTCAGTACTGAATTGTTTGTGATCCTGCCTTCCCACTGATGTCAAATATAGACTACAAGTGATGCCGATGGAACTGCTTGTGGGCGGGAAGTATGTGTGTGTGTTTTGTTTTATCGATTCTCCCGAGGGCTCGGTACAGTGCTCTGCCCGCAGTTAGCGCTCAATAAATACAACTGAAAGAACAAGTGAACCGCTAAGAGAACAGGGTGTGGAGTGAAAGGGAAGTTCAGAGCACGCAGCTCCATACCGCTCACAGCTCCCAACTCCTCACCATTGGCTTTAGAGTACTCAGTCACCTCACTCCTCCTACCTCACCTCGCTACTCTCCTCCTACAACCCAGCCCGCACGCTTCGCTCCTCTAACGCCAACCTTTGCACCGTACCTCGACCTCGTTTGTCTCGCCGCTAACCTCTCGCCCCTGTCCTGCCTCTGGCCTGGAACGCCCTCCCTTCCTCATATCTGACAGACAATGACTCTCCCCCACCTTCCGAGTCTTATTGAAGGGACATCTCCTCCAAGAGGTCTTCCCTGTCTTAGCCCTCCTTTCCTCTCCTCCCTCTCCTTTCTGCATCGCCCTGCCTCGCTCCCTTTATTCATCCCCCATCCCAGCCCTACAGCACTTTTGTCCATATATGTAATTTATTTAAAGTCTGTCTTCCACGTGTAGACGGAAAGCTCGTTGTGGGCAGGGGACATGTCCGTTGTTAAACCATCCTCTCCCAAGCACTTAGTACGGTGCTCTGCATTAAGTAAGCGCTCAAAAAATACGATCGACTGACAGCTGCCGGGAAAGTTAGGCAGCACTAGAGCTCTGTACGTCTTCAGCTTGGCCTGGGTACCATGTGGCCACCACATTCTGTTGACATTTTCCAAAGGATGTGTGGCCTTTTTGATTTGGTTTTCTACTTCTTCGTCTGTGGTTGGTCAGAGTGCTGCACAGGTAACAGAATTCAGTGACAGAATGTAGCTCTGTATTGCCTATATAACTTCCAGATTTTATGACTTCCCTGGTGCAAGTTGATACGTCACTTGGAATTTGTTTAAATTAATCGTCAGCCTGCAATTCCTGACTGATTTAGGGAAATAGTGTACAGTCACATCAATCAACTGTATTTATCGAACATTCATTATATGAGGCGCAGTGTACTAAGCAATTAAAGGAAGCAGACATGATCTCTGCTCTCAAGGATCTGGCAGGGGAGATGGACAATAAAATAAATTAGGAGAAGCGGCCGAATATACTCCCATTTATACATGTGTGCTGTGGGGACTTGAGAGGTAGGGTGAGGTGAGTACCTCAATGCTTAGAATGTTGGGCTCAGTTTCAAATTAAAAATACAGACATTCATTTGATCATGTCTTTAACATATTTTAATCATGTCCGTCCCTCCTCCCCAAATTCCTTTGCATATTGCATTAGCCACACATTCAGTATGATGATGATAATAACTGTGGTATTTGTTAAGCGCTTACAAGGTGTCAGGCACTGTACTAAGCGCTGGAGTAGATACAAGGTAATCAAGTTGGACACAGTCCCTATTCCACAAAGGACACCCTGCCTTTATCCCCATTTTCTAGATGAGGGAACTGAAGCACAGAGAAATTAAGTGACTTGACCAAGGTCACACAGCAGGCACGTAGTAGAGCTGGGATTAGAACCCAGGTCCTTCTGACTCCCAGGCCCAGGCTCTATCCAGTAAGCCACGCTGCTTCTCAAGTAACCTTCTGATCAGTTTAATACAAACTGAAGCAGCACGGTCTAATGGAAGAGCATGGGCCTTGGGAGATGCAGGATCTGGGTTCTAACCCCAGGGCTACCACTTGTTTGCTGTGTGACCTTGGACAAGTCACTTAATTTGTTGGTAATTCCATTACCTCCGATGGAAAATGGGGATTAATCCTACTCCCTCCAGCGCTTAGAACAGTGCTTGGCACATAGTAAGCGCTTAACAAATACCAACATTATTATTACTTAGATTGTAAGCCCCGTATGAGACCGGGGCTGTGTCCAGCCTGAATATTTTGTGCCTGTGTATTTAAAACAGTGCTTGGCACATAGTAAGCACCTAACACATACCATTATTAGCATTAGCAGTAGTATGAATAATATCTGTGGACATTTTTAAGTGCTTACTACATGTCAAGTGCTGGGGAAGAGATACAAGATAATTAGATCACTGTCCCTGACCCATATTGGAGATCAGAGTCTAAAAGGGAGAGAGACCAGGGGTTTAATTTCCATTTTACAGCTGAGGAAACTGAGGCATAAAGAAGTCAAGTGACTTGCCCAGGGCCACCCAGCAGGCAAGTGACAGGGCTGTGATTAGAACCCAGCGTGGCTTAGTGGAAAGAGCCTGGGCTTGGGAGACAGAGGTTGAGGGTTCTAATGCCCGCTCCGCCACTTGTCGGCTTTGTGACTTCGGGCAAGTCCGCTTAACTTCACTGTGCCTTAGTTACCTCATCTGTAAAATGGTGATTAAGATTCTGAGCCCACGTGGGACATCCTGATGACTTTTTACCTACCACAGTGCTTGGCACCTAGTAAGCGCTTAACAAATACCATCATTATAATTATTCTTAGTCGTGAAAGCTACTGGTCATTTTGAGAAGTCACATGAATTTTTTATGCAAAATCAAAAAGTTGGGAAATTATGCCACCCTGTAAAAGACTCTATATAAAGCTATTAAATGAGCTTTAGCATGAAAAGCCATACAGTCATATTTATTGAGCACTTACTGTGTGCAGAGCATTGTGCTGAGCACTTGGGAGATTACGATAGAACAATAAACAGCACAGTCCATGCCCACAACAGGCTTACAGTTTAGAGGGGGAGACAGTCATTAATATAAATGATTATTATCTAACTATAATATAAAATATTAATATAAAGGGGGGTATATGCTCCCTTTCAGTTCTCCATTCAGCAGCCACTTAGATATCCCGGTGCCCTCCACTCTGCTCACAGGTTTCACCCAGCAGAGATGTGCAGGCTGTGAAAACACTGAATCCTGCCTTCTCAGTCATAGGCCACTAACCCCTATCATAAAAACACCATGTGTTCCAGTGTGGAAGTGGAAGCCCCAAACCCTCTGATGTTTCGGCTGCACTTTTTATGTAAAAGTTCCATCCGTGAAGAACTACGGAGGGAATTAGCCCTGGCTTCTACTGCTACCTCTGACTCTGGGTGACCTTTGGATGCCTTGCTTTCTTCACTCTTCCAATGGAAATAGTTTCCTACCTCTAGAGCCACTCTTATCTACCGGGCATTTTCCCCTTCAACCTTGTCTTAACATTTGTCTCCATTGTTATTTTCTCCCCAACTCTTTCTCTGGCCAGCTTTTGCTTCTAAAGGCTCTTGCAGCTATCCAGCTGGCCAATTCAAAGATGACTAACCTTCCAGTTTTGAATCCTTTGGCCAACCCCATTCCTGCACTGTTTGGCTTTTGACTATAGGGTCTCAGGACTGGAAGGGAGTGTTTGAGACCCCCCCCCCAAGCCATTTGTTTAGTTTTGTTCTCACCAGGAGAGCCTTTCCAGCTCCCCCCCTCTTCGGCCCTCCCCCAACTCCAGCTCTAGAGTTTGACCTCCCCAGAGATGGTCCAGAGGACCTGGAGGAGGTTGCTAATCTGGCACTCCTTGGGGGACGTTCAGGGAGATCTCTTAGCCCATCTCTTCCCTCTTCAGACTCCCTGTCCCTAAAAGAGGATGGGATGTTGTCATAATATACATTCATTCAGTCGTATTTATTGAGTGCTTACTCTGTCCAGAGCACTGTACTAAGCTCTTGGAATGGACAGTTCGGCAACAGATAGAGACGATCCCTGCCCAAAGACGGGCTCACAGTCTAATTGTAATAATGGTCTCTTAAGTGCTTACAATGTATCAGGCACAGTACTAAGCCTTGGCTACTCAGTCTAGTCCCAGTTTAGTGTCCTTGTGGGGAATAACAGGGTTGGACTCACTAAGTAGAGGAGTAGGATGAAATGAAGATCACTCAGTGGTATTTATTGAGTGCTTCCTATGTGCCCATGGGGGAGTTTGACATTTAGCAGACACATTGCCTGCACACAAGGAGTTTCCAGCGTAGAGATGGTATTGACAGATTCATTCATTCATTCAGTCATATTGGTTAAGTGCTTGCTGTGTGCAGAACTCTGTGCTAAGTGCTTGGGGAAGCATGGTGGCTTCGTGAAAAGAGCCCGGGCTTGCGAGTCAGAGGTCGTGGGGTTCAATTCCGCTTCTGCCACTCGTCAGCTGTGTAACTTGGGGCAAGTCACTTCTCTGGGCCTCAGTTCCTTTATCTGTAAA
Organism: Ornithorhynchus anatinus; assembly: GCF_004115215.2. Lineage (NCBI taxonomy): Eukaryota > Metazoa > Chordata > Mammalia > Monotremata > Ornithorhynchidae > Ornithorhynchus > Ornithorhynchus anatinus. The sequence goes on along the minus strand of NC_041729.1, from coordinate 16,866,377 downwards.
AAAAAAAAAAAAAGGAGATGAAGACCGTGAGCCCCACGTGGGGCAACCTGATGACCTTGTTTCTCCCCCAGTGCTTAGAAGAGTGCTTGGCACACAGTAAAAGCTTAACTTCTTTTTGTTTTGCTCTCTTTTGCTGTGCTGTCTGTCTCCCCCGTTTAGACCGTGAGCCCGTCATTGGGCAGGGATGGTCTCTCTCTGTTGCCCCATTGTCCATTCCAAGCGCTTAGTCAAGTGCTCTGCACAGAGTAAGCGCTCAATAAATACGATTGAAGAAATTAATGAGTAAATGAACAAGTACCGTCATTACTATTGCCGGGAAAGTACAATAGAGCAATAAAAGGTGATGATAGAGCAGTAAAGGGGGACAATCCCTGCCCACCGACCAGCTCACAGTCTGGGGGGGGGCGGAGGGAGAGGCAGACGTCAATAGAAATCAGCGGGCACCGGTATAAATAAATGAATAAATCTGTAAGGTGACAGATACTGTAGGTGGGTGCCGTGGGGCGGGGGGAGGAGAGCCAAAGGAGCAGGTGGAGGGGAAGGGGAGGAGGAAGAAGAAGAGAGGAGGGGAAGTGGGACTTGAGTCTGGGAAGGCCCCTGGGAGGAGGTGCGCCTTCCCCCCCCCCCCTCCTCCGGGGCCTGGGTCCGGTCCTGGTCCCCCCCGGGGTTTGGGCATCGGCGGTGGGGAGCCCCCCGGGAGGGGGGAGCGTCGGCCGGTCCCCTCCCCCGCCCCCCGCCCCCTGCCCCCTGCCCCATCCCGCGGCTCCCTTTAAACATGGCGATGTGGGCGGCGGGGGGAGGCGGGCCCGGCCCGGGGGACCCCGACATCCCGCCCGCCTCCGGACCCTGACCCCGGGTCCCCCGGACCCTCCGGACCCCCCTGACCCCCCGCCCCCCAGGCAGGAAGATGTCCAAGCCCCGCGCCGCGGAGCCGCCGGACAACGGACCGGCACCCACCGACCCACACCCGCAACCCCACCCGCAACCGGACCCCGCCCCGCACACGGACACGGACACGGACACCGCCCCGGACACGGGCCCGGCCCCGCCGCCGGCGCCGGCCTCCTCCTCCTCCTCCTCCTCCTCGTCGTCGTCGTCCTCCTCCTCCTCCTCGTCCTCCGGGCCCGGGCCGGAGCCGGAGCGTCCACCGGCCGACAGGACGGGCCCGGCGCGGCCCAGGAACAACGGGGTGAGCGGAGCCGACCCCGAACCGGACCCCCGGGCCCCTACCCCGCCCCCGGGCCCCCCCACCCCGCCCCCGGACCCCACCGGGCCCCCGGGCGGGGGGAGGGTCGCCGCGCGGGCCGGCCAAGCGACGGGCCTCGGGTCGCTGGGGTCCCCCGCGGGCGGAGGGGACCAGGCCCCGGAGACCCCGGACCCCCGACCCCCTCCGGCCGGGCCCAGGGCCGGGCCGGCCTCCCCCGGGGGCTCGCCCGCAGCCCCACCCACCCTGTGGCCGACCCCGCTTGCCTACCCTGCCCGCCCCCGGCCTCTCCTGTCCTGTCCTCTCCAGTCCTGCCCCCTGCTCTGTCCTCCCCTGTCCTGTCCTGTCCTTGCCTGCCCCCTGCCCTGTCCTGTCCCCTCCCCTGTCCTGCCCCCTGCTCTGTCCTGTCCCCTGTCCTGCCCTCTGCCCTGTCCTGTCCTGCCCCCTGCTCTATCCTGTCCTGTCCCCTGCCCTGCCCTGCCCTGCCCTGTCCCATCCCCTCCCCGACCATCGTCCCCCCAGACCTGCCCACTAGGCCCTCCTAAACAAGAGTCATTCCCAACCATGACCTCTGTCAACCGCTTACCCCGTGCCAGGCACCATACTAAGCGCCCGGGTGGGTACAAGCAAATGGGGTTGGACCCCCCCTCCGTCCCCACCCCACATGGAGCCCACATTCTCAACCCCCATTTTACAGATGAGGGAACAGAGGCACAGAGAAGTGAAGCAGCTTGCTCAAGGTCACCCAGCAGACACGTGGCAGAGGCAGGGTTAGAACCCATGACCTTCTGACACCCCCCCCCCCCCGGCCCAGCTCTAGCCCCAGACCACAGACCCCTTACCCCCCCACCAGGGTTCACCTACCCCTGCCCCAGACCCCGAGGACGAGCCCTGCCGCTTCATCTCGTGGCCCACGGAGCCTGGTTGGGAGCCACCCTCCTGCTCTCTGTTGGAACCAACCCTCCGCGGGTGGCAACTTTCTATCCCTTCACTTCCCTGTCGCCATTGCCCACCTGGGAAGGTGTCTGTACAACCCAGTTGGGATTATACTGCTCCCGTCAAACTCGTTTTCATTGTTCTGTTTGGTTACCCTTGGTGCCTACTCATTCCCGCCTGATTCTATTCAGTCGAGTGGCCTATAGGGATTGCCTCTTTTTCCAATAATAATAATTATTTTAATTAGAGTGGTATTTCTAGGGCTTACCATGTGCCAAGCACTGACCTAAGATGCTGGGATAGCTACAAGTTAATGAGGTTAGACGGAGTCCCTGTGCCATATGGGGTTCACATACATTCATTCAATAGTATTTATTGAGCGCTTACTATGTGCAGAGCACTGTACTAAGCGCTTGGAATTTACAAATTGGCAACAGATAGAGACAGTCCATGCCCTTTGACGGGCTTACAGTCTAATCGGGGGAGACAATTTAATCCCCATTTTGCAGATGAGGTAACTGAGGCCCAGAGAAGTGAAGTGACTTGCCCAAGATAATAATGATGGTATTTGTTAAGCACTTACTCTGTGCCAAAGACTGTTCTAAACTCTGGGGTGGTGGGGGAGAATTAGATGCTAATCAGTTTGTCCTGCGTGGGGCTTACAATTTTCATCCCCATTTTACAGATGAGGGAACTGAGAGGCCCAGAGAAGTGAAGTGACTTGCTCAAGATCACACAGCAGATCAGTGGCGGAGGCGGGATTAGAACCCGTGATCTTTTGACTCCCAGGACTGCGCTGTATTCACTAAGTCACGCTGCTACGCTGCTTCTCCAACAATTCATAGGGCATCATCCCCACCACTAGAGGAGAGCAGCTTTTTTTTTTTTTTGGATAGGGTGTTTATTAGGGGGGTTATGTGTAGCATATATCTTTAGAAAGATATGACTTCCCGTTAGGCAACGGATTGTGATCCAAGGAAATTCCGGTGTAATTTGTTATTTAAACTTTACTTATTCTGTTGTGAATAGTACTTTGACGTAATGATTCCTACTCCATGTTCCCCAAATTCTCCTCCTCTAGTCCCCTATCCTATCCCCCTCATTCTCAGATTTCTCATGTTTTTAAATTTAGTGTCTCTAAACTACTTTAGTTGGTTTGAACTGCAGCCCCTCTAGCTTTGTGCTGGCTCCTCTATGATCCATTAAGAGACCAACTCTTTGGTAAACTTGACGTGTTCATGTTGGTTTTATTTTTCAAGACCGGGCATCTAGACCACTTTACTAATTGTCTACTGTTTAAATGATATTTTTAAAAGTAGGTTCAAATCAGGGATCCAGATATTTTCAAGAAGTGTCCGATTTAGTACCACTATTACTGTGAGATTAAGAGAAGAAACCCATGTCATCGTACCCCAGTGGTATAGATTTTGGGGTACAAGTTTCTTGGTTTTGGTTGCCTTTTTTGGCATAATCCAGATGTCAGTCAACTTGAATCTAGATTTCCATAATCTATGCCTGAGCATGTTTGCATTTGACTTTTTTTTTTTTTTTTGAAATAAGGAAAATGTGTTTTCTGGCCAGTCAAAAATCTATTCCTATATGAGTTCCAGCAAGTCGCCTGGAGCTCGTCCACCACTTCAAGAGGAAAACTCAGTCACACATCATGAAATCAAATGCCCGGGGAAGGCATCAAATGAAATGTTTAAAAAAGAAGAAGGTAAGGTTGGGCCTGTTTTGTGGCAGATCGTATTGTATATAATTGAGAGCCTTTTCCCCACACGTTTTCCAATTCTGGGGTATTCCTATATTTTCACTTTCCAGATGAGGAAAGCGTGATGCACAAAGTGAATTGTCACAGTGCAGGCGTATTGATGGTGATTCTTCTGGGTGGCCCATCTTATCTGCATTTCCAAATTGTTTCATTTTAGGATAATGATGGCACCTTGGATTAATAAACTTCCTTTCTTTCAGTCTGTCCCATTTGCAAATTTGCTGGGTTTAAGGAAAGAGAATCTGTGGATGAGTCTTCAAACTCCAATATGGTGATGATTAGTCATACTCCCCTGTTCGTGTCGGTGCTTGGAAATGCAGAATGTACTTGGGGAATATCCTACACCATGAGGTTTTCTAGTGTTGGATTTGTATAGATATTTTGATGATCAAGATGCCACGGATGAATCTTATTCACTACCCTGGAATTAGACCCTTTTAATTAGTCGCGCTACAGGTAGCTAGGCAGACTTGGACAGTGGACTGGATAGTTTTGTTTTTTGAGTCCTCTTGCTCCCTTCCTTGGAGGAAACTACTGTGGCTCTAAAAAAGCCCGGGATGTCCACCTTATCAAGGTGAAAAGCTGCTGCCTCAGTCTGTCACTCTAACGTATTTTTTCATGACTTTTCGGTTTAAAAAAAGAAGACCGAATCTTCGTTACAGTGAAGCTGTCTTATGAAATGGCAGACACGTCGTAAAAAGTTTGTTTCTGAGTAAGTTGGCATCTTTCTCACTCTGTCTGTAGAGAAAAGAAATCTCAGTAGTACCTTAGAGGGACCTGTGAAATTAGAAGAACAGAAAGAAAAAGAAACGAAAGGTGCTTCTCAAGAGTCGTTACATAATCAAAAACTAGAAACTGCAGAGACGCTGAAAAATATGGTGCCGCCCTCCGGATCTGTTGTTGTAGTCAATGCCAAGCAAGCTCTGAAAAAGCCAGTCAAAGCTAATCAGGCATCAAGGAGAAAGTAAGTGACTCACACGATTTCTTCTTTAAAAGAGAATAGGAGTTTTATTTTCAGTAGCTTAGAGAACGGTCATAAAGTCCGATTGCTGTTTTTTTCCAGGTAAAAATCCAAGTCCTTAATGTTTAAGTGAAAGTCTCCCAGTAAATTAGAGAAGTTATTTCTCCTGCATTAAATCAGAACTGCAAATTTACCGTCCATTCTGTAACCCCTTTGGTGCTTTTTAGCCCAGGTGCACAGGAATATTTTACAGTCCCTTAACATGGACCAGTCTGGGGACACATCTCCGTAGTTGGCCCCCTGAATATCCAGAAGGGTACTTATCATGTTTGAGTGAGGACCCAGCTAACCCGGATTTTAAATCCAATGGTACATTTGCTTTGTGTTAAGACCAGGGCACCTCTAAGGAATGACTTTAGAATGACTCCTCCCTGTTGACAAGGAATTGTATCATTTATTCAGTCGTATTTATGGAGCGCTTACTGGGTGCAGAGCATGGTACCAAGTGCTTGGGAGAGTACAGTATAACAGTAAACAGCCTCATTCCCTGCCCACAATGAGCCACCTCCACCTTGCTGAATTGAGATTTTCTCCTGGAACTGTAGAGTTCATTCATCTTACGTGGAATAGGTATTTTACGTTCTTGGTAACCCTTACTGAAGAAAAATGCAGGAAATAAATCATTTGCAACTGTGAGAAGGGGCTAAGTGAGGATATTGAGCCAGCTAAAGCGAAAAGCTGAGCCTTTCAAATCACCGTGTTGAAACCTACAAACTTCCCCTTAGTAGGAGAAACAGGGGGTCTGCACAAATCCCTGAGAATTCTGCCATCGAATGAGCCTCTCTCTTTAAAAAATAAATAAATAAAATCTACTCTTTCTCTTTCCCCTAGAGTGCAAGGGAAAACGCAACAGAACCGCAAAGTTACAGATTATTATCCTGTTAGAAGAAGCTCCAGGAAAAGTAAAGCAGAGTTGCAGGTAATACAGGGGTTATTTTATTCACATTGCCTTGACACCCAGGGTTGCTAGATGCAAATGTGAACGGGGAGCCATTACTGATGAGAACAGGGCAGTTATTACTTTAAATGTCTCAGTCCCACTTGTGGGATTATTCCACTGGTATGTTCAGAAATATAAAATAACTGGGAGGCTCACAACAAAGTAGTTCGTGATAAGCCTGGAGAGAGTGAGTCTAATCTCAGTATAAATATCAATTCCGCTTTTAAAGTTTTTACTTTTGTCAGTCACTGAACTTGATCGTGATCTTCATCAGAAGCATTTACTAAAGGGCCCACAGTTGGGGGGGAATGCCACTGGAAACCCTTGCTGGGTCATTAACCGCCCAGCCCAGAGAACAGTAAGAAAAAGATTGGATCATGAATGAAGGCATTTTGCTGTCCATCTTCGCCTTGTAGGGTGTAATACTGAAGAACCCTAACCCTTTATTTTTCTTCCCATGCCTAGTCTGAAGAAAAGAAGAAAATAGATGAATTGATTGAAAGTGGAAAGGAAGAAGGAATGAAGGTATCAATCAGGGGTGTTTATTGAACGCTTACTGTTTGCGGAGCACATACTACAATGCAAGAGAATAAGCAGGCACTTTCCCTGCCCTTAAGGAGTGGAAGGACCCTTTAGGCTTACAACAGTGTTGGAGTTGGTTGGAGACTGTTAATGGTCCTTGTCCGGTAGACTGTTAGTGACAACAAGCCTTGACTTTGCTCTCGAATGTGGAGTAGAATCCTCTTTGAGATGTTTTCCGTGAAACCGGATACTAAAAGCTTCTTAATTAGGGTGTATTGGGCCCAAAAGAGAAACATGAAGATGGGACCTAGACGTTTCACTTGTTATCACGTGGAGATTTTCCTCTTCCTGACCCATCTCTCTCTTTTCTTTTTCCTCACCCCTCTGTAATTAGATTGATTTCATTGATGGCAAAGGCAGGGGGGTAATCGCCACAAAACAATTCGCTCGAGGAGAATTTGTGGTGGAATATCACGGGGATCTCATAGAGATCACTGACGCCAAGAAACGAGAGGCTCTGTACGCTCAAGACCCATCCACAGGCTGCTATATGTACTATTTCCAGTACCTGAGCAAAACCTTTTGGTAAGCATTCTAATCGGAATGGATCAATCGATCAAATTAATTGAGCGCTGACCGTGTGCTGAGCAGTCAATCCGTCTTATTTTTTGAGCGCTTTCTGTGTGCCGAGCAATGTACTAAGCGCTTGGGACAGTACAGTATAACAACAGACACGTTCCCCGCCCACAACGAGCTTACAGTCTAGACGGGGAGACAGACATTAATATAAGTAAATTACAGAAATGTCCATGGGTGTTGTGGGGCAGGGAGAGGGGTTGAATGAAGGGAGAGAGTCAGAGCCACACAGAAGGAAGTTGAAGAAAAGGAAAAGGGGGCTTAGGGAAGGCTTCTGGGAGGGGATGCGCCTGCAGTTAGGCACTTTACTAAACGTTTGGGAGAGTGCGATACAATAGAAATGGTAGACACGTTCCCTGCCTACAGCCAACTTAGAGTCTAGAGGGATGGCCTGGAAATTGTGATAGCTGCTGAAACTCACCTCCAGAGAAAATCCACTTCTTCCAGTCATTATGCAATGGCATCTTCTTCCCTTTGGACTTCAGTTTGAGGGTGTCACACTGATGAATGAGCTGAGGAACTTGATCTAGCGAAGTTGAAGCTAATTTCCCGTTGCCTTGACTTTACCTTGTTGGTAGTAGTAGGAGAATTTCTTCAGTGCCATTTGGGGTGGTACCCAGAATAAAGAAGCGACATGCTGCCTGCCCACAAGGAGCTTCCCGTCTAAAAGGAGATTTAGAGGAGCAAACATGCCAAACGAGCAAATGAGAGGAGCAGCGTGGGCCCAGTGGAAAGAGTACGGGCCTGGGAGTCAGAGGACCTGGGTTCTAATCCCAGCTCCGTCACTTGCCTGATGTGTGGCCGTGGACAAGTCCCTCTTAACGTTTTTTGTGCCTCAATTTCCCCATCTGTAAATTGGGGATTCACTGCCTATTCTCTCTCACACTTAGACTCGGAGCCCCATGTGGGGCAGGGACCGTGTCCGACCTGATTACCCCGTGTCTACCCCAATGTTTAGAACAGTGCGTAGTGCTTACCAAATACCACGATAATTAAATTTCAAAGATTTTGGGGCGGATATTTGATCAGAGCAACTGCAGAAGACCTACGTTGTTCATCCTGGAATCCTTCCCTCCCGCCTCCCCCGATTCACTGGTTTGCAGAAACCCTCTGCCCTTAACATTAAGAGCAAAGCGTGACTTTTACCGACCAGCCAGACCATTAATGTTTTTTGGGGTTTTGTTTTTTTTTTAATCTTTCACTCAGCGTGGATGCCACCAGAGAGACAAATCGCCTAGGAAGACTAATCAATCACAGCAAATGCGGCAATTGCCAAACCAAACTTCATGACATAGACGGTGTACCTCATCTCATACTAATTGCCTCGAGAGACATTAAAGCTGGCGAAGAACTGCTGTATGATTACGGTGACCGGAGCAGAGCTTCCATTGAAGCTTATCCGTGGCTGAAACACTAATTTATGCTTCCGGACTAAGCACCCTCAAAGGGGACAGAATGGCGGATTTCTTTTTTACACCTAGCCTTAGTGAATTGCTTCTGAAGTTTTTAAAGTACATTCAAAATGCCTTTTCACTCTATTTAAATATCTGTTGCAGGTCTCCTGGAAGGCTTGAAACAGATGGTCTTAGATTACCTAAAATTTTATATTTTTGGTTGTTTTGTACATTTTGCTTACGGATGAGTCTGGGCTTCCCACACGTGCACGCAAGGACTCGGGGCAGGCTTTAAACCAGGAAATAGATATGCAATTGGACTGCCTCCATTCATGTAGCAATGGATTTTTCCAACCCACCTTAGGGAATGGGAAGTCACTGGGAGTATGAGGAGGAAACTGCCTCTTCGGATGAGACCCTCCCAACCTCTCCTGCCCCCCGACTTCCTGCATCGGTAGCAACTTGCCGGGTTGAAAAATTTCTCATCGGGTCAGTGATCCCCTTTGATTTTTTTGAAAGCTTAATCGTCCCGCGTCACGGGGAAGATTTACTGTGCTCTTCTCTCATCGTGTTCAATGCTAGGTTTTGGCTGCCAGGCACCAAGACCACCAGCTGGAAGATTTTGATGTCAAAATTGCACCTCCCGCCTTTCCCTGGGAGCGGGACTTCTTCCACCTGGGACGATTCTTCTAGAAATGTGAACCCTGAATTTATAAAGCTTCTATGTCTGAATCAATAAGTGAATGAAATTACTGTGTTTTTGTAGATGAGATGGTACTCTATTCTTATGCAGCAGCCGAAATAAAAGCTTTCCAGCAGGACCAGAAATCACTCGCCCTAACTGATTCGGCCAGTTTGGGAACATCCGCGTTCACTACAGCTGGATCTTGTGGCAAACCTAGGAAGGTACCTGTTGTTGATTCTGAAGATGCAGGCTTCAACAGCACATCCACCACCAAGGGTGACCGGTGATTCAGGGACTTGGACTCTCATTGGAGTACGGGTGCATCCTGTGTTTTTAAGGCACTTGGCAGGGGCTGTAGGCATTAAGACTTTCTGGATGGCTACAGATCTTCAAGCTGGCCGGGGTCTGGCTTCTTTCTTCCACCTCTGAGCCTAGTGTGAGGGGAGATTCTCAGCACAAAGGAATTATCTTAAGAGTCCAGGACCAGTGGGCTATCAGTGAAAGTTGGTCCTGCAAGGAAAATCCAACTGAAAAGCGGAGGTGGCTCTGAACTCGTCCTTTTGCTTCCTCTCTGTTCTGATCGGGCTACCTCAGGAAACCTTTTCTGCAGCCTGCCTAATTCTCACCTAAATGGCCAATCAGATGGGAATGTGGAGATGTGAGCTATGTCTGGGCAATACTTGTTTGTGGTTTAGCCTTATATTTTAAAAACAAACTTGAAAAATATTTGTGAGTGTAAAAAAAAATAAATATTTATTGCTGAGTTACTTTGGCGTAGTCTTTTTTCACCTTTTTTCACTTACTGAATTGCTAATTGTCATTTTTTTAAAAAATGCTAGTTTCCAGTGATTTTTTTATTATTATTATTCAAAAAGCTTCTTCATAGCAGAATCTCCTTCAGTTGGTTTAGCATGTTTCCCGTCCGAGTCAAAAAAAATAGCTTTCTGATTAACAGGTTGGCTTTGCCTTGTTAACTTACACATGAATGATTTTCTTAACTTGTTTGTTTCTTGACCTGTGTGAGACTTGTTTTTAGGAGGAGCAGAGGGCCTAGTAGGAAAAAAAACAGGATTGGGAGTCAGAAAATCTGGCTTCTACTTGCCTGCTGTATGACCTTGGCCACTTCTCTATGCCTGGATTTCCTCTTCTGTAAAACGGAGATTCAATACCTGGTCTCCTGCTGTATAATAATAATGTTGGTATTTGTTAAGAGCTTACTATGTGCCAAGCGCTGTTCTAAGCACTGGGGTAGATACAGGGTAATCAAGTTGTTCCAAGTGAGGCTCACAGTCTTAATCCCCATTTTACAGATGAGGTAACTGAGGCACCGAGAAGTCAGGTGATTTGCCCAAAGTCAGCTGACAGGTGGCGGAGTCAGGATTAGAACCCATGACCTCTGACTCCTAAGCCTGTGCTCTTTCCACTGTATGACCTTGGGCAAGTCACTTCTCTGTGCCTGGATTTCCTCTTATGTAAAATGGAGATTAAATACCTGGTCTCCATCCTCCTAAGATTATGAACATGACTTTTCTGGACGTCAGTTACCTCATCTGTAAAATGGGGACTGAGACTATGAGCCCCATGTGGGACAGGGACTGTGTCCAACCCGATTTGCTTGTATCCACCCCAGCGCTTTGTATAGTGCCTGGCACATAGTAAGCACTTAACAAATGCCACAATATTATCTACCCCAGCATTTATCACAGTGCTTGGCATATAATAAGGACTTTAAAAAAAAAACCTAATAATTACTATTAGGAAGTAAAACATGTAATTGCTATCACCACTCTTCTAGACTAAACCTTTTGGGCCTAAGTGTGGTACAAGAAACACCTACGACTTGTAAACTCGTTGTGGGCAGAGAACATGTCTCCCAACTCTGTGAACTCTCCTAAGTGTTTATGACAGTGCTCTGTATGCAGAAAGTGCTCAGTAAATATCACTGATAGAGGTCACAGTCTCAGCCTAGCTACCTTCCCAGGATACTTTGTTTTAATATTTGATACGTCAAGTTGTTTTTTAAAAAAAATTATGGCCATCAGGGGACATTACTTTTTGAAGGTGAAAAGCATTTTTTTCTCCCTCCACCGAAGTGTGAACAACTGAGTTTTTATTTTTGGAAGGCTGCAGGTGTCTTAGCAGCTGCCCAAATGACCACATCTGGTGCGTGAGAAGGTCTGCTTTCTTCAAATGGTTCACTAAGATACGGGTGTATAATTTTATACTCATGTAAAAATAGATACTCTCACTTCTGAAAATAGTAAATAATATGTTCAAGTTCTGTTGACTGAATGCATATTTTTACTCGTCACTTGAGGTATTTAAATGATTTTCTCCCTTTCCAGTAAGGATTCATGGTGTTATTCGTGAAGCGCTTACTATGTCCCAAGCAATGTACTAAGCACTGGGATAGATACAAGATCATCAGGTCCCACATAGGGCTCACAGTTTATGCAGGAGAGAGAACAGGTATTGAGTCCACATTTTGCAGATGCACTGAGAAATTGTGACTTAACCAAAATCACACAACAGACAAGTGGCAGAGCCAGAATTAGAACCCAGGTCCTCTGACTCCCAGGCCCGTCCTCTTTCCACTAGGCCTTTCAAGAAGCCGTGTGGCCTGGGACTCGGAGAACCTGGTTTTCAGTCTGAGCTCTGCCACTTGTCTGTTGTGTAAACTTGGACAAGTTCATTTATTCGATCATATTTATCGAGTGCTTACTGTGTGCAAAGCATTATACTAAGTGCTTGGGAGAGTACACTATAACAGTAAACAGATGTATTCTGTGCTCATAACGACTTCCTCTGTGCCTCAGTTCCCTCACCTGCAAAACGGGGATTTAAGGCTGCGAATTCCATGCGGGACAGGGACTGTGTCCATCTTGATTAGCTTGTATATGCCCCAGTGTTCAGTGCAGTGTACTTGAATATAGTAAATGCTTAACAAATACCACCAATACTATACGATTCCATCCTCGTGTGCCAGTAGTGGGATGACCCAAGAATGGTATAAGGATTTCCGACGGAGTCGGTTTTGCCTATTGCTGTAGAAAAATATTTTATAAAATTGTTTTGTTTTCAGGATCACTGTAAAACAACTACAGGAGGTTAAAAAACAACAATTTTTACTAATTCCAAAATAAAATCTGAAGCTGGGTCTACAAAGTAAATCAGTACTAGAGCTACTGGAATATCAATATACAATGTACAATAGTAACAAAACCAGTAACAGTGATATATGGTGCAAAGAGACACTGGGCTTGAAAGGTTCCTGGTGGCTTTTCTTTCTTCCTCTGCATCTGGAGAGAAGTTCCACTGAACCCTACCCAGAAAGCTGAACCAGAAATGGTCCCAGGATCCATCTACTTTCCCTGTTTGAAAGAGAAGCTGGGAAAAAGAAAAAAATGTCAGCAACAGCCTGGGCAGGAAAGCAGGTGAGATTGCTGGAGGACCCTTGTCTGAGCCATCCCTTGTCTCACTAATCAATCAATTATATTTACGAGCGCCTACTGGGTGCAGAGCCCTGTACTAAGCACTTGGGAAAGTATAACACAATGTAACAGACACATTCCCTGCCCACAATGATCTTATGGTCTAGAGGGGGAGACAGACACTAACATAAAGTATGGATATGCACATAAGTGCTGTGGGGCTTGAAAAGGGGATGAATAATAATAATGATGATGGTATTTGTTAAGCGCTTACTATGTGCCAAGCACTGTTCTGAGCGCTGGGAGGGACTACAGAGTCATCCCACATGGGGCTCACAGTTTTAATCCCCATTTTGCAGATGAGGTACCTGAGGCACAAAGAGTTAAGCGACTTGCCCAAAACAGCTGACAAATGGCAGAGGTGGGATTAGAACCCATGACCTCTGAACCTCTGACTCCCAAGCCCGGGCTCTTTCCGCTGAGCCATGCTGCTTCTCTAATAAAGGGAGCAAGTAAGGATGATACAGAAAGAGTGGGAGAAGAGGAAAGAAGGGCTTAGTCAGGGAAGGCCTCTTGGAGGAGATGGGCTTTGACTAAGGCTTTGAAGGAAGGGAGCGTAATTGTTGCGTATGAGGAGGGAGGGAGTTCCAGGTCAGAGGCAGGACATGGGCGAGAGGTCGGCAGCGAGATCGACGAGATGGAGTGAATTGGTTGGCGTTGGAGGAGCAAAGTGTGTGGGGGCTGTAGTAGATAGGAGAGTAGCAAGGTGAGGTAAGAGGGGGCGAGGTGACTGAGTGTTTCAAAGCCGACGATAAGCAGTTTCTGTTTGATGTGCAGGTAGATGGGCAGCCACTGGGGGTTCTTGAGGAGAGGGGAAACATGGACCGAACGTTTTTGCTGAAAAATGATGTGTGGGCAGCTGGGTGTAGGAGGGACTGGAGGGGGAGAGACGGGAGGCAGGGAATTGAGCCAGGAGGCTAATACAAAATGAAGGTGGGATGGATAAGGGCTTGGATTAACGTGGTAGCAGTTTGGATGGAGAGGAAAGGTGTATTTTAGTGATGTTATGATGGTGGAAATGACAGGATTTAGTGATAGACTGAATACGAGGGTTGCATGAGAGAGAGGAGTCAAGGATAACGCCAAGGTTATGGGCTTCTGGGCAGCAAGAACACTTACAATCTCTTTATGATTGTTTTCTCTGCTCTTCCTCCACTTGCGCTGGTTCCACTGGTGACCCCCTGGGGTTCACTTTCCCTTCTTACCACTGGACCTTCCGTTGGCGAGATGAGACCACTGGCAAAGAAAAAGAAGAATACTCTTTTCTTCTATAATACATACAGGCACCAACCCCACGGTAGTGATGAGGGTCATTATCCTTATGGGCATCTAGCTGTGGGGGTGAGGAAGGGTCTTTGTGTCCCCTAGCTTTTAGGACCGGGCTTCCCGCTTTACCCGACCCAGGCCTCCAACAAGATCTGAGAACCTCCAAATGGGTCTAAAAACTCTGGTCCCAAATTCTGAATGGTCAGCTCTTTAAAGCTTAACTCTAAGACTCAAATCCCATTCCCTTTGCTCTTCACGGACAATTGTCTCCTCAGCTTAACTGAGTTAGTCAATTAATCACATTTATTGAGTGCTTACTGTGTACAGAGCACTGTACTAAAGGCTTGGGAGAGTACAATATAACAAGAAACAAACACATTCCCTGCCCACAGTGAGTTTACCATCGAGAGGGTCTAGAGAGTCTCTCACTAGTCATCCTTCCTCTCTGCCCTAAAACTTCTTTGGGCTGTTTGTCTATTGTCTTTTCTTCCACCATGCCCACCCTAGCCACCCCTGCCTCTACCCCAGATCCCACCCTCACCCCAGCTCTCCCGCCAGAGTCCTGCGGTTCTCAATCCCTCAAGGAGAAGCAGCGTGGCTTGGTGAATAGAAGTGGCCTGGGAGTCAGAAAGACCTCGGTTCTAATCCCAGCTCTGCCACGGGTCTGCTGTGTGACTTTGGGCAAGTTGCTCTACTTCTCTGGGCCTCGGTTACTTCATCTGTAAAATGGGGATTGAGAGTGTGAGCCCCATGGGGGACAGAGACTGTGTCCAACCTGATTAACTTATATCTACCCCAGTGCTTAGAACGATGCTTGACACATAGTAAGTGCTTATCAAGTATCATATCAAGTATCATAATGATTATCTTTATGAGGGCTCCCCATGAGAAGCAGCTTGGCTCAGTGGAAAGAGCCCGGGCTTGGGAGTCAGAGGTCGTGGGTTCTAATCCCGGCTCTGACACTTGTCAGCTGTGTGACTTTGGGCAAATCACTTCGCTTCTCTGTGCCTCAGCTACCTCATCTATAAAATGGGGACTAAGACTTTGAGCCCCACGCGGAACAACCAGATAACCTTGTATCTACCCCAGCACTTAGAACAGTGCTTGGCACATAGTAAGCGCTTACCAAATACCATCATTATTATTATTATTATCATTCAATAGGGCCCTAAGACAAGTCTGCAAGAAAGACACTAAAGAATTGACTCCATGCCCCAAACCAGTCCTGTTAAGCATCCTCCTCATGGATCGCCAACAACTGCCCAAGAATGGGGTCCTTAAGCATCATTTGATGTCCCAACCTCAGTTTTTCATAGTCAGGTGTCCCAGGCCAAATAAAGTGGAATTTTTTTTGGGGGGAGGGTGCTGAATTGGATACTTCATCAGCCTGTGGAGATATTATTATATTATCACCAAACTCAATTCTCTCCCATGTTGTTCCCAATGGTAAGGGGTTATTCATTCATTCATTCATTCATTCAATAGTATTTATTGAGCGCTTACTATGTGCAGAGCACTGTACTAAGCACTTGGGATGAACAAGTCGGCAACAGATAGAGACAGTCCCTGCCGTTTGACGGGCTTACAGTCTAATCGGGGGAGATGGACAGACAAGAACAATGGCAATAAATAGAGTCAAGGGGAAGAACATCTCGTAAAAACTAGTTATAAAAGATGAAGTTTCATTCTAAGAGAACCAAGTAACTATGGCCCCACAGGCCTTACACTTTTTATTATTATTAATATTATAATTATTATGTTAAGTGCTTACTATGTGTCAAGCCCTGTCTAAGCACTGGGATAATAATAATGATGGTATTTGTTACATGTTTACTATGTGCCAAGCACTGTTCTAAGTGCTGGGGTAGATATAAGGCTATCAGGTTGTCCCACGTGAGGCTCACAGTCTTAATCCCCATTTTTCAGATGAGGTAACTAAGGCACAGACAAGTTAAATGACTTACCCAAAGTCACATAGCTGACAAGTGGCAGAGTTGGGATTAATAATAATAATAATAATAATAATATAAGTTAAGTGCTTACTCTGTGCCAAGCACTGTTCTAAGCACTGAACCCATGACCTCTGACTCCCAAGCCCGTGCTCTTTCCACTAAGCCATGCTGCTTCAGTTAATCAGGTTGGACATTCCCCATCCCACATGGCGCTCGTAGTCTAAGTAGGAGGGAGAACAGGTATTGAATCCCCACTTTACAGTTGAGGAAACTGAGGCCCAGGGAAGCTTAGTGATTTGCCCAATGTTATAAAGCAAGCAATTGTCAGAGCTGGGATTAGAATCCAGGTCCTCTGAATCCCTCTCGCCTTTCCACTAAGCCAACCTTAGAAAACTGACCTTAAAACATTTAAAGTGACTAGTTGGGAAGCAGCATAGCAAATTGCAGTTCTGCCTCTTGCCTCCTGTGTCATCTTGGGGAAATCACTTAACTTCTCTGGGCCTTAGTTTCTTCAACTGTAAAATGGGGATTCAATATCTGTTCTCCCTTCTACTTAGACTTCGAGCCCCATGTGGGACAGGGACAGTGTCCAGCCTAATTATCTTGTATCTATCCCAGTGCAGACTATGGTACTGGGCACCCAGTAAGCTCTAATAAATGCCATTGTTGTTTATTATTATTACTATTATCAGTTCCCTGCCAGTCTCAGAGCCCCACCTCTTGTAGCACTGCAGTTCCTCTTGGGCAACAAGCAACTGGGATTTGAGCTTGTTTCGTTCTTGCAGGACATCTCTCAGCTCCTGCAGGGTAAAGCGGGGCCGGTTTGGATCAGACAGGTCGATCACCATTTTGTCTGGCCCGAGCTTCACCTACGAAACAAGAAGCAATAGTTTGGGTCCTGACATTGTGAATTATTGGCTTATTGTCCAGTAGTTCTAAGGAGCGTTAAACTTGCAGGCCCAGCAAGCTCAGAGGTACAGAACAGGTAAGAAACCATCACGACACTGGGTTTCTGATCAAGGAACTGTCAGCCAGAATAGGAAAACAATCATAAAGAGATTGTAAGTGTTCTTGCTGGCCAGAAGCCCATAACCTTGGCATTATCTTGACTTCTCTCTCTCTCAATCAACCCTCATATTCGATCTATCACTAAATCCTGTCCGTTCCACTGTCATAACTGCTAAAATCCACCTTTCCTTTCCATCCAAACTGCTACCACGTTACTCCAAACGTTAAAGGGAGCAAATCAGGGTGACGCAGAAGGGAGTGGGAGAAAAGGAAATAAGGGCTTAGTTGGAGGAGGAGATGTGCCTTCAATGAGGCTCTGAAGGTGGGGAGAGTCATTGTCGAATACGAAGAGGGAGAGCGTGCCAGGTCGGAGGCAGGATGTGGGCAAGAGGTCGGCAGCGAGATAGATGAGATCGAGGCCCAGTGAGCCTCTTGACCTTAGAGGGTGAAGTGTACGGGCTGGGTCGTAGTAGAAGAGCAGGGAGGAGAGGTAGGAGGAGGTAAGGTGAATGAGTGCTTTAAAGCCAATGATAAGGAGTTTTTGTTTGATGTGCGGGTAAGTGACTTGATTTAATAAAAAGAATTTATTGAGTGCTTTGAGTATGCAGAACATTGTACTAGATGCATGGGAGTTTACACCAAAAGTGATTAAACAGAATATGCTATTGCAGATCATGTGAGATTCTATCAATCAATGGTATTTAATAATAATTGTGGTATTTGTTAAGCTCTCACTCTGTGCCAGGCACTGTACTAAGCGCTGGGGTGGATACAAGCAAATCGGGTTGGACAGAGTCCCTGTCCCACATGGGGCTCCCAGTATCAATATGTGCTGAGCGCTTACTATGTGCAGAGCACTGCACATTATATGCAGGGGAAATCCCAGTTTGCCCCACTGAAGCAACTTCCTCAAATTGGCCATGAATTGGCTAGAACTGGCTTTCTGTCCTGTTATGCTCTCAAGCTGAAAACGCTTACACAGAATCACATGCTTGCTTTAGGCGGGCTCTTCTGTCTGTTAGTGTCTGACTAGTAGGAGTTATGAGCTGGCTAGGCTTTATCTGTATAATCAATCTTTGACTACAGATGTGCCTATTAGACAGGGCAGAGGGGGAGAAATCAGGAGAGATGGGTTCTAATCCCAGCTCTGCCACTGACCTGCAGTGACACGTTGAGTAAATAATCAATAGTATTTCCCGAGTCTTTACTCTGTGCAGAGTACTGTACTAAGCCAGTCAGTCAATGGGTGATATTTATTGAGCACTTACTGTGTGCAGAACCCTGTTCTGAGCACTTGGAAGAGTACGTTGCAAAAGAATCGGTAGATGTTCTCTGCCCAAAAGAAAGGTATAGTCTAGCGCGGGAGACAAGACGTTAAAATAAGTGACGAGACTGTGAGCTCCACGTGGGACAGGGAATGTGTCCAATTTGAATATCTCATATCATCCCCAGCGTCAGTATGGTGACTGGCACAAAGTAAGCACTTAACAAATACCATTTAAAAAAAGTGCTGTGGGGCTGAGGGTGGGGTGACTATCAAATGCTTAAAAGTTAGACATTCAAGTGCAGGTGAAATACAGAAGTGAGAGGGAGCAGGGAAAATAAGGGCTTAATCGGGGAGGGATTCGTGGAGGAAATGTGATTTTAGTAAGTCTTTGAAGGTGGGAAGAGTGACTGTCTATAGTATATGAAGGAGGAAGGGATCGAGAGAAGGAAGAAGGGAGGGAGAGCATGAGCAAGGGGTCGACGATGAAATCGAGGTAGAGTGAATAGGATGGTGTTAGAGGAGCAAAATTGTGCAGACTGGGTTCTAGTAGAAAATCAGTGAGGTAAGGTAGGAGTCTGAGTGCTTTAAAGCTGATGATCAGAAATTTCTGTTTGACGTGAAGGTGGATAAGCAACTACCAGAGGTCTTTAAGGAGTGGGAAGACAAAAACTGATTTATTTATTTTTTAGAGAAATGATCCGGGAGGCAGAGTGAAGTATGGATTGTCAGGAGGGAGGGAGGGAGGTCAGCAAGGAGGCTGATGGAGTAGTCAAGGCGGGACAGGGATCAGTACTTGGATCAGCAGAGCAACAGTTTGGAGAGGAAAAGGTGGACTTTAACGATGTGGTGAAGGTTGGATGAACCAACAGGATTTGGTGCTAGATTGAATAGATGGGTTGAATGACAGAGATGAGTGAAGGATAATGCCAAGGTTACGGGTTTGTGAGACAGGGAAGATGGTGGTGCCGTTTAGAGAGATAGGAAAGACAGGGGAGGACAGAGTTTGGGTGGGAAGATGGAACAGTTCTGTTTCGGCCATATTAAATATGAGGGGTTGGCAGGACATCCAAGTAGAGATGTCCTGAAGGCAGGAGGAAATGCAAGCCTGCAGAGGAGAAAGGTCAGGGCTGGAAAGGTATATATGGGAATCATCCTCTTGAAAAAATTGCAATATAGTTATATAGACAAGGTTTTTGCCCTCAAGGATCTAACAGTTTAGAAGAGGAGTCAGATACTAAAATGAATTATAGATAGGAGGAAGAAAAAGAGTTTAAAAAGCCATGGCCTAGTGGAAAAAATACAGGCCCGGGAGTCAGAAAACCTGGGTTCTAACCCCTGGCTCCTCCACTTGCCTGCTGTATGATCTTAGGCAAAGCACTCAATTTCTCAGTGCCTCAGTTTCCTAACCTATAAAATGGGAAATGTCTGCTCTCCCTCTTAAATTGAGTCCAACATGGGCCTGGGATCATGTCTGATAAGACTGTACTGTATCTACCCCAGGGCTTTGCTCAGTGCTTGGCACAGAGTAAGCATTTAATAAATACCTCCATTATTATTAATAGGGTAAATCATTTAATCTCTCTATGCCTCAATTCCCTCTCCTGTAAATAGGAATAAAATCCCTGTTTTTCCTATCTCTAGGAATATAGCCCGATGAGTGATAGAGACTGTGTCTCATCTGATTATCCTGTACTCCAGCATCTAGCACAGTGCTCTGGCATGGGGTAGACATTACATGATATTCTTATTATCGTACAATGAATTTTGCCAGAATCCATACATTAAAATGTGCTCCCCCTTTTTTATGGTATTTGTTAAGTGCTCACTATGTGTCAAACACTGCTCTAAGCACTGGGGTATGTTGCAAGTAAATTAGGGGGAGGCTCACAGTCTAAGGAAGAGAGAGAACAGAAGAACTGAGGGACAGAGAAGTTAAGTGACTTGCCCAAGGTCACACGGCAAGCACTTTTGACAGAGCCCAGATTACAACTCAGGCCCTAGTCTGGACCATAAACTCGTCGTGGGCAGAGAATGTGTCTTTTATATTGTTATACTGTACTCTCCCAAGTGCTTAGTACGGTGCTCTGCCCACAGTAATCGCTCAGTAAATACTCCTGACTTACTGATGGACTCTGACTCCCAGACCTGTGCCCTTTCCACCAGGTCACACTGTTTCTCTAAGTGGTGTTCTTGTGCCTTCATAGGGCCAGGCCAGGACAAAAAGCGGCGTTCCGGCTTTGAGATGGTAAAGGGCAAGCAGGCCGGCCGGTGTCGTACGTACCTCTGCCGAGGAGGCCGGTGGCCCCTCTCTCCTGAGCCCCTCCACCTCCTGTCTCAGATTGTCTCTCTCCATCTTCAGCTCCTCCGTGGTCAGGTTACACTGGTTGACCAGAGTTTCCAGCATCTCCAGGACCCGCACGATTCGGAACTGGAGCCGGGCTACCCTGCTGGGCACCTCCCGGGGCTCTCCGCTGATGGCCATGAGCTCTCTGCCCACCACGTACGAGATGTCATAGACGTCCTCAGCTGTCAGCTGGAAGGGGCTCTTCCCGAAGGCGCTCTCTGGGCCGGAATCTTCCTCTCCCTCTCCCTCTCCCTCTGCCTCTTCCTCCTCCTCCTCCTCCTCTTCCTCCTCCTCCTCCTCTTCCTCCGCTTCCACAGGGCAAGGATGCTGCTCCATCACACCCCAGTTGCTAGCTCCTCCTGGCAGCTGGATCAACAGGCCCGGGCTGCCGAGAAGGCTCCTTCTCGGGTCGAAACTGGCCTTGGCTGCCGTTTCCTTCTTTTCTGCAGCACACACAGACACATACACCCATACACACAGACACATAGCAACTTCCTTCCTCTACTGTTAAACTTGAGAGAGCAGGGTCCCTGGCTGGGGTGACCAATCAGGTTGGGGCCCGGGGGTGGGGCTAAAGCCGGGGAGTAACAAAAGAAAGGCCTGGCAAGTGACCAATGGGGATCGGTCACTTGGGTCTCCGGGGAGCTGGGGCTGGGTATCCTGCCCTTACAGGCACCACTGAGCTGCAGGGCAACGTCTTTCTAGTAGCAGGGTGGAGGAGGAAGAGGAGGAGAAGGAGGAGGAGGAAGAGGAGTCGTCTCAGGCCAGAATGGCCTTCTGAGCCACAAGGGGACTCTGGGGCATATGTAGCAAAGAAAATAGAGAATATATTTGAGGAATAGATTGGGAATAGAAACTGGGATAATAATAATAACCATAACAACAGCAGCAACAACAAACTCTCTTCCCCTCTTCAAAGCTCTACTGAGAGCTCACCTCCTCCAGGAGGCCTTCCCAGACTGAGCCCTTTCCCTCCACCCCTCCTCCCCTCCCCATCGCTCCGACCCCTCCCTCTGCTCTACCCCCTTCCCCTCCCCACAGCATTTGTGTATATTTGTACATATTATTTATTACTCTATTTTACTAATGATTTGTCTATATCTATGATTCTATTTATCTTGATGGTATTGATGCCTACTTGTTTTGTTTTGCTGTCTGTCTCCCCCTTTTAGTCTGTGAGCCCGTTGTTGGGCAGGGATTTTCTCTATCTGTTGCCCAATTGTACATTCCAAGAGCTTAGTACAGTGTTCTGCACACAGTAAGTGCTCAATAAAGACAGTTGAGTGAATGAATGAACAACAACAATAACTGTCATATTTGTTAAGCACTCACTATGTGCTAAGCGCTGGAGTAGATACGCGATAATCAGGTCCCATAAGGGGCTCACAATCTAAGAAGGAGGGAGAGCGAGCACCGAATCCCCATTTTGCAGATAAGGGAACGGAGGCACAGAGAAGTTCAATGACTTGCCCAAGGTCACATGGCAGGTGAGAAGCAGTGGAGAGAGCACGGGCCTGGGAGTCAGAAGGACCTGGGTCCTAATTGCGACTCTGCCACTCGTCTGCTGTGTGACCTTGGGCAAGTCACTTAATTTCTTTGTGCCTCAGTTATCTCATCTGTAAAATGGGGATTAAGATTGGGACTGTGTCCATCTTGATTAGCTTGTATCTATCCCAGTCTGTTCAGTGCCTGGCACATAGTAAGCACTTAACAAATACCATAATTTTTTTTTTTTAAGACCGATGGTAGAGGCAGGATTAGAACCCAGATCCAGGCCCTCTGACTCCCAAGCCCGTGGTCTCTTCCACTAAGCCATTCTGCCTCCTTTGGTGGTGGTTATTTGCCACTCTAGGTGATTCTGGATGGTCCCAATGTCTTCTACTGTAGAATGTACTGCCCAGCAAACTGCGGTGGGAGAAAAGTTCCTCTGTGTGAGATTTTTATTACCCAAATATAAGGAAATAAGAAGAGAAATTTGGCAAGGAGGCCAAATCTTGAGTGCTAGGTTGGGAAAGTTCCAAGCTGATCCGTTATATGTATAGAAACAAAAGCCCTTATATATTTGAATCATGTGCCTTCTGGTACATTTGTCACGTAATTAGAGATGATTCCACAGTTGCTAGTGCCCTCTATTTGAATATGACCGAAAAGGCAGGCTTGGATCTACAGGCAATCCCAAAGAGAACTCAGGTATGCGCTATTTTCTCCTTATCAGATAAATTAGGCCCGCCTTTGTCATTATCTTCAACACCTACTATTTACTAGAGCAATGGTCATTTCTGGAGAGGAATTTTCTGGTATAGAATTATTTGTGAGCTCTATCTGCACCATCTCCCCGCCAGATTATAAACTCCTTGAGGGCGAGAAGGAGAGTACAAACTCTATTGTATTCTCCCAAGTGCATTCACAGTACAGCTCTGTGTGCAGAGGAAGCACTCAATAAATATGATGGATTACACAGGGACAAATCTCACTCCTGGCACCAGTTCCTTGGAGCCACCAGGGCACACGGAGAGAGAATGTTTACGGAGCCAGGTACCACTCACTAGTCCTCCTCAGAGCCTGGCCCGGAACACCAAGGTCAACATTCCTGTTTGATGGGCTGCCCGTTCTGCATTGGAGCCAGCTCCCCTGCCTTTAGATCTCATCTTCTATCCCCAGTCCTTCTGGTTTGGGTAGTGTCATTTCGCGTTTTGAGTTTTTCTTTCCTTTCTCTCCCCGTGATGGTAACAGAGGAGAAAGAAAAGAATCAAGGTGTGACAGGGCCATGTGGAACTTTTCAAGGTGGAGAAAGTGCATATATAGCATCAGGAAAGTTCACCCTTTAAGGAGTGGTATTTGTTAAGCGCTGACTATGTGCTAAACATGGTACTAAGCTCTGGGGTAGATACAAGCTAATCATGTCCCATTTGGGGCTAACAGTCTATGTGGGAGGGAGAAAAGGTTTTGAATCCTCATTTTGCAGATGAGAGAACTGAAGCACTGGGAAGATAAGATAGAGAAGCAGCGTGGCTCAGTGGAAAGAGCACGGGCTTTGGAGTCAGAGGTCATGGGTTCGAATTCCGGCTCGGCCACTTGTCAGCTGTGTGACTTTGGGGAAGTCACTTAACTTCTTGGTGTCTCAGTTACCTCATCTGTAAAATGGGGATTTAGACTGTGAGCCCCACGTGGGACAACCTGATTCCCCTGTGTCTACCCCAGCGCTTAGAACAGTGCTCGGCACATAGTAAGCGCTTAACAAATACCAACATTATTATAAGTGATTTACCCAAGGTCACACAGCAGACAGACTTTGGAAGGTGTAATGATCTTTAAAATGATTGCATGAAAAAGGACTGGAAGAGTCCTTACTAAACCTTACTAAACTATTGTCTGGTTGCTGTACTAAATCATTTAGGGAGCCCAGTTAAATGCTGCTCTTCAGTCAATCATATTTATTGAGTGCTTACTGTGTGCAGAGCACTGTACTGAGTGCTTGGGAGAGTACAATATAACAATAAACAGACACATTCCCTACCTACAACAAGCTTACAGTCTAGAGGACAAGTTTACAGTCTAAAGCCCCTTCGGATCTAGAGTGTAATAATGCTGAAAGAATGAAACATTTTTCATTTCTCCTAACTTTCCTTGTCCCAGACCAAGCTCAGACAGCAGGAGGGCAGCAAGCAAGGTAAGTCCCTCTTTTTCTTCTGATCTCTTTGTCCCTCCACCCCACGGGCCTCACTCAGGAAAGCAGGATTGGGAAGGGGCTTTCCGGGGAAGTGTGGTTCTCCTGTCCCATGTTTTCCAGTTAGCAAGGAGCAGACTGTGAAGGTGGCTGTGTTCGCGCTGGTTTTACGAGCAGTGGAACTGAGAAGTGGGTCTGCCTATAAAAGAGAAGCCAAGCCCACTTTGGTCCAAGACCCAGGAGTAGGAAACAGGAAGGCAGCAGGCAAGGTAAGCCACTTTTCTATTTGTTTGCTTTTGACTTCTTTGTCCCTGTACTAACAGTGCTCTGCACACAGTACGTGCTCAATAAATATGATTGAATCAATAATTCCAGGAGGGTTCCCCTGCCCCATGTTGTGTGACTAAACTAGAGTGGAACATAAATTCCACGGATCAAAGTCGTTTGCTGTTTCCTTCCTCTCATAGTCGCAAGGCGTACTTTGATGACCAGATCTCTTCGATTTTGTAGACTGAATAAGAGTCTCACTCAACACTAGTGAATCCGGGCAACAGGAAGACAATAGCGGGATTAAGTCATTTCTCACTTTTATATTTCCTTCACGAGCCTGACCCAGAAAAGGGGGCTTCTGGGAAATCCTGGTTCTTTTGCTCCTCCCTAGTAAGGGGCAGAGTGTGAGTTTTTACATCTTTTCATCCTTCTTCACTATCTAGAAATGGCAATTCCATATCTGACAGGGACAGTGTGTGCTATAGGAGAATTCGCTTGTTGCTAGGGGGCTGGCCGGCCGGCAATGTTGATATTACAACACTTGGGTGAACCTGATGAAGAATGGGTCCTATAGATGGATCTGTTTTCACATTCTTAAAATAGATCTTTTATTTTCAGATTGGTTGTTAAGAGGGGTAGTGGTGTCTCAGTTAGAAATTTGCTGGAAGTGACACTCTGGCCCCACCCCACTGCCTCCTTAAACACCCACCCTGCCTTGCATCCATTTTGTTTTTTTATATATCTTTCACTTTTCTCCTGGTTTTCACAAGAAAGTGGACAATGCCTTCCAACCTCTAGATTGTAAGCTCGTTCTGGGCAGGGAATATGTTTTTTGTTTTTCGATGCTCTCCAAGTGCTTAGTTACAGTGCTCTGCACACAGAGCGCTTAATGAATATGATTGACTGACTAAAATCCTGTGAATAGCTCATTCAGTGATGATGTACCAAATGAGTGAAGCCAATAGGTAATGCTGTAGAGATATTCTGTTTAGGTGCCTGCGTTTTATCTCCCCACCAACAGCCTGGCTCATTGGAAAGAGCCCGGGCTTGGGAGTCAGAGGTCATGGGTTCTAATCCCAGCTCCGCCACTTGACTGCTGTGTGACCTCAGGCAAACCATTTAACTTCTCGGGGCCTCAGTTACCTCATCCGTATAATGGAGATTAAGACTGTGATCCCCTCAGGGGACAACCTGCTTACCTTGTATCTATCCCAGCGCTTAGAACAGTGCTTGGCACATAGTATGCACGCTTAACAAATACCATAGTAATTATTATTATTACCAGATGAGTCAAAATGTTCACCGCTAGGCACAAGGGGACTTGGTGAGACAGTGAGCTGGGCTCGAGACAAACTATCATCAAGGGGCTAACCACTGGTGCCTGGGCAACTGCTCACCAACAGTAACTCAATCAATAGTGTTTATTGTGCACTTACTCTGTACACTGTACTGTGCTTGGGAGAATATAATAATGCATGTAAAAACCATTCTCAAGGCGCTTACACTCTAGTAGGGGACAGAAATATTAAAAGAAAGGAAATACCTTTTCTCTAACCATTTGGTGCTTGAAAAATACTCACCTGAATGGCAGGGAGGCAAGATCAGGTTAACTACCCCGTTTTCATAATAACAATTACTTATGGTATTAAGCTCTTACTATGTGCCAAGCACTGTACTGAGCGATGGCGTAGATCAAGTTGCACAGGTCCTGCCACCCCCTCCCCCCGGTGGGGTTCACTAAGTAGGAGAGACAAGACAATGTGGAAGTGCACAAGAGGTTCTCTCTCAAAGACACTCACACTGACGGATTCGGTCTCACCACTGGCAACAGTGTCTTCGAAAGGACAACTTCTACCTTTCCTTTCCTGGAGAGGGAAGAGAGAACTGAAAGACAGAAGTGACAGATCAGACAATGTCCTGGGTTAATCAGAAGTCATGCCAAATTTATCACATACTTAAAAACCCCCCCTACAAACTAATGTACCAAGGTTGAACTCATTCCTGGAATTTTAAAGCATCTTTCAATCCATCAATCAGTGGTATTTATTGAGCACTTACTCTGTGCAGAAGTCTACTAAGTGCTTGGGAGAGTACAACAGAATTACATTCCCTGCCCAAAACGAGCATACAGTCTAAAGCGGGAGACAGACATTAATGTGAATAAATAATTTATAATATATAAAGATATGTACATAAAATGCTGTGGGATTGGGGGTGGGATGAATATCATATCTAGACTGTAAACTCATTGTGGGCAGGGTACTTTTCTACCAACTGTTATATTGTACTCGCCCAAGTGCTTAATAAAGTGCTTTCTGTGCAAATAATTGCTCGATAAATCAAATGATAAGCACTTACTACAGTGCTTTGCACCCAGTAAGCACTCCATAAATACGACTGAATGAATGAATTGCCCTCCTCTAGACTTTGAGCTCGTTGTGGGCAGGGACTGTCACTCAAATACTCTGCAAATATTGTAGTTTCCCAAGCCCTCACCTGCCTTGAGAAGCAGCGTGGCAAGAGCATGGGCTTGGGAGTCAGAGGTCGTGGGTTCTAATCCCAGGTCCGCCCCTTGTCAGCTGTGTGACCTTGGGCATGTCACTTAACTTCTCTAGGCCTCAGGTACCTCATGTGTAAAATGGGGATGAAGACTGTGAGCCCCACATGGGACAATATGATGACCTTGTATCTACCCCAGCGTTTAGAACAGGACTTGGCACATAGTAAGTGCTTAACAAATACCAATATTATCATTATTATATTACAGTGCTCTGCAGACAGAAAGTGCCTTATAAATTGAGCTCTCCACCAAGTAAATATGAGTGAAACTTCACCCAGGCACTGGGGGTGAAACCTAAAGTGGTCTAGAGAAGCAGTGTGGAAAAGAGCCCAGGCTAGGGAGTCGGAGGATGTGGGTTCTAATCCTGCTTCCACCACTCGTCTGCTGGGTGACCTTGGGCAAGTCCCTTCACTTCTTTGTACCTCAGTTCCCTCATTTGAAAAAATGGGGATAAAAAATGTGAGCCCCAAGTGGGACCATCTGATTACCCTGTATAATAATAATAATAATGTTGGTATTTGTTAAGCGCTTACTATGTGCAGAGCACTGTTGTAAGCACTGGGGTAGATACATGGTAATCAGGTTGTCCCATGTGAGGCTCACAGTCTTCATCCTCATTTTACAGATGAGGGAACTGAGGCCCCAAGAAGTTAATAATAATGTTGGTATTTGTTAAGCGCTTCCTCTGTGCAGAGCACTGTTCTAAGTGCTGGGGTAGATACAGGGTAATCAGGTTGTCCCACGTGAGGTTCACGGTCTTCATCCCCATTTTATAGATGAGGGAACTGAGGCACAGAGAAGTTAAGTGTCAGTCACACAGCTGACAAATGGCAGAGTGGGGATTCAAACCCATGCCCTCTGCCTCCCAAGCTCGGGCTCTTTCCACTGAGTCACGCTGCTTCTCCCCCAGCGCTTAGAACAGTGCTCAGCCCATAGGAAGCACTTAACAAATACCACCATTATTATGATTACATGTGGTTTTGGGTTTTTTTCGGAATTATCCAAAATTCCTTTAAATCCTCGACCTCAAGCAGTGGCACCTTGCCAGTCTGGCTGCAGAAAAAAAAGAGTAATGGGCTCTGAGCCCGCCAGGGGCAGCCCCCGAATCGCCCTAACAGAAGCAGCGTAGCTCAGTGGAAAGAGCCCAGGCTCGGGAGTCAGAGGTCATGGGTTCAAATCCCCACTCTGCCCCTTGTCAGCTGTGTGACTGTGGGCAAGTCACTTAACTTCTCTGGGCCTCAGTTCCCTCATCTGTAAAATGGGGATTAAGACTGTGAGCCCCTCGTGGGACCACCTGATTCCCCTGTGTCTACCCCAGCGCTTAGAACAGTGCTCTGCACATAGGAAGTGCTTAACAAATACCAACATTATTATTATGGGTTCGAATCCCGGCTCTGCCCCTTGTCAGCTGTGTGACTGTGGGCAAGTCACTTCACTTCTCTAGGCCTCAGTTCCCTCATCTGTAAAAAGGGGGATGGAGACTGAGTCCCACGTGGGACCACCTGATGACCCTGGATCTCCCCCAGCGCTTAGAACAGTGCTCTGCACAGAGGAAGCGTTCAATAAATACTATTGAATGAATGAACAACCTGATGACCCTGGATCTCCCCCAGCGCTTAGAACAGTGGTGCGCCCAGAGTAAGCGCTTAACCGATACCAACATGATTATTACGAGTTGGAGGCCGAAGGGGGGAGCGGTTGGGCAGGCCGCACGCAGGCGCGGAGGTCAACGGCCGCCAGGCCCCGCCCCCTAGCGACAGGCCCCGCCCCTAACAACGAGCCCCCGCCCCCGAGCCAGGAGAGACACTCAGCCGCCATTTCGGAAGGCTCCATTCGCGTCGAGCGGGCCCAATCGCTCAGCCCCTCCCCCCCCCCCCACCCGGCCTTAAAAAAAAATTTCCGGAATTATAAAGAGACGATCGCAGGTGTCCTTCGGAGAAATCGGTCCTTGTTCTCCCGGGGGGTTGTGCGCGTCCCGGGCAGTGGCGAATCGGCCGGCGTGGAGGTGAGCCAGCTGGGAAGGAAGGACGGGCCCGGCTCCTGCTCCTGCTCCTGCTCCTGCTCCTGCTCCGCATCAGGAGGCCGGCGGGGAGGCGCGGCGTCCAGCACACTTGCCTCAGCATCAGCAAAACGGGGGTATTTGTTAAGCGCTTCCTCTTCCCCTCTACAAAGCCCACCTCCTCCAAGAGGCCTTCCCAGACTGGGCTTCCCCTTTTCCCTCTGCTCCCTCTCTGGCCCCCCTTCACCTCCCCTCAGCTAAGCCATTCATTCATTCAATAGTATTTATTGAGCGCTTACTATGTGCAGAGCGCTGTACTAAGCGCTTGGGATGAACAAGTCGGCAACAGATAGAGACAGTCCCTGCCGTTTGACGGGCTTACGGTCTAATCGGGGGAGACGGACAGACAAGAACAATGGCAATAAAGCCCCTTTACCCCCTTTCCCTCTGCTCCTCCCCCTCTCCCTTCCCCTCGGCACTCTGCTCATGTGCCTAGATTTTTATGACCCTGTTTATTTTGTTAATGAGGTGTCTATAGCTACGATTCTATTTCTCTTGATGATGATGGCTTGTTTTGCTCTGTTTGGCTTTGTGGTCTGTCTCCCCCGTTTAGACCGTGAGCCTGTTGTGGGGCAGGGATGGTCTCTAATAATAATAATAACGTTGGTGTTTGTTAAGTCATCAGGTTGTCGCATGTGGGGCTCCCAGGCTTCATCCCCATTTGACAGAGGAGGTCACTGAGGCCCAGAGAAGTGAAGTGACTTGCCCCCCCAAAAAAAAGAAAAAAAAAAGGTATTTGTTAAGTGCTTACTTTGTGCAGAGCACTGTTCTAAGCGCTGGGGGAGATACAGGGTCATCAGGTGGTCCCACGTGAGGCTCACAGTCTTCATCCCCATTTGACAGATGAGGCCACCGAGGCCCAGAGAAGTGAAGTGACTTGCCCACAGTCGCACAGCTGACAAGCGGCCGGGCCGGGATTCGAACCCACGATCTCTGACTCCCAAGCCCGGGCTCTTTCCACTGAGCCACAATGCTGGAGACTGTGAGCCCATTGTTGGTCAAGGATTTTCTCTGTTGCCCAATTGCACATTCCAAGCGCTTAGTCCAGTGCTCTGCACATTGTAAGTGCTCAATAAATACAATTGAATGAATGAATGACCTTGTATTTACCCCAGCGCTTAGAACAGTGCTTAATAAGCACTTAACAGATACCATCATTATTACCTGGACCCTTGGGAATCAGCAGCCATGTTAAAGCACGGGCCTGGCAGTCAAGGGACCTGGGTTCTAATCTCTGTCTGCTCTATCTCTTTGGGGATTAATCAGTCAGTGATATTTATTGAGCGCTTATATGCACAGCGCTTGGGTGAGTACAATACCACAATATACCAAGTACTATCATTATTATAATTCAGGTGAATCAGTGGACACATTCCCTGCCCTTAATGAGTTGACAGTCTAGAGGCCAAATTGTTTAACTCATATCCATAATTAATTTCGTTATCCCTCTGACTGTAAACTCACTGAGGGCATGGACTATGTCTGCTCTTTTCTATCATGCTCTCCCAACCGCTTAGTACAGTGCTTAGTACAGTACAGGTCG